>NC_137093.1:11762195-12274695 GCF_951640355.1 Cnephaeus nilssonii | reverse complement strand
AACATGGAAGCAACTTCAGAATAGGGGTTAGCTGGTGGGGGGCGTGGAGAAGGGGAGAATGTGGGATTTACACCTTATCTGTAACATTTCATCTCTTTGCATGTCATAGTCTTCATTTTGTGTGTGTTTAAAATAATGATTCATTAAAATTGATATGTCAATCTCAATTTGGAGAGCCTGAGGGACATCTTGCCTAAAGCTGATCTGTAGGATATTCATACATAAAGTCAGTAACGTCAGTAAACCTGAGGCAGGGCCAACGTTAAGCAGGTTAACAACAGTGCTGCTGAAGAATTACAGTCGATGAGAATAAGCCTGCAGGAATATGCTGGGCTTTTCTAAGTGAAACACAAACCTTTTCACTGGGCAGCGCTGCATCTTTGCTCCCGAACAAAATCCTAGGTGAATTCCTTTTCTCAGAAGGGGACTCTGTCTCCAGCAACTTCTCCTCCTCTCTTATGGCAGCACCCACACAGTGGGAATGCTGGATGGCAATGAGCTCGCTGCGAATAAGAAACCGAACAGAAACAGACACCTTGAAACGATAGCAAACATGTATCACCAACACTCTTACGCTTAAAAGTATCTCGACAGAACAAAGAAAAAGTTGTTTCTCTTTTTTAATGAAGTTGTAAGTAGAATACTATAGATCTGAATAGACTGCTTGAGAAAAATATTATAAATTAATGCATAGCCTTTGCAATAAGAATTAAAACAAGATTCTTAGTTAAAGGGTAACTATAGAATAAAGAATTTCTCTCCTCCTCCAGCCAAAAATAGAAGGCTCTGAGACAGGATGAACCAAAGGGGGCGGGGGGGGGGTGGATTAACAGAGTATAATTTCTGAAAATTTTAGTTTTTTGGTTTGTGAGACCGATTTCTGTCAATGGTATATAAAGGTACTTTTGTGAAAGTAGAATGGCATTGCTGTGGCTCATTATTCTACAGTTTCTCCAAATCAGAGAACAGACACATGCAGCTAAGCTTCTGGGTATGTTATTAGAGTTGATAACGAAAGCGGCCGTGGCTCCGATGGGAGGCAATGGCCGCTCCTCCGCCATGTAGCCTGTAACTAGGTGAGAGCTGGCTTCTCCCTCCACAGGTAACCTCTAGCTGCCAAATGGAATGGTGTACAGATGTGAGCACTCAGATAATAAAGTGGGTCACAAGTTCTCACAATCTAAGGAAAAGTAGGCAAATAGAATTATCTTTTCTACTTCATCTCGTACTTGTCATGCGATGCCCGGCATGTGCCTCTGCTGGCCAAACAAGGAGTCACTCCTAATTATTTCATGCCAGGGAGGTCAAAATGGTCTCTAAAGAAAACTCCAGATTTAAATTTTAATTTTCCTGCATACGTTAAACTTAATATATTTCCACTTTGCTCTTAAAGCCATCTGACACTGCTTTTCCCTTAACATATGGGTGTTCTTGTTGGGTAGTGAAGTCTGTAGTGGTGCCCTACCCATAGATACCATTATCTAAAGAAGACCTTTAAAAACCAAGTATGGCCCTGGCCGGTCTGGCTCAGTGGATAGAGCATCGGCCTGCAGACTGAAGGGTCCTGGGTTCGATTCCGGGCAAGGGCACGTGCCTTGGTTGCAGGCTAGATTCCCGGCCCTGGTTGGGGCATATACCGGAGGCAACCAACCCAAACGATGTATCTCTCTTAGATAGATGTTTCTCTCTGTCTCTCCCTCTCCTTTCCACTCTCTCTAAGAATCAAAGGGAAAATATCCTTGGGTGAGGATTAACAACAAAAAACAAGTATGAGCACATAGCACTTAGTATGACAACCAAGTTTTTAAAATTTTGCAACTGATGGAATACCTATGCACATGATTTTTCAATGACTCAGGCTTCTAAAAGAGCCGAAGGACAACCCAGATAATGTAATTTCTAGAAACAAAATTCAGTCATAAAGTCCATGAAAGTCAAAGGCCCTTGATATAGAAACTCTGTCTTTTCTGTAATTGAAGGCTTATCAGGTAGGTTTTATTTGAAAATAGCTGGCATTATTATAGCGCCACTTAACAAAAAAATTCAGCCATCCCGACAACACGATGAGCCTGAGTAATGCATATCAGCTAATAATGCATATGCAGCTTATGCTAATAACTAACCCATTTTCTTCTCATAACTTTACCAGCCTGTTACATATAGGTATTCTTTCTCTTGCATGATTTTAAAGAGTAAGAAAGTTTGAAAAATGTACAGTGAGCGCAAAGGCAGGAGCAGTTGGGTATGTAAGTGTGTGTGTGTGGGGTGGGGGGGGGAGCTCTAGAGAAGGATGTTACCTGGGCTCCAGGCAATGCATTTGGTCTGGACACAGAGACACAGCTTATCCAGCCAAACCCCCCCAGAGCAGCATAAAGTGATTCACCTCTTTGTTATTAAATAAAATGTATCTCCCCACCCACCCAGCGTGGCTCAGGGTTGAGCATCGACCCATGAACCAGCAGGTCACAGTTCGTTTCTGGCCAGGGCACATGCCCTGGTTGCAGGTTCGATCCCCAGTGTGGGGCATGCAGGAGGCAGCCGATCAATGATTCTCTCTCATCATTGATGTTTCTAGCTCTCTCTCCATCTCCCTTCCTCTCCGAAATTAATAAAAATATATTTAAAAAAAAAACACATCTGCCCAACTCACGACAATCGGCTTGGTTAACCCAAACCTTTACCTCAAAGGCTGTGCGAGGTGCAGGCTTTTCACTGGACTCTAGTTCAGTCTCCACACAATCAAAAACTCAACAGCCTCCGCTGCAATGCAGAGGAAACAAGCTGCCTCACATCCTACTCAGCTGCAAACAAGAGGTGGCTCTGCACGGCCTGCACTGCCCGGGGCCCCTGGCTGTTGCGAACACGAAACCTCACTAACCTCGTGGAGTTGTATTTTGTTCCACTGGCACTTTCTGCACAAGTGCACACAGACTTGTGGCGGACAATCCTCTGCAGTTTAGAAGGCTTGAAGATGTTCATCCACTCCATGTCGGACATCTGGCCCGGGGCCTCGACGACGAAGTTACTCGGGTGGCAGCACCTGAACTCACAGGTGTCGTTCTCCCCCAGACAGGCTTCGCTTTTCTGGCAACACGAGAACCCCGCTCTGTCCAGGGGGTCTTGGCATTCGGCATCCAGCTTCTCGGGCCGTTTGGAACCAGAGCAGTCGGCCAGGCCCAGGTAAACACTGACATCATGCCAGGGCTTCTCATCAGAGGAAGCCCATGTTTCTGAGGGCTGTTTCTCTTCCATCTGAATCCCAAGACCATTAGCTTTGGGGGATTTTGCGTGGCTCTTGCACAATGTACTTTTGTTTTCGGGTTCAAACTGGAGTGTTCCTCCCAGAGACCAAGACTTTTGTTTCTCCGTTAAGTCTTTTGCAAACAGAGATGAAACAGCAATTACACTTTTTTCCCCAAATGAAGTATTAACCTGTAGCTTCTTCTCTTTGCACACATCACAAGAGCTCTTGTCTGACCTATTTTGCTGAACAAACATGGTCTCAAATTTTTGGTCCTTAACCAGTGACTTCTGATATTTTTCCTTCTTAATATCGACTTTTGGGTGGTAATTTTCAAGGTCAGATAAACACATGTCTCTGCTACGGTGGCGTCACAAAAAACGGAAGTTATAAGATACACTCAATACTGTCATTTTCAATAGTTCACCCAAACCTCATTAGTTGAGCCACATTCTAATAAGACCCATTTATCTATTAACAAGGAAACAGGAAAATCGAAGTAAGAGCAGGCTCGCCGAGCTCCTACAGCAGCTATGCCCAGCGTTCTTTGCGTGACTTCTTTTGGGCCAGTAACCTGTCCTATGTATCTTTATTTGCCCTTATTCCTAGCCCCGTGCCTACAGTACTGTGAGTGCTGAATGAACAAATGACATCCTTGTAGTTTCTATTTAACTCAAAGCCTTCTACACAACAGACACACAAATAATGTTTAATGAATTTCTTTTCTCCAACGGCTAAATTAATTCTAAGCTCTGGTCTCACCACAACCTGGGATTAAAATATTTATTATTAACTCACATAAATTTATTCCCTACTACATAGGGAATGGTAGTAGATGCTGGCCCACAGCAAGTACTTAAAATATATGACTAAATGATGGAATAAAATACAAGATTACATTAACAGCCTCTTCCTATGGTTACCTGGACTCCAGGGCCTTTGATTCCTCCATCTTTGAGTTATATATGTGTATTAACTCCTGAGAATTTTCCACATTGAAATTCAAAAACTGTAGATCACTCTGTTGTTTTACGTAAATCTGCAGTAGATATTGATAAGTCAATATAAAGTGTAACAATAAAACTAAATTGAACCAACAATTGGGTACTTTCAAATGTTAAAACAGATCAGATAGTGACTGGAGATACATGTTAAAAACTTGTGCTTTTATATTTTTTCCCGTGTTAGCACTGAGACCCTATCTGCTACAATAAATATGATATACAGCTAATGTAGCTGGGATTCCAAAAGCACCATAAACAAAGCCAACAGACGTACACATTTCCTAATTTGATGTTTGTTTTTAAACATTTCCCACCTAATAGAAGAAATGTAACTGGAGACATACCTGTCTCAGATTATGCAGTTCTGCATTTGTTCGTTCTTGCTTTGACTTGGCAATATCAAGCAACTCATCTTTCCTTTTCTCTCTCTCTGCTATTGAAGAAAAAGTATTATTAAAATACTTTTCATCAGCCACATTAACACAAACGTCTTCATGTCCAAAAATTACTTTGAAACATTGGTATGAGTAGAAAAGATGTTTAAGAAATCAGCCTAGCAAATAATTTTTTAAATTATGTCAAGAAATGGGTTTGTTCCAGTATTATCTAACAAATTCCACATATTTTACTTAGGAAATCATAATAGAAGGGTAAAAATTGGTGAATAAAAAAGAAAAGAGACTGTCAGAATATCCTGTAAATGTTTTTTTCTTCCCCTGATCTCCCACAGCATTTCATTCACAGCATTTGTTTGGTACTAAATGTTCTGGGCCTGTGAGTTTCTTAGCAAATAGCAGAGTGCCTGGCACACAAATACTGATCCAAAGATGGTTTGAATTCAGCTCGAAGCTATAAATAGATTTTTAATATAGCTACTTAGCTATATATGTATCTTCAGCAATATAAGACATTACTTTGAGCCCTAGCCCGTTTGGCTCAGTGGATAGAACGTTGGCCTGCGGACTGAAGGGTCCCAGGTTTGATTCCAGTCAAGGGCACATGCCCAGGTTGCGGACTCGATCCCTAGTTAGGGGTGTGGAGGAGGCAGCCAATCAATACAAATTCTCTCTCATCATTGATGTTTCAAGCTCTCTCTCCCTCTCCCTTCCTCTCTTAAATCAACACAAATATATATATTTTAAAAGACATTACTTTGAGACAGCAATCCTAATAATGGAAATAGTGACCTCTACTGGTAGAAAGACGTATTTTCCACATGAGATTCAAATTAAGAATTCAATTTTATTTGAAAATTTTTAAATAAAATGCTGCATTTTGCCCTCTTAACTTTATAGGAATGTATTCTCTTCCTGAAGGCAGGGCATTGAGGGTAGGTGTGAGTAGACCAAAAAATTTTTAATTTTATTTCTAGTTGGAATTTTACCTCCAAATCTATGATTTCCCTAATACATGCTACCAAAATGAAAGCCTAATAAAATCCTCTTGGCTGGCAGGGATAGGAATAAGATCTATATACCAGTGATTCTCAACTGGGAGAAGAGAAAGGAGAAATTTTCACTATTGAAAAATGAGATTCTGGGGTAGGTAGGGAGGGGATAAAGTATGGGAGAGTATGGAGAGGAGGGAATGAAATTTTTGTTTATCAGAAGGGGTGAAGTTAAACCTTACTGATAAGCTTGCTTTTAAATTATTAAAAATTCATCTCCAGAATTATTATTTTTAGGGTCATACTGATGTAACAAAACACATTACTATTTTTCCAACCTTAATAAATTACAGGTAATCTATTTGCAAACTGAAAAAAAATGTGGATTTACTAATTTTTATATAGTATTTGCAAAAGTATAAACCATCTTCCTTCTTCAATTCATAAGATTCTTTCTTAATGAATTGTTAGCGAGAAGTACAGTCACAGGCTTCAGCTGGAAGGGAGGGTAGCCCATTTTACAAAAGAGGAAACAGCGTTAACTGGAGGTATTGTAACAGTTTTAAAATTCCCTGCCTGGTCCCTCCCCACCCCTCCAAGGGTGCTTAAAAAAAAGAAAAAATGACTTTGAGAGAGCTATAATTCCTTTAGCCTGCCAAAGTAGTATCATAAAAAGTTTAGTATCCTATTCAGTCACTTAAAATATTTTTACCAGTAAAAACCAATTCATCGTGCAGGCAACTCTTCTCCTGCTTGAGGCGAATGATCTCTTCTCGTTGTTCATTATTCTCTGTTGTCTTTTCATTTAGATCCTCTTCACAAATAGAACAAAAAAAAAAGTTCTCAAATAAACACTAGTTCCTAGAAGAAGACACACTTTATGACTACCTCTCATGTCCTTAGCACCCCTTCCAATGAACAGGAAGTCCTGTTAAACCTACAGCCAAAATATGTCCCATATGCAGCAGCTCATGGCATCGATGGCAATGACTCTGGCCAAGGCTTTGTGACCTCTCACCTGACTGGTCTTCCTGCTAGAACCGTGCCTATCAGGGCAATCTTTTCAAAATAAAAATCTGCTCACGTACCTCTGTTAAAAGCCCTCCTACCATACTTAGGCTGAAATCCAAACTCGTAATGATAAGCCCTCCTGGCCTGGCCTGGCCCTGCCTGTCACTCTCCTCCTTCTTTCGTTCGGTTTCTTGAAGGTGTTCCAACCTCAAAACCCACTAGGGCTTTTGTACTTGCTGTTCCTTCTGCCTGGAAGGTTCCTGGCCCAGATCTTCACATGCCAGTTCTTCCTATCATCCAGGTTTCAGCTCAAACGTTCTCCTCAAAGATGCCTTCCAAGTCCACCCAAACTGAGTTTCTATTTCCCTCACTCTCTAGTCCACTATTGTCCTGTTTTTCCTTTTAAAAAAGTTTTAATAAATATTCAATTTATAAAATAGGCATACTAATAATAAAACTGGCTTTTTACTTGAATATTTTACCTAGGTATACACAGCATTCAATAAATACTTATCAAATGCTACAATGTACCCCAGGGGCTGTGCTATTAACTGCAGATCCAAAAAAGGGAGACCGAGCCGAAACCGGTTTGGCTCAGTGGATAGAGCGTCGGCCTGCGGACTGAAAGGTCCCAGGTTTGATTCCGGTCAAGGGCATGTACCTTGGTTGCGGGCACATCCCCAGTGGGAGGTGTGCAGGAGGCAGCTGATCGATGTTTCTCTCTCATCGATGTTTCTAACTCTCTATCCCTCTCAATTTCTCTCTGTAAAAAATCAATAAAAATATATTTAAAAAAAAAAAAGGGGAGACCGAGTCCGCCCCTGCTGCCAAGGCTTACCTTATGGTCATGGTTCTAGCTGAAGCCACAACTAGAGACAAAACAATGATCTGCCACAAGTCCGAGCATCACCGGAACAAGACCGAGTCTTCTAAGTGAAATCAGCCACAATGCAGTCACACGATTTCAACAGCAACTCGCAGCCTCGCGAGGTGCTGTGGGCACTCCACCAGGACAGAGCGGGGGTGGCCTCCACACCCCATGGCTTTGTCACTCTAAGGGGCTTGTTCCACAGTGGGAGTCGGTCTTCGTGTCTAAGGCGGTGACTATGTATAAAATGATAGCGCCTCTGCCCACAGTGGGGAAAGGCCAGAGAAAAGCAGATCTACCTCCACAGCCTCTGTAGACACATTTAAATTTTGACTCTATCACCTATGTCCATATTCAAGTACGTAGCACTAACCTATTTCATATACCTACCCTTCGTGTCATTATAAAACCTCAAGTAATGTTACTCAGAAAGAAATGAATCATGGAGCTACTGTGCGAATGAAAATAGAAAAGGAGAATGCAAAGGAATTTTTAAAAATAAAACAGGCTCCAAAAGTCACTCTTGGCAGATCGTGTCGTTCGCGGCAATTCCTCACTGTTCCCTGCCTGCCTCCCACAGTTTCTTGCAAATCCTCCCATGAGAAGCAGAGGGTATTTCTCCACCACCTGACTGTGGGTTGAGCCACGTGACTTGCTCTGCTCAGTAGAGTGAGGGGGAAGTGATGGTGTGTCAGGTCCTCACATTTCTGCTTCCTCTCTGACACTTCTGCCTTCACCGTGGGAGGAAATGCCTACGGTGAAGAGATGAGGTACATGAAGCGGAACTAGCCCAGATGAGCAGCTTGGCCTCATCAGCTTCCTGCCTCACGAGTGTAACAAAGACTCACTGCTGCCTCCACTGAGATATTGACCTTGCTTGTTACAGAGCAGTATCAGCAGTACTGACTGACTGGTGCAGCCAAGGCAGGATTATGTAACAAATATCATGCATTATGCAGTTCCCCCAACTCTGCTATTTATCTTGTAACACAGAAATGGCATATGAGATGAACATTTCATGGTGGGACCTAGCCAGCAACAGACCTACTCCTGATCATAAGATTCGATAAACCTGAATGAAGGAACATATTCCCAGGATAAAATGCTTACACTTATGTCTCTTCCTTACCTTTTAGTTTATTGATTTCAATCTTAAAGGTCTTCAATTTCTGCTTGTAGTCTTGCTTTTCTTTCACGATACACGTCTCCACCATCTTGGCATCGCGCAAGGCTTGCTCTAGCAATTTGAATTTCCCCGAACAGTCTGCAATGTGATTGACTGCCTCAATAATATCTTTGTCCTAAAAACCACATTTGGAAACTATTACAGAAGATTTTTAAATTCCAACTAATCAATATGAAAAGACTACACTTGGTATTAAGACGTCATTGTGTGCCAGGTTTCAGTCTATGCACTTTTCATGCGTTAACCCGTTTTATCCACACGGTAACTCTCTGAGATAGGGGTTATATTTATCCCCAGGTGACTCATGAGTCAACAGTAAACTGCCCACGGTTACACAACTAGTTAGTGATGGAACGCCCATTTGAACCCACCAGCTGGCCCCAGAACCCAGTGCCACCCGCCCTAGCTTACTGTCTCAGAAAGCTTAGACCAGACAACTCAACTCCCTGGAAAACTGCAAGAACAGGAGGGTGGGTGGCCCTTGAGGGGGCTTATGCTCTGGATCACAGATAAATCCCATGGGCCCCACTCTTCCTTCCCTTCTTTTCAGCTGCTAAAATGACAGACTCCAAGACCTTATCCCAAACCTACCCAGATCAGAACCTCTTACTGTTGAGGTAGTTTTTTAATTACCAAAAAAAGGGTATCTGCTGGTGGAAAAGCAATTCAAACAATACCTAAAAGTATAAAAATAGTCAGAGTCTTTCCCTCCCCCGCTCAAATGGAATAACTATTAGCAGGTTTTATTCCTGCCTAAGGACACGGCTTTCTGCTGCGGCATCCATGCGTGTTCCTGAAAAACCTCACAGTCTGCACACCTCACACTAGACTAGGAGGACTCATGGAGAAGAAGAGGGTTGGGCAGACCAATCAAAAGCTGATGGAACTTTGTGATCAGACCAACGTTAGCAAACCCCAGCATCCCTATTAAGTACATGAACACAGCTCAGCAAATGCCAACACAGATGCATTAGTCGGCCAACCCTTTTCAGCATCGTCATTAGCACTCACAGCTCTGCAGGGAGTTTGCTATGACGGAACCCACAGTGGTTGTTGAAGCCATGAAGCTGGTCATTACTTAACTAAGGAAATTCTGGAGCTTTTAGTATTTTTCTCTTTAATATTAACAAAACTTGGCCCTGATCACTTCAAAACATTAATGTGCTGTGGGAGGGGGGAATCACATATGAATTAGCATGAGTGTCCCACTCTACCAACATCATTCCCCTACTTGCCAGTTGTCAAACATGTGTGTTATGGCAAAATAGACTGTTTATCAATCACTGATCATGACATGTTAGTCACTATCTATAATAATAAAAGCTTAATGTGCTAATTAGACCAAATGTCCTTCTGGACAACCTTCCAGACAAAACCAGGGCTGCGAGGGAAGCCAGGGTCCTCGGTGCCAGCAGCTGGAGGGAAGCCCGGGTCCTGGGTGCCAGACGGAGGCTGGTGCCAGCAGCCAGGGGAAGGAAGGCCTACTCTTGCACGAATTTCGTGCATCGGGCCTCTCTATATAAAACTGCTTGATTGCTAACAGTTTTTCTCTCCATTAAAAATAAAATTAACAAACCCTGGCTGGTTTGATAAGGGGTTAGAGCCAAGGCCTGTGGACCTAAGGGTCTCAGGTTTAATTCCTGATCAAGGGCACCTGCCTGGGTTGCAGGTTTGATCCATGGCCCTGATCGGGGCGCATGTGGGAAGCAACCAATTGATGTGTGTGTCTCTCTCTTTCTCTACCCACCCCCTTCTACTTTCTCTGAAAATCAATGGAAAAAATATCCTTGGGTGAGAATTAAAAAAAAAAAAATTGTTTTTTAACAAGCATTCTGATTGCCATGAGACCTAACAATGGATCCCTCAGAAGAAAATGAGTTAATCCGGACATGCTAGACCATGGAATGGTACTTGGAGAGGAAGAAAATGAGTTAATCCAGGCATGCTAGACCATGGAATGGTACTTGGAGACAGAAACCAAAAGTGGAGTCTTGCCTCCTCTCCCAATGCCTGAGGACATCATTTCAAACTTGTTTCTCTCATTTCTAAAACGGTAGCTCTATCAATCTGCACAGCGATGGGTTTAAGTAGGACTGTGTATGTGACTGTACTTTATAAACTACGAAGCACCCCAGCGGACGGAGATCATATTATTCTGAGTTACCTTTAGCTTTATCATTGTAGTGAGAGACTGTTCTCGAGCCTGCAACTGTCCTACCTGAGCAGAAAGTTCCACTAACGTATTGCTGAGATTTTCGTTTCTAGCCTGCAAGGGAACAACACATAAATGCTCATGTATGCGTCATCAGAAAGCTTTCATTACTGTCAGCAGCCACACTCTGTACTCATTCTTCTATTTTGTTTGTTTTTTCTTTGTTTAACTTTTTTTTCATAATAAAATGGGCTTAAGTAAGCAGTCATCAAAAGGAATACAAACATCTATTTCTCCATTACCTCTAGCACCCTCTCAACACAAGTATTTGCTCTATTGAATTATGTTGGTTATGTTTATAAACATGTCTACTTCCTAATGTCTTTTATGTGTAATTCTAGGTTAGCAAGAAAGAAGAAAATGAATGAATGAAAACAGATTTCCTTTGCTAAAATAAAGTAGTAGTGAACTTCTGTGCATTTTTTTTTTTTTTTACTCTGTGTTGGGGTACTGCCACTTACCAGATTTTTTTAAAATCACAGAACTATAGCTGATATAACTATTGTATACATCAAGCATGTCACACTCGCGGCCCATGGGCCACATGCGGCCCACAATGAATATTTTTGCGGCCTAGACAATATAACAGTATATAAAAACATTTTAATAAAAATTTCATAACTGAATTTTTACAATATCCTGTTATACATAATTATTAATAACGAACTACAACGTTCACTAACGACTGATTACTATAATCGCGTTGCATTCATTTCCCTTACGCACCTTACACACAGGCGCACCTCTCCACTAATACTAGCAGCAAATATTTTAGCAGCCGATGGCCATGTCATTAGTCTTGTACTGACTTGTTTGGTGTGCGCAACAGGAAATATTTCACTTTTGGAGAACAAGAAAAATAGGTTTATTGCGTTACGCTTATTAATTTGTGTAGTTATTCAGTGTCTGGTAAGTTAATGTCCAAGAAAAAAATATTAATTTGTATTAAAATGTTCTATTATTTTATGTTAACAATGATTTATTTATTTCAGCCCTTTGTATTCAGCATGTCTCTATCGAAATAAACCTACGCTTCTATGAAAATTGAAGCTTTTGTTTTTTTTCGGCCCACATAAACTTAAACCTTATTTATTTGGCCTGTATTAGCCTTTGAGTTTGACATGCTTGGTGTACATGATGTATTTACTGGTTAGGAAAAAAGAATAATCAGGCTTTTAAAAAAGATATCTTCATGGAGGAAACTTAACTGCATATTACCAAGTGCAGTTAAGTTTCCTCCATGTGAAAAGACTACAATTCTAACCATACATTTTAACCACATGACATTCTGGAAAGGGCAAAATTATGGGGGCAGTGAAAAGATCAGTGGTTGTGAGGAGCTCTGGGAGGGAGGGATAGAGCAGAGAACTTTCAGGGAGTGAAACTTTTCCATATGTTACAATGCTGGATATGTGTCATTATACATTTGTCAAAACCCTTTTGGTGATAATAATATGTTCTGTATGTATATACTGATTGTAACAAATGCACCACCATCGTAAAAATGTCCATAATGGGGTGGGAGGTGGGGGGTGTGTGAGAAATCTCTGTACAGTCCACTCTATTTTCCTGTGAACCTAAAAATGCTCTAAAACTAGTTTATTAATTTAGAAATATCTTCCAGTTTATGCAGCCCCCATAATGCATTAGCCCTAACCTGCAAAGTGGTGATATTTGGAAATAAGCCTTTGAGAGATAATTAGAATTAGAGGTCATGAGAGTGGGACCCCATGATGGGATTAGTATCCTTATAAGAAAAGATACCAGAGAGCTTGCTCATTCTCTCTGTTCCCAAAACAGCAAGAAGGTGGCTGTCTATAGACCAAAAAGAGAGCCCTCCCAGGAAACTGACCCTGCTGGCAGCCACCCTGATCTGGGACTTCTCACTGCCAGAACTGTGAGGAAAGAAACTTCTGTTGGTTAATCCCCCAGTCTATAGCATTTTGTTACGGCAGTCTGAGCTGACTTAAATACTTTCTTTTTTAAAAAATATATTTTTACTGATTTCAGAGAGGAAGGGAGAGGGAGAGAGAGATAGAAACATCCATGATGAGAGAGAATCATTGATTGGCTGCCTCCTGCATGCCCCACACTGGGGATTGAGCCTGCAACCTGGGCATGTGCCCTTGAATGGAATCGAACCCATAACCCTTCAAACCACAGGCCGACGCTCTATCCACTGAGCCAAACTGGCTAGGGCTGAAATACTTCCATTTTTAAATTGAGCATATCAATAGATTCTAGAATGGTTTTTACTTAGTTTGTAATTACAAACTCTCTACTATAATAATCTGAAAAAATAAAAGAGGCATACAATAAAAGCTATACTATTATTATGAAATATTAAGCCCCATTGTATTACCAAGATTTATACTGAATATCATCACTATGAAACAAGAATACGAAGGGTGGGACAAAAAAATGGCTTTCTCTCTGTGCCTCTCATAAAGCATGAGCTCAAAAAAAATGTCTGATACCAGGCCAGTGTGGCTCAGTGGTTGAGCATCGACCAATGAACCAAGAGGTTACAGGCTCAATCCTCAGTGGGGTCATACAGAAGACAGCTGATTGATGTTTCCCCTTCATCTATCTTTCTCTCTCTTTCTCCCTTCCTCTCTCTGTAGAAATCAATAAAAAATATTTTAAAAAATATCTGATGACTACCCAGTTCACCAATCTTACAGATTTTATTTCTAATATGCCTCTAACATGGGTTAGATATCTGTTTATCATATCAGATAAGACATAGTTCTTTAGAAAGCATACTCTGAAGTGCCCAAAACTTGGTGATACTACTCTTGGACTTTGAGAAAGGCTTTCCAAAATAACCCATTGTTGATAAAATGATAGATGTTACTAAACCAAATGGCTCAACAGTTAGAAAAGCGTTGTCATGAAGCTTCATCTGCAAGACAGACAGCTAACAGAGCAGTACAATGAGTGCAAGACTATGACGACTATACTTTCATACACACGCACATGCATTTTTAATGGAACCATTGAAATCTACCAGTAAATCTTCAGTAACTGAAACGCAAACACAACTTGGGCTAGTGAGGCAGATCACAAAATCAAACCCACCTCAAGGTCTTCAGAGAGGAGAGAGGAATGGGTTGCCTTCTGAGCCATTTCCTGAAGCTGGAGCTGAGTCTTCTGAAGAGCTGTCTGGCATTCCATCTGATTAGATTCCAGGGTTTTTACCTTCTTTGTGAGTGACCGGATTATTTCAGTTCTTTTATGTAGTTCACCTGAGGGAAATTTCACCAGTCACTTATCTGTGGTCAGAGCTGAAGCTTAAAATGCATTATTTTCCAATACATGGTTAAAAAGTAATTGTGCTAAAAATTTTTAAAAAGATAATTCTTATTTTAACAGTTTGTATGATAGCTCCAGCCCGTATGGCTTAGTTGTCTGGAGTGTTATCCCACACACCAAAAGGTGGCAGGTTCAATTCCCAGTCAGGGCACACAGCCAGGTTGTGGGTTTGATCCCTGGTCAGGTCATGTGCAGGAGGCAACTAGTCAATGTTTCTCTCTCTCTCTCTCAAATCAATCAATAAATTAAAAACAAAACACAATCTCTAAAGATTCACTCCTAACACACTGTGTTAACTGGAGCTCTACTCAGCACTCCACATTTAAGCACTGTGTTCATCCTGCTTTAATTCATATTGTATTTGTCTGTTTGATTGTGGGTGTTCAGTATTCCTACCTTCACTGACACTAAACTCCAGGGCAGAGGGCACTGTGTTGGGATAAGTCATTCCCATGAGCCCTTTTAATGTGCGAGCTACAGAAGTGCCTCGCAGTCGTGGCTGAATGCATTTCTGACCTTCTAATTTGCTGCAACGCTCTTCCAAAGTCAACACCTTCTGCCGATCCTCCTCCCACGACAGAAGTTGTCTCTGATGTACGGCAACCATGTCATTGAGCTCTTTATCTCGATCTTTCAGTTCTCCAATGAGCAGCTGCAGCTCTTTCCGTTGTTTCTCGATAGTGGAAATCTCAACTTCTGACCCGATGTTCTAATCACAGAAAGTGGTTTCACACAAAATAAAAGTAATCAATAGCATAAATCAGCCAAAGCCTATTTTCCAAATAATTTTATCTTCTTATGCTGCCAATTCAAGGTAGTAACATTAACTGAGTTTTATCTGCTGTTTATAATGTGGCATCAAAATTATGTATATTTAAACCAAGATCACACCTACTGTTCACTGCCTCTATCATTTTGTAATGCCACCCACACCACTCAAAAAGTGGGACTGGCCCAGCTGGTGGGGCTCAGTGGTTGAGCGTGGAGGACACCATTCAACTCCTGATCGGGGCACATGCCCAGGTTGCAGGCTTGATCCCCAGTAGGAGTGTGCAAGAGGAAGCTGGTGGAAGATTTTTCTCTCATCAATGATTGCCGGGAGCCAATTCCAGCATGTCATAATTACAAGAGTTTTATCAAAAGGTTGATGAAACTTGGGGGCTCAACATATGTAATTACTTGTTGGAGTGGCTAGAGGGCACTTCCCCCAAACCTGAATAGGATAATCGTTTGCTGCCAGACAGCTCAGGGCATCTTAATCTACATGTTATTGCCTCCTGTTGGCCAAACACCTGAACAGCTGTAGGCTATTCCCCAATCTGACAATGCTTCTGTACCCTACCCTTTGAAGTGTATTATCTCCACCTTGCCTTAGGACAAATTGTGTTAATAAAAACCAAGGGGTCCTGAGTCAAGGAGAGTCTTTAGCTCCTTTAGCTGAAGCTCCTCTGACCCCCAATGCCTTTCAAAACTATCTTTCGTCTTTGAGCTCCTACTTCATCTACACACAGCCTTTCTCCAGATTGCTGAACCCTTCTTAATGCTGGGACAAGAACCACGGCAAATGATGTTTCTATCTCTTTCCCTCTCCCTTCTTCTCTCTGAAACCTATAAAAACGTATTTAAAAAAAATTTTTTTTAAGTGGGACAGTTTGTGAAACCTCCATTGGCTAAATTACAAATGAACCCATCTCTGCATTTTTCTTTGCTGTCAACCCTTTCCTTGTATCAACCAACAATATTATCCCTCACCTTGCTCCAGCAATTCTGGAGCAATCAAGTAAAGGGAAACATGAAATAACTACTCGTTACACATCTATATAAACTCACTCTATCAATTTAATATTGGGACTGATCCAAACTCAACATTCCTATTAAAAAAAACAAATCTTATAAAGGAAAGTTTTCAAACATACACAGAAGACAGAGAACAGCACAATAAACTCCCATATGCTCAGAACCCAAGTCCTGCCATTATCAAGATTTTGCCATATCTGTTTCAATTTTTTCCTTTTTGTTGTTGATGAAAAAAATACATTTCACTCATACATACACTTCAGTATGCATCTCTAAAAATGAGCATTTTTATATAACCATAATGCCATTTGCATACCTACCAAAATTATGTACAGTAATTTCCTTTTAAGCATACATCATTTTAAAGTCTAGTGCAGGAAAGTTGGTCTGATCTAAGTGAGGGTCCAGAATTAGCCACTTGGTGGCTCTATAACCTTGGACTAGTTTCTTAACTTTAAGCCTTCCCTGTAAAATGGCAATAACAGCACTGTGATTTCTTAGAGTTGTGTGGATTACGCAAGAGAAGCTCTGTAAAGTACTGCATAGTACTTGGCACATCACAGGCACTCAACAAGCATTAGCTATTAAGATTTTAAGTTACATTTCAAAATATGGTACTGTTCCCATCAATAAAGAGCTAAATGTATTGCTTTAAGAATTCTATCTTGAACCCAGGTGGTGTGGCTCAGTGGTTGAGCATCAACCTATGAATCAGGAGGTCATGGTTCGATCCCTGGGTTGTGGGTTTGATCCCCAGTGTGGGGCATGCAGGAGGCAGCAGATCAATGATTCTTTATCATCATTGATGTTTATCTCTCTCTCCCTCTCCCTTCTTCTCTGAAATCAATAAAAAATATCCTATATAATAAAAGGCTAATATGCAAATCAACTGAACGGCGGGACAACTGGTCAATGCGCTCCCACAGGGGGAGCAACGCTCAGCCAGAAGCCAGGCTCATGGCTGGCAAGCGCAGCTGCAGTGGCGGGAGAGGCACAGCACTAAGGACGTCCACAGACAGCGGGCCTAAGCCATCAGTTAGACATCCCCTGAGGGCTTCCAGACTGTGAGAGACACAGGCCGGGCTGAGGGACCCCCCTCCCAGTGCACAAATTTCATGCACTGGGCCTCTAGTATTTAAAAAAAATAATTCTACCTTGTCCTAGCCAGTTTGGCTCAGTGGATAGAGTGTCAGCCTGCAGACTGAAGGGTCCCAGGTCCGATTCTGGTCAAGGGCACATGCCCAGTATGTGGGCTCAGTCCTCACCAGGTAGCTGATAAATGATTCTCTCTCATTAATGTTTCTATCTCTCTCTCAGTCTCCCTTCCTCTCTAAAATCAATTTAAAAAAAAAAAAGAATTCTATCTTGAAAAATTCATGGAGGCCATGTACATCATTCCTGCTTTCTGAAAAATACGATTTGTAAGTAAACAGAAACAACGAATGGGTTACAGTTACTAGTAACTAAACACACACACACAAAAATGGAATTTGGAGCCAAAGGATTCCAAATTACAAGACCTGAATTCCAGTCTTTGGTAAGCCATTCATTCGTTCATTCATTTGTTCAACCAATATTTACTGAGCACCAAGTGGTTGGGGGTACAGCAAGGAGCATATATATTCTAGTACTGGAAACAAGCAACTGGCCAAGTATACAAAAAGTTCATCCCATCGCATACCAATTAATGCAAACCTAGAGCAAGTTCACTTTCAATGCTTTTTTTTTTTTTTTGGTAAACCGGGGTTATAGAGTGCTCCCCCACTGGCAGGTTACTGTGGGTAAATTAAGGACAGGAAGGGAGGTGGCCCAGAGAAAGCCGCTCTACAAATGCCCACTGTCACCCTTAAGAAGTGAACACCTGCCGGGTGGCCAGTGTGACTCAGTTGGTAGGGCATCGTCCATGCACCCACAGGTTTCCGGTTCCGGTTTGATTCCCCGTCAGGGCACAGACTGGGTTGCGGCTCGATCCCAGGTTGGGGGGGGGGGGGGGCGTGTTTCTCTCTCGCATAGATGTTTTGCTCTCTCCCTCTCCCTCATTATCTCTCTAAAAATCAATTTATTTATATATATATATATATATATATATATATATATATATATATATATATATATATATATATTTAAAAAGGAAGTGAGCACCTGGTCCCACCACTGGTCTTAACACCTGGGCTGGACAACAGGTTTCTTTTGAGATAAGGAAAGGGGACAGGACACTCCATCCCTCCGTTTTCTCTTGACGACCTGGGTACTGTTTTAAATGTGAAGCGGAAACCGTGCCCTAAAGACCACCCGAGTTCGGCCCAAATGCACGCTGTGCCCGGGGTCTGCTTGCCCGTCGTACCCAGGCCGCTCACCTGGCGCCCGGCGAGGAAGGTCACTGTAGGGTTCATAGGTGTTTCCTCCGCCCCCGGAGAAAGTCGCTGTGCGCAGCGTCACCTTAGAAACGCCATAGCGCGTCTGCCCAGAGCGGTGGGGGTGGGGGTGGGGTGGGGGGAAAGCCCAGAGCCCATGAGTCCCGCGCCCTCGGCCCAGCCGGCCCAAGCGCGCCCCCAAACCGCCTGCCAGGAGGACCTCGCGCGCCCGCCGCGCCTATGGTCTCGCCAAGGGGGAGGCCGCCCCGGCTCTCGCGATACCTCGGTAGCCGCGCGACTGGATGCAGGAAGCTGGCTCCCGCCGGACCACGTGCGGACGCCGCTCTCACGACGTTTCTTGCTTCCAAATCCGGGCCTGGGACTCAAGAATGGTTAATCTGAGAATACGCGGTCCGCAAAACCGGTTAATAAAGGACGCAAAATAAAGGCCGTTTCTGTCCGCATCACCCCGGGTTATGACATTTGAGTTGCTCTCCTAGTTCCCTCTGGCCCCACTGACGGGGAGCTTTTTAGCTGCTGTGTGAGCTGGCACTAACAGTATCCAGCATTCAAACGAATACACGGATGGAGGCAGACACCAGCCCTGGTAGGTAATAGTTGTAGGCCAGCCCAGCAGACAGCTCTAAACTAAGACTCGCAGTTAAAAAGAAAAAATTGTTTGGACTCTGGATGTAGCTCTTGAATAGCAATGAGAATCTTTCAACTTTATCATGACAAAATTTACCACATTCTGGGTTAAACCTAAACTTTTTCACGTGTTGTTTCATAGTCCTCCCTTCTTCCCCCTTTTACTCTTCATGTTATATAGGAAATGAACTGAAAAAAATAATACCTATCCCTGATAAATAATACATTTTTTAAATTTTATTTTATTGTTTAAAGTATTACATATAGTAGTATATATATCACCCCCCCCCCATAGACCTTCCCCCAGCCTCCCCTACCCCCTATCACATTAAATAATACATTTAATGCCTGGTCACCCACCTGCTACTGCTTAACCCATAGGCTGGCATTGCTGCCAAGACAAATCACCAAACAGTCTTATAGTAACTTTACTTTTTGATTGTGAATTAGCAAAACATGCCATTGTGTTTATAAGATCTGAAATGGAAAAACAAAACTAGTTTGCTTTCAAGCTTCACTGATCTGGGTGACACTTGCCTCCATAGGATAGGCTCATGTTTAGGAGAACCAAGACAATGTCTTAGAATTTAAAATCAAGAAAGAAAATTCTGACAAGTTATTAAAAATAGCCTATCCAGCCCTGGTCAGTGTGGCTCAGTTGGCTGAGCATCGTTCATGCACCAAAAGGTCACCAGTTCAATTCCCAGTCAGGGCACATGCCTGGGTTTCCAGCTCAATCCCCAGTAGGGATTGAGCAGGAAGCAGCTGATGGAGGTCTCTCTCTCACCCTCTCTCTCTCAAATCAATACATACATATTTTTTTAAATATTATATATCAAAACTGTATTTGCATTTGAAGTTGCCAGCTAATCATGACAAATCTCTTACACATATTATGAGATAGGCTGTTTAAGGGTTAGTATTCTTTTTGCTAAAAATACTAGACTGTGAAAACATTCCATAAAACACACATAAAAAGAATGTATGGATTAAAGTCATGCCTTGTTATATTTCATTTTAATCAGAGATTAAACTATACTCTGTTTTAAATTTCAGTCAAAGAAACACAATTCACACATGTTATACACAAGGACAATTTTAATCCTGCATTTTCCTGCAGTAACATCCACTGCTGGCTATATATGGATTGAAACTGCATTTGCCAAGAACTATGAACATTAAGAATCTTTACATGAAGTCACATGTGTTATATAGGCATATAGACATCTTCCAGCACCAACAGCATACATAACACATACCACATAGTCTCGATGGATAAATTTGCTCCATCAGATAATAATCTTATTTAGTAAAATTCAGTTAATGCAGAATTTCTTTTTTTTAAATTTACATCTTTACTACACATTCTAAGATTTTAATTATTTATAAAAACATTCAAGATTGTAATTTGCATGGCAATAAACAATAGGTTCTAAATTTATTAAAGGAATCTGTAGCAATTAAAATACCACCAGTCTTTTCAACTTGTAGCACCTGGCTTAAGACCTTTATAAAAACAAAAGTTTAAATTTGTTTAGTGCAGTCATTATAATGGTCAGTTTCTCTTGTGAGAAAAACATGTTTCAGTTGCTATTTCCCAGACAATATATTGAACACGGGTTTCTAATATCTGCAACTGGTTAGCAGAATTTTACACTCAGACAGCCAGAACATGAACTCCCAGCCTCTATAAACAGCCTTCCCTCAAAACGATGACAGTGTATAAAACGGATTTGGGGTCTGCCCCCTACTTAACATTATTAAACATGTTTCCAAGTATTCTTCTTGGAAAATATTTTAAAATATAGGTGTAATAGTCTACTATATGATGCACCATTTCTTTAACCACCTCCCAATTGTTCATTTATATAATTTGCAATTTTTTTGATAGTAGGAGTAACACCTTGATGAACATAAGACATACCTTTAGGATAATGCAAAGAAGTGGTTTATTGGGTCAAACAGTGCAGATGGTTTTAAGGCTTGTCATATACTTGATCAATAATATTCAGAATAGCTTGAACAACTCCAGCCAACAGTATGTTTACGGGCCCACAAAGTGGACTTGGTTGGTAACAATGAAGCCCATTCAACCACAAATCTATTAGATACTCAGGCATCTCGGAACTAACACACGGAAGAAGCAAGGAGATAATTATGCCTGAAGCCCAATTACAATTCTTTAAAACGTCACTCAGCTTTAAACCAGATTAAATCACGACCATTTGGAAAATGATACACAAAATAAACTTCCCACAAAAAGTCTACAGTGTTTTTCCAAAAATAAAAAGTTTAAAAGACAGAAAGAGAAAAGTCAGGACCAAGTGACCAAAAATTTTTATTTGACTAAATTCTATTTCATGCATAAGCATGACAGTCTCCCCTGCTTACCAGACTTTGGCAATAAAAAACAAAACAAAAAAAACACATAAGCAGCCTTGTACAGAACAGTGACAATGCCAAGGGCGAGGGCAGTCCACAGTTTTACTGCAGGATAAATATTTTTTTTTCCCAAAAGGCCTCTCCCCCTTTGGCCATATCAACTCTCAGTTCAGACCATTAAATACAGACAAATTTTCAAAATCACTTCTTCACTTCTCCAAGATCTTCAATGCTATCATCATCCACCTATAAAACACAAATTACATCTCATGAGTTGTGATAGAAAGTAACATGAAAGCAACCTGCCTTAATAACCTATTTCTACAGATGTGTATGGTCCATATACTCACCTCTGGCCATTTTTCCTGAATGACATCAATGATGTCGTCTGTAAAGTCTCCCTGAATGATGATCTCATCCTCCCCTGTCACTGAGGCACCACAGGAGAATTTTTGAGCAAAAAATCTTTGTGCTTCTTTAAGATCAATTTCTGTTATTTTAAGAAAAGAAACAGCAAGACTATAATCAGAATTGTGTGTCAAGGACATTTTTCCATTTTGAAATTTAATCTGCATTTTAAATTCATAAAACAGATTGCATTCATGGGTTTCATATTCCTTTCAGAGCAATAATTACTATCACAGGCAGTGGTCTTAATTCAACAATTCAAGGCAAACATACAGCCTCAGTACATAAAAATACCATCACCCATAATATTCATGACTTGTATAGTAAAATCAAAATAAATCCAGGGCCCTAGCTGGTTTGGCTCAGTGGATAGAGTATAGGCCTGCAGACCAAAGGGTCCCGGGTTCAATTCCAGTCAAGGGCATGTACCTTGGTTGCAGGCTCCTCCCCAGCCAGGGCCCTGGTCGGGGCACGTGCAGAAGGCAACCAATCGATGTGTTTCTCCCACATCGATATTTCTCTCTGTCTTTCCCCTTCTCTAAAAAAAGCAATGGAAAAATATACTTGGGTGAGGATTTAAAAAATAATAATAAACAAACAAATAAATAAATCCAGGAACACATGAATTCCATTACATATACACTTCTGAGTACAATGAAGTTCTTTTGTTTATCCCTTTCTTTATTCTTCTGTATCTCTTTTTAAAAAAGAAAAAAAATAATTTACAGCAGAGAAATAAACCTAATATTTGTAATATGGTCCAGTGATTGTTTTCCAAGCTGTGTTGTCACACGAAGGGACCTTGATTTGCAATTTCACCCCAGTTTCACTATTCATTCAAGGCCTCCACGCAGGACCTTCTGCCACCACCACCTTCCCTCACCCTCTACTGTCATTCCCAGAGGTGACGAGTCATTTTGCAACCCTCTGCCACCAAGCTGCAGGGCCAAAGGAGCAGCACGCACTGGTGGGTGTCAAAAGGAACCCTATCTTGCCCTCTTCATTCTACATAAAATGTGCCCATGCAGGAATTCTGGAGAGGAAAAAGTTAAACCAGTTCTCTCTGCAGAAGACATTAAAATGTCTTCCAAATTTGATTTTGAAACTATAGTAACAAATGCAGAATCTTATTCTGTATCTTCTTAGCAAAAACAGACACATGAAATTTTTGATTCCAGATTTTTAGAAAGAGAAATATATAGAGAGTTCACATGCTTTAAACACACTTAAGATTAAACTCACCAAAAGTTGCAAGGCCACACACTCTTGTTACATATTTCTTCTTTGCTCTGGGAATTTTGGCTATCGTAACCTTTTGTGGTACGGTCTTCTTTTTTTGTTTTATTTGACCCCTTCCACCTTTATTTATTAAGGAAGAGCTTAGCATTAGTTGTTTCACTTTTAACATAGAGAATACTGTCTTTAAAGTTAACTTTCAAAAGGTACCAAATTTTATTTCTACAGTTGCTTGTTCTAATACAAAATTAATGAACACGTGCATGCGTGTTCATTAAACAGATATTTAAGTAATATGTGCCAAGTACTGAACTAAGGACACAAAATGAACAGAACACAGCTCCTTCAAGGATTCTCAGTCTAGTCAAGTGCAACAAGAAAAGTTAAATCTTGCCCAGCCAGAATGGCTTAGTGGTTGAGCGTCGACCTATGAACCAGGAGGTCATAGTTCAATTCCAGGTCAGGGCACATGCCTGGGTTTTGGGCTCGATCCCCAGTGTGGGGCATGCAGGAGGCAGCCAATCAATGATCTCTCTAATCACTGATGTTTCTCTCTCTCCCTCTCCCTTCCTCTCAGAAATCAATAAAAATATATAAAAAAAAAAAGAAATGTTAAATCTTGAATACAAATGGTCTTATATTTAGAATGTATAAAGAAATTCTCTAAGTCAAAAAAAAAAAAGAAATGTTAAATCTTTACAGCAACCTGCTATCCTATATAATAAAAGGCTAATATGCAAATTGTCCCCTCAGGAGTTCAACAGACCAGGTGTTAGACCAACTGGGAGTTCGACCGCTTGCTATGACATGCGCTGACCACCAGGGGCGGCATGGAATGAAGGCCCAGCCAGCGGCCAGCAGATGAGGGAAGAAAGGCCCCAGCCTGCAGCCAGCAGCCAGCAGCCAGCAGCCAGCAGCCGGGGGAAGGAAGGCCTGATCAGCCCTGATCGCTGGCCAGGCCTAGGGACCCTACCCATGCATGAACTTCGTGCACCAGCCTCTAGTATACTATATCTAAAGGCCCGATGCACGAAACTAATGCAAGAATAGGCTTTCCTTCCCCCGGCTGCTGGCACCGGCTTCCCTCTGGCATCCGGGACCCAGGCTTCCCTCCAGCCACCAGCTTCGTCCAGAAGATCGTCCAGGAGGATGTCCGGTCTAATTAGCATATTACGCTTTTATTATTATAGATAGGATCCATAAATACGACACTACCACAGCTTTGAAGAAGAGTGGCTTACCCTGCTTCTGAAGGACAGAATAGGTTTCCTAGTGGAAGTGGCATCTAAGCTCTTGCAGAATAAGGAATTGTCCAGGCTGGAGAGGTTTAAGAAAGGACATTCCAGGAAAAGGAACGAGTTCAGAGATAAGAAAAGGCATTATACATGAGAACTACACCTGCTTATGAAGGACACTTATGGATATGCAGTAGATAAAGCCAGAAAAGCAAAAAATTCTGTATCAGTCATTAAAGGAACAGTACATCAAGCTTGTAATTTGATTTTACATTGAAGAAGGAGATAAGCCACTGAATGTGGAGTGAGATGACCAGATTTATGTTTTGTCAAGATCACCCTACAGTGTGGAGGGTGGGTCTGTGAAGAGTTAGGTGGATTGAGAGGCCACGGAAATTAATCAAAATCTAAACCAAAGCAATGGCAATAGCAATGGCCACTAGGCACAGGATAAAGACAATAAGAGGGAAAAGTAACAAAATTTAGAACTGACTAAAGGGACAAAACGAGAGAACCTAAGATGGGTCTCGGATTTCTGGCTCAGATGACTGGATAAACTGCTGTCATTAACCAAAATAGGGGAAACAAAAAACACAGATTTGGGACTTAGAAAGTTTACTTTGGAAATGCTGCATCTGAGGCGCCTATGGCACCACGCACATTCCCTGTGTAGAGACATGGGCCAGGACCAGAGATACAGACTGGAGACTTCTAAGTGTCTAAGTTACGAACGTCAAAGAATCACCCTAGGAGAACATGCAGAATGAAAGGTCAGAGGGCAGAAGACAGAATCCAGAGGAACACCAACTTCTGAGGAACAGAAGGGAGAAGAGAAGTCTGCACAGAAGATCGAGGAAGAGTGACAGGATGAAAGAGCACGTCACAGAAACCAAGGAAGTACAGCACTTCAAGAAGGGAGTCCTCAAATGCTCTTATCATTAGTTAGCAACTACCGAGCCTTTGGTGACCCTTATTAGAAGGTTTCAGTGGCGTGAAAGTTAGGTTAGGACAGACTGGGCAGTGAACAGTAAGCGAATGGCTAAGAATGGAAGCAGGGGGATAAGGCAAAGAAAGACATGGGCTCTGGAAATTTTTTGAAAAGATGCAAAGTCCTAAAAATATTTATAGGCTAATTTTAGTCACAGGAGAGAATATTTAAGGAAGAAGAAACAGGAGGGGACAGGATCCAGAGGAGACAGACAGGAATATCTTACATCAGTAAAAAAAGTTTCAACTGAATTGTCAGAAGTAATAAGAAAAAATTTATATAAATGTCCTCACTCTAATTAGAATACACAGATAGTTTAATAAGGCAACAAAGTTTTCACATCATCAACAAGTTGGCTGGTTGCTTTTTACATATGTATACGGCAAATAAAGCATGTTTTCTTAGGTCTAATTTGCTGATAAAGCAACAAATCATACCAGATCCAACCCCCCCTGAAAACATGATTCTGTACCCCTCTGAATGATATTCATGAATTACAATAGCATCCGGGTGTTACTGATGTTGGAAATGCTTTCATCACTGATTTCTACTGGCAGAGGGAAGGTAAGTTTGTGTCCATCAAATCATGGAGTTAGGTCTCACCTCTTTTTTGTTTTTTCTTCTCTTCTTCTTCTCCTGCTGGTCCTTGACCCTCACTAATTCCAGCTTCTTGTTTGGGTGAATTTTCTAGATGTAAAAACGAAAATTCAAAAGCATCACTTCCTACTAATGTAAAAAAATCACCTTTGAGCAACCCCATACAAAAATAAGCATCTTACCAACAATTGAGCGTGACTATTATTTTTGTTAATCCTCACCCGAGGATATTGTTTCCATTGATTTTTAGAGAAAGTAGAAGGGAGGGAAGGGGAAGGGGGGAAGAAACAGCCAAAAGAGAGAGAGAAAGAGAGAGAGAGGCATTGATGTGAGAGAAACACATCGATTGGTTACCTCTCGCATGGCCTGACCAGGACTGCAGCCCAGGTTCGTGCCCTTGACCAGGGATCAAACTCGAGACTCTTCAGTGCACAGTTTGATGCTCTAACCACTGACTCACATCAGCCAGGGTCTTTCCCCAATAATTATCTCCCTGTTCCCTGTTTATCACTACTTAGCATAATTATGTCATTTGTCTCATTTTACTTATTTGTCTCCCCTTCGAGAATATAATTTCCAAACACATCTTTTGTTTGCTGCTTTATCCTCAGCATTCAAAACAGGGTGTAGCATATACTTTGCTCACAAGAAATAATTTGTTAAATGACTTGAGTGAAAATATATTTGCCCCTAAATCATTTACTCTTCTTTATATAAAAAAAGGTGGTATTTTTAACATACATTGTCTCAGAGAGAGAAGACACATGAAGCAGTGTGTGATTTGACATAAGGAATTTTAACAAGAACTTAAGATAGTTTTAAAATTCATAGGCATAGGTTATAATTCTGTAATTATCCTACTAAAAGAAGACTTTTCGTATCTTTAAAATAATAC
Source organism: Cnephaeus nilssonii (assembly GCF_951640355.1). NCBI lineage: Eukaryota > Metazoa > Chordata > Mammalia > Chiroptera > Vespertilionidae > Cnephaeus > Cnephaeus nilssonii. The sequence continues at coordinate 12,247,931 of NC_137093.1, read as the reverse complement.
CTTATGTGCATTTGTTTTGGGTATACAAGTTTTGATGAAAGAAAAAAAATGTTCATACCTACTGTAAGCTTTGCGAACTCATTTGGAAAATTCTTCTCTAACCACTGTCTACATTTAGCAACATCAGGCATATATTCACAGTACTGGGGGGGAAAAGAATAAACCGAGTTACAACAAAACATTTTCAATCAACCAATATATTTTCATTTAAAAGCATTCCCAGTACTTGCTACATAAAGAATGATAAAACTAACTACTCCCACCTGCCGTCTTATCCACAGGAAATCTATATTCAACCAGGAAACGCCCCATAAGCAATAAAAAATCAGAAATAAAAAGGAATTAGGCACTTCCTCACTGTAGTAATTATTTCTTCTCCATCAAACAGAAGGGCCATTAGACAGGGAACAGACAAAAACAAGTACATCTACTTCTTGCTCTGGGCACATGGGTGCCTCATTATTTTCATGGCTTGCCCACAGAGCCTGACTTAGAAGCTTATTAACAGAAATCTTACACATAATTCATGCTTTCCTCTGCTTGGATGTCAAATTTTGGCTTTAAAGTAACTCTTGTTTTATTAGCTGACTGACTATTCATGAATGCCATGCAAAAACCCAAACTGTATGGCCAACTGCAAAAGATGTACACATGAGACTCAAAATCTAAAGATAATTTGTAATTCCATAAAATTATTTTAAACCAAATTTGTCTATTAAAAGGTTGAAAATCTACTATTAAACGATAGAAAACGAAAAATCAGAAAAAAGTTCTCAAGATAGCTGTAAAATCAATGATCTCAAATGCAGAAGTTAAAAGAATTTTAAAAGAACTTACCTCTGTTGGTAATGAACACACTGGGGAAATGGAGAGAAAAAGATTAAAAAATGTAAATACATACACACATAGCACTCATCATAACTTTTATTTTAAATTTGGCAAAATGCCTCATTTGTACTTTTCCCTGTATTTTTTCTGTACTACTTTTCAAATGCTACCATCATGCTTGCTTTTTTGAGGCAAAGGCACATGGTTAATATCACACTTATAAACTTCAGGGGCACTTTGCTACCATTTCTTTGCAATATACTTTTCCCTTTCCCTATTACTAAAAATAATAAAATAAAGTCAATTTCCCTCTACAAATCACTTACTATTTGTAAAATAGCTTTTCAAGGCAAAAATCTCACAGTCACCTTCAAATGTCACATCACTAAGTGGAACAACCTGACATTATATAGGGATGATCTTATAATTATGCTATGTCAATCTGACCATGCTTTCTTTCTTGGTGGAACCTAAAATAATGGTACATCTTATAAAACATAGAAACCCAGATTTGATGAAACAGGATACAAAGAATAGCTCTGAACTACAGCAGTATACTTTTCTAATAATAATAATAGTTAGCAGTTATTGTAATACACTCTTGTCTTAGTTGCTGTACCAGAAGCTTGATACGAATCATCTGACTGATTTTACAGGCCTCAAGAAAGGAGCCTCTAGCCCTCAGTGAAGTTTGGTAACTTGCCCAAGGTCAGGTAGCTGGAGTCACGATGCAAACTCTGGGCCAGGACTCTAAAGTCAAACAATATAACCCAATAAGACGAGTATATAACAAAACTCAACCAACACTACAAAAAGTTCCCCTGCCTACTCTCTTAATGAGGTATTTTACACTAATTTTAAATTACTATCAAAGGTATTTTTAAGATGTTTTTATTGACGTCAGACAGAGGAAGGGAGAGGGAGACAGAGAAACATCAATGATGAGAGAGAATCATTGATTGGCTGCCTCCTGCACGCCCCCCACCGGGGATCGAGCCCGAAACCCTGACTGGGAATCGAACCATGATCTCCTGGTTCATAGGTTGACGCTCAACCACTGAGCCACACCGGCCAGGCACTATCAAAGATATTCAATAAAGGATGAGTTGATACAATGTTTTAACTCAGTAACATCGCCTCTCCTCCTACAGTAATTGAACTCCAGGTGAGGAGGTCTCTATTCCACTCATAGAATGTAGGTCCACGAAAACAAGGATCTTTTCTGACTTACTCCCTACGGAGTCCCCGCACCTAAAACATTGCCAGGCACATAATAACTGGTCAAAAATACTTGAAAAAAATTAGTATTTACTTCCCCTTTTACTGTCTTGTACCTTTAAAGTGTCCTGAAACTTTCCAAGATGCTAATAAAATTAGAGCATTTCCAATTCACAAATATTTCTGTATTGAAAATGAGGAAAAATATTCAAAGGGGGGGGGAATCCTGATTCAAGCTAACACATATGAATATATATATATGTTTTGTTGTTGTTGTTAATCCTCACCCGAGGATATTTTTTCATTGATTTTTAGGGAGAGTGGAAGAGAGAGGGAAAGACAGAAACATCGATCGATGTGAGAGAAACACAATAGATTGCCCCCTGCACGAGCCCCGACAAGGGCCCGGGCCGGGGAGGAGCCTGCTACCAAGGTACGTGCCCTTGACCGGAATCGAACCCGGGGACCCTTTGGTCTGCAGGCCGACATGCTCTATCCACTGAGCCAAACTGGCTAGGGCTATTTTTAATCAAACCAAGAACACTGTCCCAAGACTGTCCTTCCATACACATCACTGAAACCTCATCATCTTCGGCCCCTGACACCCTCCCTCTACTACACCTTATAATAGCACAAAGCGGTTCATGCCTCCAGGCGTGCACCCAGCTTTTTCTTCCCACTTCCTTGTCATTCCAAGAAGCCCTCTTTTAACAGCTAGACTAGCCAGTAACATGAGGCTGAGACAGTCTATTTGCATGTCTCTGTTCCAAATGGACTGTTAGCTTCGCCCAAGACACAAGTCCCACAGGTGCCCCCTCTCAAATGAAGGATTCACCCAATGACAAAGACCGACTGAAAAAGGGTGTCTGAAACCAAACGTGGGAAACGGTGATCACAAGGCATACAAACACAGTAAGCAAAAAAAAAAAAACACACAAAAAACAAACCCTGCCACACACTTGCCTCCACAGTAAAGGACCCGGAGCGGGTAATCTGCATCTAACTTGGTATTGCTCCTGGAGTCTCCTTTGCAATCATGCCCCCCGGATTCAGAAATGTCAGCAGCCATCTCACAAACCTGTAAGCAAGGAAAAAGAACACATCTGCACAACTGGACCAAGACCGGGTGTAGTCCTGCCTCTTCCCCCACCAGAAAGAACCCTAACCCCAAATCCTGTTTCATCTCTCTGTGGTCAAGTGAATGATATACAAGCTGCCATTAGGATTCACAAAATATGAGCAATTCCGGGCACACCATCTTTATCAGGTCTACAGGGAAGGAAGCAAGTGACTGGGGGGCAGAGGGCACTAGTAAAAGAGGAAATAATGGGGGAAAGAATGGGCAGGATAACTTCGGTAGAGACAGGGCAAAAGGTCCGGGGTCATTAGGAAGGGATGCAAACGGCAGCCATACAGGCCACAGAGCAGGTGGAAGGAAAGAACCTACGAAGAAGGGGTGGGTCCCCGGAGGTGCCCAGAGGGCAGGGTGTGGGGGCAGCTCCACGCCAAGGGAGTCAAGAGCGGGGATGGGAGTGGGAGGGGACGGGGAGCCCGGAGTCTTGGGAGAGAAAATGGGGCAAGAGAACCGAGAAGAGGCAGAAAGTAAGGAAACTGGGGTGACAAAGGCGGACCGGGTGGGAGGGCGGTGACCTGGAGCGAAGGGGCTAATCCCGGGGACACCTGAGGGGCCCATGTGGGCGGGGATGTGGAGACGCCCGGCCCGGCCCCTTCCGCCGGGCAGCAGCACCTTAGCTTTCCCCCACGCTCTCTACACGCGACTCTCCGAAGTGGGAAAAAATCACGAGGGATCGTTTACCCGGGCGGTCGTACAGCCGCCGACGCCTCCGCTCCCGCCACTACCGCCGGCTGAAACGACACATGCAACTCCTCTTCTCTGGCCCGGGCCACCCGAGAGCCCGTCTGCCGGCGCGGTCCCGCGAGACAATGAGCCTTTATCGCGAGACTCAGGCCGCCGCTGGGTGGCTGTCGCGAGAAGCCAAAGAGGCGGTGAGGAAGTGTGGAGCATGCGCGTTGCGTCCGGGGGCGGGGCCAAGCAGCGGAGGGCCTGACAACCAGTAGGGGGTGCTCGTGACCCGCGAGAGGGGTCGGGTGGCGGGCGGCCTGAGGGCGCGGGGGGAGGCCGATTGGAAACGTGCGTGGAAATCCGCAGTGACTCCCGGCGAAGGAGCCAGGAGGTTTTGCCCCGCAGCCTGGGATGCATCCTGGAGTCCTCACCTCGCGCCTGTTGGATAAGTCAATACTCCGCCAGGAGATTGCAGCTGGAAAAAGCGTTTTTTGTTACATTTCAACCCTGTTCCTTACATTGGCAGAATTATTTTTGAAAAAAGATGATGTCAGCGCTGTTTAAGTTTTCCTCATCGGCCACATTCTCACTACCCTCACGATTGTTTTCATCGCCTTCTTCTTGTTGACCCATCCTTGCGTGTGTCGTAAACTGGAATCAATCTCATCTCGGGCTTTCTCTGGGAATAACAACTACAACATTTGCAAGGCTATGAAGATAAGGGAAAGATTGGGACCAAAATGTGCTGTGTAGGGGGTGGAGGGGGTTCTTTTCTGGTTTGCTTTTCCCGCCAACTCATTCTCCTCCTTCCCTGCCAACTTCATTAGCCACGGTCATCATCACCCTTAAATGCTCTGCCCAGAACTTACTTTGTGTCGGGCAGGTGTGGCTCAGTGGTTCAGCATTGACCTATGGACCAGGAAGGTCACGATTATGGATTCCTGGGGGCACATGCCCAGGTTGTGGGCTCGATCCCCAGTGTGGGGCCGTGCAAGAGGCAGCCAATCAGTGATTCTCATCATTGATGTTTCTCTCTCTGTCTTTTAATATATGGATTTCAGATAGAAACATCAATGATGAGAGAGAATCATTGATTGGCTGCCTCCTGCACGTCCCCTACTGGGGATTGAGCCTGCAACCCGGGCATGTGCCCTTGATCGGAATCAAACCCGGGACCCTTCAGTCCGAAGGTCGATGCTCTATCCACTGAGCCAAACCAGCTAGTGCGATGTTTCTATCTCTTTCTCCCTCTCCCTTCCTCTCTGAAATCAATAATATATATATATATCTATTTAAAAACAAAACAACTTTGTGTGTCCATGAAGCCATCTGGCATAATAGTTTCCACCAGGGACCATGGCCTCCACTCTGACATCTTTCTTCAATAAAAGAGAAGTTTCCCCCTCATAAAAAGAGCTGGTTCTACATGACACCAGTGAAAGAAGATCTTGTTCCCAAGCATGTTTGGTTCCGATAATAATAGCTCCCAACAATAATAATAGCTTCCATTTATTGACACCCACTTCCCACTATGTGCCAAGAACCTGCTCTTTGGGGCATACAGAGTCCAGGGGGACTCATTCCACAAAACTTTCTCAGACTCCCACTATGCCCCAGGCACTGTGCTAGGCACTGGGGATACAGTGAGCAAGGGACAAAGTCTCTACTCTCACTAAATGGTCTTAGACGTGTTAGTTGGTTTAATCCTTACAAAAACCCCTTGATGCCCTGGCCCGTGTGGCGCAGTTGGTTGGAGCATCGTCCCCCATACACCAAAAGATTGTGGGTTCGATTCCCGGTCAGGGTGTGTACAGAAGGCAACTGATGGATGTTTCTCTCTCACATCGATGTTTCTTTCTCTCCCTCTCCCATCCCCTCTCTCTAAAATCAGTAAACATATTCTTGGGTGAGGATTACAAAAATAAATAAATAAAGCCTTGGCCTGTCTCCCTTCTTTCTGACTGGATCATGAACATATAGCCGGGAGGGAGTACCACAGCCATCCTGCAACAAGACAGGCTAGCCTGAGAAGAAAGGTACATGTTCCAAGGATTATGGACTGGGACATATAAATAGCCTGTGTCCCCGACAGCTCCTAACTGTCTGGCTTCTGAGGCTTCCTGTTGTGAAACACACACACACACACACACACACACACACACACACGCGCGCGCGCGCGCGCGCTATCTGGTTAAATGAACCGCAGGAGCGTTTTCGATTATACTACAGAATACATTTCTAAATGACACTTCCAGAAAGTCAGATTATTTCCTTTAAGACAAGAGTGAAATGTGCAAGCAACGCATGCCTGAAGGAAGGGGACAGCGGGGAGGCCTGGCCGCAGGATGATGGGGAAGTGATGTTGCAAGACCGGCCTGCCATTCAGAGGAAGCGGGCAAGAAGCGGCACTCCGACGCTTTCTGAGAAGCCCCCTCTCAAAGAAGACCTGTTTCCCTGGCTCCTTGGATTAGAGGTGACTCATTGCCACACGGACACCTTGTTATAACATCATCTATTTTCTCAAGAATCATAGGGCGGTTTTTCCCACCACTTTTGGGGATGGGTTGGCCCTTAGCCAGACATTTTCATTCATCTGGTTCTTTCTGGGAACCTTCAAGATGGTCACCTGCGGTGGAGTGGATATTTGTGGGTTGGCTTTTTAGCATCCACTCTCTGTAACAGGTCCATTTGGGTTTGGAAGAGTTCTCTCTCCCCCAGACTTTACCCATGTGTTCCAACTGGGCCTTCACATTGGGCCTGAACCGTGGGACCCAGGTCTAAGGCCATCAGCACGTGGTGTCATGCTGGTAACAGTGATTGATTGATTGATTGATTGATTGATTGATTGAAGTGTAGACCAATCAGAGTCAATCCCCGCACACTTTGAAGGAGCTTCCAGAGAAGAGGCCCTTTCCCATTGGATTTGAGCCTCAGGGATGCTGGCAGCCACCTTGCCACCATGCGGCCTGAGAACCAAGTCCACAAGGAGAGAAGAGCTGGGAGAGAGTGTTTGGCCCTTGATTCCGGCACATGTGAGCTCAGTTCTACCTCTGGATCTGTCAGATATAAAAGCTGACAAATTCCCACTTTTGTTTAAGCCAGTTTTAATTGGAACGTCACTTTCAAATTAGTCCTGATGGACACAGGGGTGGGGCAGCCCTTACAGAGGTTAATTAAGACCTGTTCTAGCCCTATTCTGGTTAATCTCTCTCACACTGATGTTTCTCCCTCTGTCTCTCCCTTCCCTTCCTCTCTCTCTCTCTCTCTCTCTCTCTCTCTCTCTCTCTCTCTCTCTCTCAAAAAAAATCAATGGGGAAAAAAATGTCTTTGGGTGAGGATTAACAAAAAAAGACCTATTCTAGCCCAATGTTTCCCATTTTCTCCATTATGACACACACAGTGGATATTATGCCCTCACAGAGCACAAAATCAGAAACAAATCTACAGTTTAATAAAACCACCAAATGACTGCAAAGATGTAAAATAACATAATAATGTATCATTTTCACATTTTCACAACTAATTGCAATACATATGTAAGTAGGTTGCTATGGACTATGGCAGGTTAAATGGGCTGTCATTTTGCCCTGGCTGGTGTGGCTCAGTTGGTTGAGCACCAACCCATGCACTAGGAGGTCACAGGCTCAATTCCCAGCAGGGGGAGTGCAGGAGGCAGGCAATGGATGTTTCCCTCTCTCTCTCTCTTCTTCCCTCTATAAAAAAAAGCAATAAAAAAAATTTTTTTAAAAAAAGGCTGTCATTTCATTCCTTCCTCTCCTACCCAAGATTTTGGAGTTCTTAGAACAAGGCCTGGCCTGGAGATAAACGTCATAGGGCTAACCTTCAATCTGTCTCATTTATTTGCATAAATAACATTTCAAACTCTAGTACTTTCATATTAGCAATAAAGTACCAGACACATACCATACATAAAACTGAAATCAACATACCCGTGGATGGAGACACCCATGAATGAGGACTGCTAAGTAAATTGGGCTCAGTTATCCTAAGCTATATGAGCTACCTATAAAATGAATACATCCATTTGCTAGCTCTGGTCTAAATTAAAAACATGTATTCTTTTTCTGAGAAGAGAGTTGTATCATTTTTCTCTCTTGAAAGGATAGATATCCTTCAAGAACATCTTTCTCAAGAGCCAGATGACACCTTTCTCTTGGGTCTTGGATGTTCAAACTTGGTTTACAAAAAATTTTAATGAAATTTAATTGGATTAATGAAAATTTCACATTTCAGCAAATGTGAGAAGTGCTTATGCTTGGAAATTCCAGGTCAATGTATGGGGCTAACTTTGTACTATGCTCACAGCTTTTCTGTATGTTTGAAATTACTTCAAATTTTAAATTTCTTTGAAAGGAAACTATCTTTTTTTCAACTCTTGGCTTCTTCCCTGTGGTTTCATCATATTACAAAATATTGAGGTTATTTTCTACTTGGTTAGCAATCCCAGAAGAGAGATGAGCTTTCCAATGGTTCCAACAAACAACTCGAGTTAGTATCTGCCATAGACTGAATGTTTGTGCCCGCCCCCCCCCCCGCCCCCCCCCCGCCCTCCAAAGTCATAGGTTGAAACCCTAATCTCCAATGTGATAGTATTAGGAGATGGGGGCCTTGGGCGGTGATTAGTGGGATTACTGCCCTTATAAAAGAGACCCCAGGAGCTCCCTTCCCCTTCTGTCTTGTGAGGACACATTCTCACCGGAAAATGAATTGGCCCCCACCTTGATCTTGGACTCCAGGGCTGTGAGAAATAAACTGTGGTTGTTTAGAAGCCATGCAGTCTATGGTATATTGTTAGAACAGCCAAGATGGACTAAGACAGTGAAACATTAGCCTTTCAGTCCTGTACCCAATTCTGAGCCAATCACAGTGGCCATTGGGATGGGATGCTCTGATTTGCCATGTCAGGTTACATGCCCATCCCTGAGCCAATCACAGTGGCCATTAGGATGGGAGGCTCTGATTTGCCAGGCCAGGTCACATGCCCATTCCTGAGCCAATCACAGTGGCCATTAGGATGGGAGGCTCTGATTTGCCAGGCCAGGTCACATGCCCGTTCCTGAGCCAGGGGATGAAGCTAAAGTCTCCCAAATCTCAGACATGGTGAAAACTCAGGGATGTTTTCCTTTCACCAAAGGAAATCAGGGTGTTGATGCCAAAAGGAGGGCACATGGATGCTGGGAAAACAAAAACAGCATAAAACTACCCCTTCATCTGAGCTCTTGATCCCAGAACCCTGCTCAAAGGGAGAAGGATCAGGGGACAGAGACGATAGGGAAGGAGCAGGCGTGACCCAGGCTCATGAAAACGAACCTGTTCTGCTTCTCCAACAAGCAGACGCTTAGTAACGTCATTGCTCTTCTTGCCACGCAGGCCTGGCAAGGGACACAACCAGTTCTGCCACAAGAGGCCCAAACATATTCAGTATGAAAGGGAGATTAATTTACAAAGATGATCCAATTGTATCACGAGGGGGCAGGCATTTTGTCACTTCTGCAGTGAAACCAGTCCTCGCTCAGTCAGACTCCCCCAGGCCCCCTTTCTCCGGTCCCTGGCGATCCCTGATCTCCTTTCCGTCTCTGTGATTTTTATTCTGGGATGTTTCATGTAAATGGAATCATATGATATGTTACCTGTCGTGACTGGCTTCTTTCTCTTAGAATGTTCCCGAGGTTCCCAGACTTTGTAGCATGAATCAGTACCCCATCCCTCTTCATGGCGGAATGATAGTATACCAAATATACCAAGCAAGATGCAGGTATAAACGCAGCTTGCTTCCCTAGACACCTGTTGATAAACACAGGTGTTGTTTCCACTCGTATTCGTCAGGGTTCTTCCAAGAAACAGAACCAAAAGAGGGTCCAGGGGTTTGGCTTATGTGATCATGAAGACGGGCCTGTCCCGCATCCTCAGGGGAGGCTGGCCGCTGGAGACCCGGGGACGAATCAGTCAAACTCCAAGGCCCCCTCTCCAGCTTGTCGAGGGCAATCCACGTTCCCCAACGCCCACCGATCTAAATATTAACCTCACCCAGGAGACACCCTCCACAGAAACAGCCAGAGTAACGTTGGACCAAATATCTGGGCACCGTGGCCCAGCCAAGCTGACACGTAAAATAAACCACCACACCACCTACCTCCCGGCTATTGTAAACAGGGCTGCGATGAGCGTTCGTGTACAGGTACTGTTTTGAGTCCTATTTTCAATTCTTTGGGGCATATACCTACGAGTGGCATTGCTGGGCCACGTGGCAATTCTATACAGAACTGCCAAACTGTTTTCCACAGCAGCTGCACCAGTTTACATTCCCACCAGCACTGCATGAGGACACATATGTTACTTTTTAACTTCCAAAAATGGGATTATACACACTTCAGCGAGCACGCACGTTTGTGTGTGTGTGTGTGTGTGTGTGTGTTTTCACTTAACAAGGTATCTTAGACATCTTTCTGGGTCAGTACTTGGAACTCAGCCTCATTCTGTATAGATAGGTGAGATGCTTAGAACAGGGCCCGGCCCACAGGGAGGATTATGTAAGTGAATGCTGTTATTCTTTATAAGAAGCAGATAGTAATTTATTGATCTCATTCTCCACGGGTAAAGATTTAAGTGACTTTCAATTTTCAATAATTTTTTATTATGGGCAATTCATACAAGTAAAGAGGGTAGAGCAATGAATGTCCTTGTTCTCATAATCCAGCCATCACAATAAAATAAAAACACAAACACCTCATTGACCTAACCGGTTTGGCTCAGTGGATAGAGCGTCAGCCTGGGGACTGAAGGGTCCCAGGTTCGATCCCAGTCAAGGGCATGTACCTTGGTTTCGGGCACATCCCCAGTAGGGGGTGTGCAGGAGGCGGCTGATCGATGTTTCTCTCTCATCGATGTTTCTAACTCTCTATCCCTCTCCCTTCCTCTCTGTAAAAAATCAATAAAATATATTTTAAAAAAAACCTCATCACCTCTCGCCTGGGGTGGCTCCTTTGATTGAGCATCATCCCATGTACCAGGAAGTTGCTGGTTCCATTCAAGGTCAGGGCACATGCCCATGTTGCCAGCTCGATCCCCAGTAGGGGTGTGCAGGAGGCAGCGATTCTCTCATTATTGATGTTTCTAGCTCTCTCTACCGCTCCCTTCCTCTCTCTGAAATCAATAAAAACATATTTTTTAAAAACTCATAACCTCTCTTTTTGTATTTCTGTCCTTCTCTCCTGTTGGACTCCTTTGAATCACATACCAAATATCATACAATTTCATCTACACATATTTCAGCATTTATTTATAAAAGATAAGGGCTCTTTCTTTAAGCACAGCCAAAATGTCATTATCACACTTACGATAATTAGCAACAATTCCGAAATATTCCTACTTAGCGACCAGTGCTGGGATTTCCCCAAATGTCAAATGGAGTTGCTTGAGTCAGAGTACAAACAATTGGTTAATATAACTCTTAAACCTCTTTGAATCTATAGTTCCCCCCTCCCCCGCTTTTTAATTTTTCTTCCATTTTATATGGAGAAAAAAAAAAGCCATCGTTTGCAATTTTTAAGACTCATTTTGAAATGGCGAGAACGTTTCTCGTCACAGTGTGTGTCAGGTCAGGGTGATCTCTCATCACACTGGGAAGCAACTCCCGTCGCTCCCCTTCACTTCTGGGCCCCAGTTTTTTCCTGGACTGCAACTCTACTGAGCAGAAACAAGCAAAAGAGATGGCCAATTATTGAGACCTTAAATCCAGTTAGTCATTCTTGCTCCCTTCCGGAGAAAGCATTTTTAAATAGTTGGGTAGGACTCAAACACTGACCTTGAAAAGGTTGCCATAGAGGGTTGAATGGTTGCTGTTGCACAGAAAGAGATGACCACATCCTTATCCTCCCAAAACTGTGAACATGAACTTATTTGGAAAAAGAGTTTTGTAATTAGATGTAATTAAATCCATCATCCTGAGATGAGATCAGTCTGGATTATCTGGGCCCTAAAGTCAATGAAAAGTGTCCTTTTAAGAGGCAGACAGAGAGAAGGCCACCTGACCACAGAGGCAAAGATTGGGGTGGTGCAGCCACAAGCCAAGGAGTGCCGGCAGCCACCAGAAGGTGGAAATGGCAGGAATGAGCTCTTCCTTAGAGCCCCTGGAGGGAGCACAACCCTGCTGATACTTTCACATCAGACCTCTGGTTTCTTTCTTTTCTTTTTCTTTTTCTTTTTCAATATATTTTATTGATTTTTTTACAGAGAGGAAGGGAGAGGGATAGAGAGTTAGAAACATCGATGAGAGAGAAACATCGATCAGCTGCCTCCTGCACACTCCCTACTGGGGATGTGCCTGCAACCAAGGTACATGCCCTTGATGGGAATCGAACCTGAGACCCTTGAGTCCACAGGCCGACGCTCTATCCACTGAGTCAAACCGGTTAGGGCAGATCTCTGGTTTCTAAAACAGAAAAGAAACTGTTGCTTCAAGTCACCGAGCTTGTGGTAACTTGCTGCAGCAGCCACAGGAAGCTAATGCAGTCACATACTCAGGGCCCTGGCAGGGGCATTTTGGAAAGCAAAGCCCCTGGGATTCTACCAGTGAAATAACAAGAAATATATGTATTTCCCTGATTCCTGATATGGAACTTTTTTTTTTTTTTGCCTTTTTCTGGTTATTACGGATTCATTTGGTTGCCCTTAGTATATATGTTTTAATTTTTTTAAAATCTTTATTGTTGCACGTATTGCATATGTCCCCCTTTCCCCCCCCCCCCCCCCATTGATCCCGTCTCCATTCCCCACCCCAGGCCTCCACCACCTTATTGTCTATGTCCATGGGTTATGTATATATGCATATAAGTTATTTGGTTGATCCCTTCCCACCCACCCCCCTAGAGAGATCTTTTTTAAAAAAGACGTTTTTATTAATGGGTGTGTGAGAGAGAGGGAGAGAAAGGAAGGGAGAGAGAGAAACATCAATGAGGAACACCAATGAGAAGCCGCCTTCTGCACACTCCCTACTGGGAGTTGAGCCTACAACCCAGGCATGTGCCCTGACCGGGAATTGAACCAGCGACCTCTCAGTGCAGGGGACAATTCTCAACCCACTGAGCCACCCCAGCCAGGGCAGATACAGAGCTCTTAAGTCCCTTGGAATCTCCTGGAGCATCTTTTGTCCTAATGAGGTCATTCTTGGTGGGCTCCTGGATGAGGGCTGGTCACCAGAAAGACCAAGCCACGATCAGAAGCTTGGGATTTTCAGCCCCAACCCCCATTCTCCAGAGAGGGGAGAAGGCCTGGAAATGGAGGTAGTGGTGGGTCGTGCCTATGCGATGAGGCCTCCGTAAAAGTCCCCAAAGTAGGGGGTTCAGAGAGGTTCTGGGTTGGTGAACATATGGAGGTGCTGGGAGGGTGACACCCCCCAAATCCATGGGGACAGAAGTCCTGCGCTTGGGACCCTTCCAGAACTCATGTCTTCATCCCTCTTTCATCTGTATGCTTTATCACACCCCTCATTACAGAATAAACTGATAAGCATGAGGGAGGGTTTCCCCGAGATCGTGAGCTGTTCTAATTTATGGTGGAATCTGTGGAGGGAGGTCACGGGGACCTCGAAGGGTAGCCAAGTGGGACAGAAGCTGCGGGTGACCTGGGGACTGATTCGCGATTGGCATCGGAAGTGGGGGGCAGTGTCGTGGGACTGAGCCCTTCACCTGCGGGGCCTGGGCTAACTCCAGTTCGTGCCGGAATTGAACTGGAGGACACCCGCATGGTGTCGCAGGGAATCGCTCGGCGTGGGGGAAACACCCCCCACATCTGGCATCGGAAGAGTTCTGCGTGGGGCAGCAGCGTGAGAAGGAAGGAGAAACCCACGGGAGGGGTGTGCCTTTCCAACGCGCCGCCACACACAGCCGCTCCTCCTCCTGCACCTGCTGGGCGCCCCCGCAGGAATGTCCGCTTCCTGCCCCCGGCACATGGAAAGTGATATTATCTCACAAGGCATCGCAGCAGGTGGCACGGCAGGGCCCAACATCAGGCCAGATCAGCCTGGCGGGTGTGGCTCACGCTTTTTGGAAACGCCCATCCTGTTCGCTCGTGTCTCCACTCGGCCAGGAGGAGAAGTCAGCTGCTGAGGTCTGGAACCATCTGCTCACTGGTTCATCCACTTACGCAACTCATACTCACCCAGCGTCCCCTCCATGCCAGGCGCTGGGCTGTGCTCTGGGCACACAAAGCTAAATCAGACCCCATGCTGGTCTTCCCAGAGACGGGGTGGGGCGGGGGACTGGAGGAGGACGCGGGAGGAAGCCATTACAACCCTGGGTGGCAGGGATGCGCAGAGAGGAGGGTCGAACCCAGACCGGAGAGGGAGGTTCCAGAAAGCTTGGGGTAGGGGAGGTGGCGTCAGGGGCTTCCTTTACGCTGGCCACAAACCATGTGTGGCTTTTAAATTTTAAATGAACTAAAATGAAATCATGTTGACAGTTCAGTTCCCACCAGCCCCATTGCAAGTGCTCAAAAGCTCCACGTATATTCCAGAACATTCCCACCATGGCCGGCAGTTCTGTTGGGGCAGGCTCTCCCTCCCAGGGGCACGCCACGTCTCTACCTCCCTCTCTCTCATCATGGATGTTTCTATCTCTTTGTCCCTTTCCTTTCCTCTCTGAAATCAATAAAAATATATTTAAAAATAAATAAATAAAATAAATATGAAAGAGCCCTGGCTGGTGTTGCTCAGTGGTAGAGCAATGGACCATTTGTATTTTTTTTAATATATTTTATTGATTTTTTACAGAGAGGAAAGGAGAGGGACAGAGAGTTAGAAACATCGATGAGAGAGAAACATCGATCAGCTGCCTCTTGCACACCCCCTACTGGGGATGTGCCCGCAACCAAGGTACATGCCCTTGACCGAAATCGAACCTGGGACCCTTGAGTCCGAAGGCCAACTGTCTATTGACTGAGCCAAACCAGTTTCGGCCATTTGTATTCTTTTATATATATATAAATTTCAGAGAGGAAGGGAGAGGGACAGAGAGATAGAAATATCAATGATGAGAGAGAATCATTGATTGGCTGCCTCCTGCACACCTCCCACTGGGGATCGAGCCCACAACCCGGGCATGTGCCCTGACAGGGAATGGAACTGTGACCTCTTGGTTCATAGGTCAACGCTCAACCACTGAGCCACGCCGGCCAGGCTTTATTTGCTTTTCTTTGTTATTTATGTGTTTGTCTTATTTCCCCTGCTAAACACTCAGTTCCAGACAGCAGATAAAAGCCTCCTCGTTTGGGGGATCCTGAAGCACCTAGCAAAAACACCTCAGAGTTGCCCAGCCGGTGTAGCTCAGTGGTTGAGCATCTACCCAGGATCCAAGAGGCCACCGGTTCGATTCCTGGTCAGGGGTCATGCACAGATTGTGGTCTTGATTCCCTGGGCATGTGCCCTTGGCAGGAATCGAACCTGGGACCCTTCAGTCTGCAGGCCGACGCTCTATCCACTGAGCCAAACCGACTAGGGCATGGTATAAATTTTTTAAGACTATTTTTTAAAGAGCAGTTTCAGGCTCCCAGCAAAAAAAGATTTCTCTGGACTTTCAGAGAAACAGAAACCAACCTTTTCTTCCTTAACCCTCTGCCTTCCAGCTAATTCTACCGGCAAAGAGAAAGGGAAGGTGACCGAGCCAGCAGGAAAGGAGGAGGGAAAGAAAGGGGGGCGTTACACAGCAAAGGGGAAGCTCGGGTGTTTCCGAGAATCTTGACAGCTTTTGCTATCAGAGAACCAAGAGGAGTTTCCATTTGCTGACCCTATGAAGGCTTTCCGAGTTACCCACCTGGCCTCCTCTGGGGGTGTTACAGCCTGTAACAGTCGCCCCCTTAGTCAACACCTTCTCCCAGAATCACCAAGCCCCAGAGTGACAGTGGCTGCTGGGAGCTCCCAGGAAAAGCAGGGCGTAGGCACCCAGATCCTTAGCCTATGCCCTTCCTGCCAAGCTCATGGGCTTTATCGCCAACACCGCTTGGATGAGCTGGGGAGCTAACTGTACATGTTTGATGGACGCACTGATTTATTAGACGTGACAAGACTACCAGAGCGAGCAGGAAGGGGGCAGGAGAATGATATTGCAAAGGTACCATCGGTGAAGGGCCTGGTGTGACCTTTAACCAAGGGCAAAATCCCACAGAGACCAGGTCTGAGAATGAATGAAGTTGACCAGGTCATAGGGAGTGGTGGGGATTGTGGCAAAAGGGCCTGTTTATTTTTTTAAAAAATATATATATTATTGATTTTTTACAGAGAGGAATAGAGAGTTAGAAACATCGATGAGAGAGAAACATCGATCAGCTGCCTCCTGCACACCCCCTACTGGGGATGTGCCCGCAACCAAGGCACATGCCCTTGACCGGAATCGAACCTGGGACCTTTCAGTCCGCAGGCCGATGCTCTATCCACTGAGCCAAACCGGCCAGGGCCAAAGGGCCTGTTGAAAGGGGGCAGCTCTCGCCGCTGCAGCTCCTTGTGACTGTGGGATTGTTGGCCCACTGTAGCCAGATCTCACCGTTTCCCAACAGAGGCTGGAAATACGGGTTCTAATGGGACAGCCCAGGTTTTTAAAACACGTGGGCCACATCAAACTGGTTTTGGAACCAGCTGTGGCTCACAAGGCCATGTAGCTGTCACCTAAGCAGATGGAAGGGAGCTCATGCTGGCTTTTAGGTGGCGGTGGCGGCGGTGGTGGTGGTGGGGGGATATGGTAACATCTGTACTTTAGAAAAATCCCATTGCCGCGTGGGAGAGGAATCACAGGGACCGGACTAGAGGAGAGGAAACCAGTTGGGAAATGCAACCCTTTCAACAGCTGGGCGGCGGCAGGGGTCCAGGCGAGGGGAGGCGGGCGGGTGTGGAGAAGGCTGCCGTGCTGCTGGGGCGTCTGGGATTCAGGGGGAAGAATTCTATCTGCCTCTGGCACCCCACAGGCATTCCCTCCCCCGCTGGCTCCCTCTCCTCACCCCTTCCCTACGCTGGCAGCCCAAGGCACAGGGCAGAGAGATTATCTCAAAAACCAAAGGGAAGGAAATTTCAGCAAAGACTCCGACTCCAGCGCAATCTAATTTTACCCACGATTATTTTAGAGATAGGCCTCTCTTGACCAACTGCCCCAGGCCTCATTCGCCCCCGCCAATGGGCTCAGCACGTAATTAAAATAAAGTAAAAACATATATATATCGCAGAGTTCGGTTCTGTGGAGCAGCCAGCGGGAAGCTCGGAGCCAAATCCTCTTTTGCAAACAGCAGAGGGGGGCCCGGGCTCCCGCACAGGCTGCGCCATGGAGACAGACCTATGAGAAGTGGCTCCGGCTCGTGTCACGGTCGGCCTTGCTGGTTGTGTAACGGGTCACTTGTGTCCAGGGAGGGAGGCCAAGGGTAGGAGGTGGCGAATGGGGGGGGGGGGAGGAAAGGCCCCCCGCACTTCAAAGAAAAACTGTTCGACAGCCCACAAGTGCGGCTTTGACAGCTTCCTCCCTCCGCAGACCCTTCTGGGTTTTGAGGGCTGCGTTTTTGGGTGTGGGCACAGGAAATGGCTCTGGGCCTCCCTGGCCTGGGGCAGCGCCCCGGAGGAGGGCCCCCTGGGATGAGGGAGCGGACGGGGCAGTCAGGCAAAGGTTAGGGAGGGAAGCACAGCGGAGGCCCCGGCCGGCCGGGAGGGCTCCCTCCGGGAAATGTTTGTATTCCTCCTCCGGAGGGAGGGAGGGAGGACAAACAAGCTCTTTCGGTGACTCCCGGCCAGCGAGCGAGCTTTGCGCTCTCCAGCACAGCGCCGGCCGAGCAAGAGCAGAGCGCGGCTGGAGGGAAAACCCGTCCCCCGATTCCTCTGCAGCATGAGCCGAGCTGGACCTGCCGGCCGCTCCCCACCAATGGCCACGTCTCCAAGCCTCGCGGGGCCACACGCTCGGGTTCTGGGGGGCACGGGCAGCTCGTGACCCGGGCTCCGGAGCCAGCACATCCCCGAGGCTCTGAAGTTGCCGTTCTCCGTCCGGGCGTGCAGTGGCTGCACCCGCCACCTGTGCGGTCGGTGGGCACCCGCATCCGGGGGCCAGGAAGTTAGAAAAAGAGCCGCGGGGGAGCGGCGGCGTTCAGATCGGCCTCTGCGTCTCTGCGGGAGCCCCGGGGGCCTCCGGAGGTCCGCCATGGACAACGGGTCGTGCTGCCTCCTCCATGGGGACTCCATGGCGCAGGTGATGCCGCCGCTGCTGATCCTGTTCTTCGTGCTGGGCGCCCTGGGCAACGGCATGGCCCTGTGCGGCTTCTGCTTCTACATGAAGACCTGGAAGCCCAGCACCATCTACCTGTTCAACCTGGCCGTGGCCGACTTCCTCCTGATGGTCTGCCTGCCCTTTCGGACCGACTACTACCGCCGAGACCGGCACTGGGCCTTCGGGGACGCGCCCTGCCGGCTGGTGCTCTTCATGCTGGCCATGAACCGCGCCGGGAGCATCGTCTTCCTCACCGTGGTGGCCGTGGACCGCTACTTCAAGGTGGTGCACCCGCACCACGTGGCCAACGCCATCTCCAACCGCACGGCGGCCGGCCTGGCCTGCGCGCTCTGGGCCCTGGTCATCCTGGGGACGCTGTACCTGCTGACGGAGAACCACCTGTGCACGCAGGGCGGGACCGTGTCCTGCGAGAGCTTCATCATGGAGTCGGCCAACGGCTGGCACGACATCATGTTCCAGCTGGAGTTCTTCCTGCCCCTGGGCGTCATCCTGTTCTGCTCCTTCAGGGTCGTCTGGAGCCTGCGGCGGCGGCGGCAGCTGGCCAGGCAGGCGCGCATGCGGAAGGCCACCCGGTTCATCGCCGTGGTGGCCGCCGTGTTCATCACCTGCTACCTGCCCAGCGTGTCGGCCAGGCTCTACTTCCTCTGCACCGTGCCCGCCAGCGTCTGCGACCCCTCCGTCCACCTGGCCCTGCACGTGACCCTCAGCCTCACCTACATGAACAGCATGCTGGACCCCCTGGTGTATTACTTCTCGAGCCCCTCGTTCCCCAAGTTCTACTCCAAGCTCAAGGTGCGCAGCCTGAGGCCCAAGCGTGCGGGGCGCCCGGGGACGCCGAGGGGGGAGGAGATGCCCATTTCAGATCTCTGTCGCAAGAGCTGCACCGGCGGCGTGGCCAACAACGTGCAGAGCCAGCCCTGCGTGCCCTGAGCCGGCACTCAGACGGACGGACAGACGGACAGACAGACAGACAGACGGACGGACAAAAAAGGACGAATTCCTGCTAAAGGGTAGGGGGCTTTGGAAGGGCCGTATCCCCCTCGCTCTGCTGGAAACGCAGTGCAGGCTGCCGTGTGTGTTTGGAGGGTCCTGGCTGAGCAGTGAGTGGGTTGTGTTCATGTCATGTGATGCCAGTGACAGGACATTGTGTGTCTGTCAGGGGGCCTGTGTGTGCTAGGTGGAGGGTGTGAGTGTGTGTGTGTGTGTGGGGGGGGTTAGGAAGAGCTTGGCTCCTGTGTAATTTTAATCGGCCGAGGAAATAGGCACAAGTGTTTGAACCTGTCCTGTTCTCTCTCTCCCCCGCGGGGAGTTAGTGAACTGGATGACTTATCAGTATTTCCTATCCTTTGCCCTAAAATCCTCACTTGTCTTGGAAAAGAGAAACTGGACTAAGTCAGTGCCTTTCTGTCGGGCTGAGTGAGGCTCTGCAGATTGGAATGTCTTGGTTCGGATGATGTTCATCTTCACGGGAGGGGGGAGCAAGGAGCGGGAGGGGAGAGGGAAGGGGAGAGGGGGGAGGGGGAAGGGAGGAGGGAGGGGGGAGGGACCCTCTGTTCATTTCTGGACTTCTCAGTAGCCCAAGAAGAACGCTCTGACCTTCTGGGAGCCCCCCATGTTTTCTGCAGCCTTTGCATTTCAAAGGACATGCTGTGGGGTATGTGTACCTGCCCTGGTTTTTCCGGGGGAGCTGAGTGCTTGAAGAAAAGCTCATTGGCTTTGGCGGGGGGGGGGGGGGGGGGGGTGCCCAGTGCCGTGTAACTGCCCCTGCCTGCGTGTTGTGTCAGTACGAGTTGAAATTACTCGTTTGTTCTCCAGTATTTACTGAATTCATATTCTGTGCCTGGCGCCGAGCTATGTCCCTTTTACCTGGAAGGTCGTTAGCCAACTCCAATAGGACAGCAAGGTTTTTGTGGGGGGGCAGGGGGGAGGCAGAGCGGTTAATGACCCTCAGCCTTCCAGTACAGTTTGTAGGCCGGTTCCTGTAAACAGCAGTGCCTTCCTCTCACGGAGGGTTCTGTACAAACACCAAGGCGGGGCGGGGCTAAGTGTCCCTTATACACGCGGAGGCCCCCAAATCCAGGTGATTCTACGACGTGACGGGCTGCTCCGCCCTGGACTGACCCCAAACCAACCTCCGCTCCATTCTCAAGCCGCACGGCAGTGCGAGTCGCTCTCCAGCATCTTCATCGCCACTTTCTCAAACTCCCAGGGTTCTCTCTGCACTTAGGGACCTTCCTCACCAGCTTTTTGCTCTCAGGCCTCCAAACACCCTTCCAGGCATTTTCAGAGCTGTGGCCCGTGCCCGGCTAGTGAGCTGCAGGAAGTCAGAATGAATCAAAGCATGAATCCCAACTCAACCACTTACGAGAGGTGTGATGTGGGGGCAGATTTTTCTTAACCACTTTCAGCTTTCATTTTCTCACCCACCACTCCCCTGAGGGGGTAACGATGGTATGATATTGGCTTCAAAAGGTGGTTGGGCAGATTCAACAAATGTAAGACCCTGAGGCCTGGGGCCTTTGCTCACGGTTAGAGTCCCAGTGCAAAGGGCCACTATGAGTGGCCGCACATAGTAGTTGTTCAGTAAATATCTGAATGAATAAGTGCATGGAAAACATTAAGCACAGTGTGTGGCCGTCAGGATTCAATATTATGGCTTTTTATGTTAACACTAGAGGCCCTTGGCCTGGCCTGAGCCCTCTCACAATCCGGGACCCCTTGGGGGATATTGGAGAGCCGGTTTCAGCCTGATCCCCACAGGCCAGGCCGAGGGACCCCACAGGTGGAAGGGGGTGGTGGTGTTGTGCACCAGGCCTCTAGTATGCATATAAGATCTTTGGTTAATCTCTTCCTGCCCTCCCCTCTCCCCCATTCCCTCTGAGATTCATCAGTCTGTTCCATGTTTCCATGCCTGTGCGTTGAGCATCTGCCCCCTGGTGATCATTGCGCATCATAGCTACCGGTCAAACGGTTGAAAGGTCGGCCGGTAGCTTAGGCTTTTATATATATAGATACTTTACACATAAAGAAATGGAGGCACATAAGTCATTTCCTTCAGGGTTCAGAGGCCCCCTAAGTAGCTGCTGCAAATCCACCACCAGAATTCTCCCGCTCCCCAGCCAGCTGGGGAGGAGTGAAGGCCAGGAGTCTCATCAGCATCAAAGAACCATATACCCGCCTGATAGGAATTTGTGAAAACCCACACTTCTGCTTTTAATTCTATTCTTAGTTCTCATCCTCTCCCGGGCTGCTCCATGATTGCTTCATGTCAATAAAAATAGGTTCCTAAAGCAAGCTCGTGTCCCGTGTGCCTGACACTATGTTCAGTGACTCATAAGATTTTACCCTCCACAGGAAATAAAGTCTAAACAATTCAAAAGCTCACCGTGGGCAGAGGTTCTCACTGCACAACAGCAAGAGCAAATAAAAGAAAAATCAAACCAAAACCCAAAGGCAGACTCGACTCCAATTTTTCTTCCCTTTTAAAGTCCAGAGAATGTGACGAAAACCAAATCTCATCAAGAGACGTTGTTCAGGCCCTGGCCGGGGAGCTCAGCTGGTTAGAGTGTTGTCCCGATTCCCCAGGGTTGTGGGTTCGATCCCAGGTCAGGGCACATACATGAATCAACCAATGAATGCAGGGGTAAGTGGAAAAACAAGTCTATCAATCTCTTCTCCTTTCTTCTCTCTCTCTCTCTCTCTCTCTCTCTCTCTCTCTCTCTCTCTCTCTCTCCCTTAAAAAATAAAAAAGGTCTTCAGAAATTGAAAGGAAGAGGAGGAAACTTTGTTGACAGATGGTTGAAGCTACCTGGAATAGGGAAATGTAATCGACTTAGAAGAAACTTTGTTCCTCTTTCTTAGAGTCTTTCAGGAAGTCACATAAACGCTAGAATGAATATTAGATCATATATTCTATGGAAATTGTATGAAAAAAAAATAAAAGGTACCTTTTACGGGTGCTGATAGTGTAAAAAAAATTCCAGTTCTGGTCTATTCTCAGAATGGCCTTCCTTACCCTTTAGTAAAAGCGAAAGGATTAAAAAATAGACTTTAAAACAAAGGCTGTCACAAGAGACAAAGGACACAGCAATTCCACGTTCTGGGTTTTTATCCAAAGAAACCTAAAACACCAAATTGAAAAGACATATGCATCCCAGCGTTATTGACAATAGCCAAGATAGGGAAGCAACCTAAGTATCCATCAATAGATGAATGGATGGATAGAGAAGTGGGGCACATATACAATGGAATATGACTCAGCCATAACAAAGAATGAAATCCCGCCATCTGCAACCACATGGATGGACCTGGAGGCCATTGTGCTCAGTGAACTAAGTCAGACAAAGACAAATGCCCGATGAGCTCACGTACGTGTGGAGTCTAAAAACCCAAACAAACAAACCCGCAGAACAGAAACAGAATCGTAGACACAGAGAACATTTTAATGGTTGCCAAGTGGGAGGGGGGTTTGGAGGGATGGGTCAAAAACGTGAAGGCACCTGGGTCCGGGTGAGGCCGCGCCCCTGGGTCCGGGCGAGACCAAACCAGAGGGAGTCGGACCTGCATTATCACCATTTGTCCACCACCAGAGCTGAAAAGTCAGTGCCGACATGTACACATAAGGAACTGGTGGACATTGAAATTGGGTCTCAAAAGAACTGTTGGTCCAGAAAGACTCACTACAGACTGATTCATTTGCCTGTCAGCGTAACTATTATTGCTCGTCTCACATTCGGTTCTTATAAGTATATCTCTAGTAACACATGATCTTACTCATCTAGGGGAAATGATGAACAACATAGACTGATGAACAAGAACAGACCCAGAAACAAGGAGGCATCGATCGGACTATCGGGCCTCAGAGGGAGGGTAGGGAAGGGTGGGGGTAAAGGGAGAGATCAACCAAAGGACTTGTGTGCATGCATACGAGCCTAACCAATGGTTAAGGACAACAGGGGGGTGGGGGCATCCGTGGGGAGGGGTGTGGGATGGGAATGGGAGGATGAGGACAAATATGTGACACCTTAATCAAAAAAGAAATTAAAAAAAAAAAAAAGGTGAAGGGATTAAGAAGTACAAATTGGAGCCCTAGCTGGTGGCTCAGTTAGAGCATCGGCCCGAGGACTGAAGGGTCTCGGTTTGATTTCCAGTTAAGGGCACGTACTTCGGTTGCAGGCTCGATCCCTGGCCCGGGTCAGGGTGCATGCAGGAGGCAACCAATCAATGTGTCTCTCTCACATCCATGTCTCTCTCTCTCTCTCACCTTCCTCCCTCCCTTCCACTCTTTCTAAAAATCAATGGAAAATGGCTTCAGGTGCAGATTAAAAAAAAAAAAAAGTACAAATTGGTGGTTACAGAATAGTCATGGGGATGTGAAGTACAGCATAGGAATATAGTCAGTAATATAAGAACGGGTACTACATTTATCGGGTGATTACTTCATAAGTTATATAAATGTCTAATCACAAGGTTGTACTAATATAATATTGTATGTCAACTGTAATTTTAAAATAAAAATGTATTTTTAAATGATTAATGAGGTCTGAAGTCACGAGAGCGGATTAGAACGAGGGGTCAAAGCCAACTGTTAAAGGTTCTAGAACAAGGTGGGCACGTGGCCACGCATGGTCTCAGCCTGCTTGCCTTTCAGGCCTTCTATTCCACGGAGGTTTCCAATGAGTCAGGACCCCATCCTGGCAGTGAGTGCAGCAATGGCTGCGGGACCAGCTCCATGATGTGCCGGGCGGGCCCCCATGAAAAATGAAAATGCAAGGCCCCTTGTTCAAAACAATATTAAGAATTTCAAGGTGGTGACAGCAGAGCATTAAACTAAACAAAGGACCCTTCTGAGCTCATCCATGAAACTGGGACCCTAAATTTCAGATGGGTGGATAGGTGGATAGAAAGATAGAAGATAGATAGATAGATGATAGATAGGTAGGTAGGTAGGTAGGTAGATAGATAGAGATAGATAGATAGATAGATGATAGATAGATAGATAGATAGATAGATAGATAGATAGATAGATAGATGTTGAGGTGGAATAAACAGATGGCCTCACATATGGGCCTAATACATATTGAGCATCCAGTGAAGAGACAGTAGGAGTGGGAAGGTGTCAATGCTTTATTTCTTGTGAAGATTCATTCATTCATTCATTCATTCATTCATTCATTCCCTCTTTCAGGGAACACTTTAGGCACCAGCTCAGCACCAGGCACAGTAGAAACACAATGGAAAACATCGCTCCGGACCCCATGGGTTCTGCTGTAGAAACCAAGGGGGGAAAGTAAGATTTCCTTTCAGGGTAACTGTGATGAATGTGGGTGGCTTAGGTGGGGGTAGGCTTCTCAGAGGAAGTGACTCATGAACTGAGGCCTGAGGGATGGCCTGGAGGAGGGAGGCCAGCAGATGACTCCGTGGGGAAAGGTAAGGCAGTTAGAGCGCAGGGAGGTGGGAAGCAGAGCGTGGGCCAGGAGCAGAAAGCCCAGGCTGGGTGCAGCAACGTGAGAGCCATGGAGGAGAGAAGGGACAGGAGATTCGTGAATAGTCTTTTAGATTTCATTCTTTTAAAAAAATATATCTTTTTACTGATTTCAGAGAGGAAGGGAGAGGGAGGGAGAGAGAGAAACATCAATGATGAGAGAGAATCATTCATCGGCTGCCTCCTGCACGCCCCCTACTGGGGATCGAGCTCACACCTGGGCATGTGCCCTGTCTGGGAATCGAATTCCGATCTCCTGGTTGATAGGTCGATGCTCGACTACTGAGCCACAATAGTCGGGCCAGATTTCATTCTTTTAATAATAATAATAATAATTCAATGTATTTGATTACAGAAGGCATATATATGTTTTTTGTTCAAAGACACAAATATATAAAGTAAGAAGTGAAAGTCTCACCCTGGCCGGTGCGGCTTGGTTAATAGAGTGTCGGCCTGCAGTCCAAAGGGCCTTGGTGCATTTTGTGTTAATTTCGGGGTACAGTGCAGGGAAGGGGCCCCACTTCATTCTTTTGCATGTGGCTATCCGATGGTCCCAGCATCATTCATTCATTCATTCATTCATTCGAAAGAGATAGAGAGAAACCCAGGTATGTGCCCTTGACCAGGAATCAAACCCTCGGGCTGACGCTCTAATCATTGAGCACACCGGCCAGGGCCCTATTATTTTTAACTTAAAAAAAAATTAGTTCCACCCAGTTCGTTGGCACACATTCAAGCTGTAATACGATCACTAGGCATGGAGACTCAAGTTCATCGCGCAAGTCACGGGTGATAAGCGAACTTGCCTCAAATCCCGGCGGAGTCACTGCCGCGGCTGTCGACATGATTCATTAGAACCAGTTTCTGTACAGCTCATGTGCTGGTAAGGAAAAGGATAAACACACAAGCGGAGGACGCTCGCAAGACAAAACCTGCCCGCGGCGAGGGGAGACAGCAATGCCGCAGCAGGCCCCCAATCCGCATCCGGGGGGCGAGTTGACATCCTGCCCACGTACCGTGGGCTTTGGTTTCGAACAGCGATTTCCAACCTTTTTCCTCTCGCGCACACATCAACTAATGACCGAAACTCTGCGGCAACCAGAAAGGGTGTTTTTTGCTGATCTGACAAAAATTTTTTTAAAAAAGGTATCATTTTGTTTTGTTCACACCGGACAGCTGTTGTTGTGTTGGCTGTTGCCATGTTTAATCTGACAACCTAAGGCCGTGGTCGGCAAACTGCGGCTCGCGAGCCACATGCGGCTCTTTGGCCCCTTGAGTGTGGCTCTTCCACAAAATACCACGGCCTGGGCGAGTCTATTTTGAAGAAGTGGCGTTAGAAGAAGTTTAAGTTTAAAAAATTCGGCTCTCAAAAGAAATTTCAATCGTTGTACTGTTGATATTTGGCTCTGTTACTAATGAGTTTGCCGACCACGGGCCTAAGGGAAGAGGTCAGCGCCCCTGACTGCAGAGGCAGGTACTGCGCCTTTGACAGCCTGTGGCTCGCCCGCCCAGTTGACAAATCCCTGTAGGACGTGAGAGCTTGGGAGGAAGCTTGAGGCTGATCCCGCCATTTACACGTGAGGAAGCTGAGGGGCTCAGAGCCAGCTCAGGATGAAGCCAGAGCAACCGGCCTCTCCAGCTTTCTCTTTTTTCCAAGCCTAACAATATTTGTTATTCTTGTCTAATTTTGTCCATGACAACGAATTGATGTTTTTCCCCTCTCTCTCTCCCTTCCTCTCTCTCCGTCTCTCAAATCAATCAATAAAAAGCAAAAACCTACACAAATATTATAAAATTGTAAAATTTAGAAAGGGAGGGTAACTCCCTGGTCGGTTTTTCTGACTTGTGGTTAATCAGGACCCTGAGGATGACTGTCCGAGCGTCACTGACCAGCCCACATCTGTCCGAGAAGAACCGGGATGGCCACAGGCAGCAAGGCCGGGACACAAATACCACGCATTTCAGGGGAGCCGAAGACGCCCACACAGCGAACGTGACCTCAATCCAGCGCAGCCTTGCAGACGAGGCAGCGTGTGCTATGGTCAGCGACACGGGCTTCGATGCCAGGGCCGAGCCACACCCAGGCTCTGCTCTTTTTTTTTTTTTTTTTAATATGTATTTTTATTGATTTCAGAGGGGAAGGGAGAGGGAGAGAGAGATAGAAACATCCATGATGAGAGAGAATCATTGATCGGCTGCCTCATGCACGCCCCCCACTGGGGATCAAGCCCACAACCTGAGCATGTGCCCTTGACTGGAATCAAACTCAGGACCCCTCAGTCCGACACTGTATCCACTGAGCCAAACCAGCCAGGGCCCGCGCTCTGCTCTTATTGGCTGGGTAGCCTTGAATATATGACCCACCTCTCTGAGCCTTGCTTCCTCATTTTGAAACCTGAATCAGTAACAGTCCCTACCTTACGGCCCGCAGGCGAGGTAAGACAAGAGAGTGTATCTAAGGCACCGAGCGTGGGGTCTGACACACTGGAAGCTCCCAGTAACGTTGGTGCAAATATCACCTTTATCACCGTCTTCATCATCAAGTGTGTCTGGTTCCTGAGTGTCTAGTATTAGATCATCCTGACTAATCTACCACCGAGAGTCTACCAACCTCTACTGCTGAACCTGGGCGTGCAACTGAAGAAACAACTTTCCTATTTCTTTTTTAAAAATATATATATTTTTATTTCAGAGAGAGAAAGAAACAGCAATGATGAGAGAGAATCATTGGTCGGCCGCCTCCTGCACGCCCCACACTGGGGATCGAGCCTGCAACCCGGGCATGTGTTCTGATTGGAAATCGAACCGTGACCCTCCTGGTTCATAGGTCAATGCTTAACCCCTGAGCCACCGCCGGCTGGGCAACTTTCCTATTTCTAACTCCAAGTAGAAGCAATTTAGAAACTTGTAGCCAAGCAAGACGTGGACAGACCCAAATGTCACGGGGTAGCAGTGTTCCGTGGCCTTACGCCCAATTATACCGAAAAGCAAAGAAATGGTGCGTGAAACGGTGACCGGCTTCGAACCAAGAGTTCAAAGTCCTCTTAGGTCCTGTCACTCTGAGTTCAATTATCAAAAAAAAAAGGGGGGGGGCTTTTAAAATATCACGCGCTAAGCGGGGGAGGCCATGGGGGGGGGAGACACAGGAACTCTCTGCACTTTCTGCTCGATTTGGCTGAGAAGCTCAAACTGCTCTCACCAACAAAGCTCACGCATGTTTTTTAAAAAATCACGTCCTCAGACATAAATCACTTGAGCAGGAAAGCGTATCAAAATCTGACACGAACAAAAACCTCGCCTGGTTGTAACACACGCCTGGCGCGGCTCCCGCCGTCTTAGGAAACTCTATGCTGCTCTCAAGTTGCTTCTTCTTTTTTTTTTTCTTTTGCAAAAGTAGAAATTCACCGCAGCGTTCTGGAGAAGCCAGCCCACGTCGGGACCGAGAAGATGGCGTGGGGACCTCACACCCACGACCCGTGTCCCCAGGACACAGACGATGCCGGGCTTCTCGGCGTCTCCAAAGGACATCACACACCGGCTGCTCCCTGACTCCCGTGCCTGCGAGGGTTTCCTCCCCGTGCCGACTGTTTCTGGAAAACCAGGCTGCTGAGCACCGTAAGTCATGATCGCCGGGGTCGTGGCGCGGGCGCTGTGAGCCAACCCCACGGCGGCGTGACTCACTCTCCCACACGCAGCAGGCGGCTGCCGGGCTTGCAAAGGGATGCCCTGCGCGGCCCCGTCACTCCCCACGACAGGTGGCTTGCCCAAACCTATCCTTTACATTTAGAACATTTTGCGGGTTCCTGTCTGCCCAGGGGATTTTTAT
The DNA here is from genome assembly GCF_951640355.1 of Cnephaeus nilssonii. Taxonomy (NCBI): domain Eukaryota; kingdom Metazoa; phylum Chordata; class Mammalia; order Chiroptera; family Vespertilionidae; genus Cnephaeus; species Cnephaeus nilssonii. Next base: position 12,219,501 of record NC_137093.1, on the reverse strand, counting down.
TGCTTATTTATTTATGCAAACAGCAGGTTGCCTAAGAGCCTTGCCGGCTTTTTTTTTTTTTTTTTTTTTTTTTTTTTTTTTTTTTTAGCGATTTCGTAGTTTCCTGGTAACCATTCTGTCATCTATTTCAACACCCCGACGTGACATAAAGGCGGGCGGCGAAGCGCACGTCCTCCACACAGACACACACCTCCGTCCTCGAGCACAGCCTAGGTGAGGCGCTCCCCGCGCCGCCGGCCGCCGCCCCGCATGCAGCCGCACCACCACCACCACCACCACCCGCAGGCTCACTTTCTGCAGATCCACGGCAAGAACTGCTGCGTGTTCCGGGATGACTTCATCGCCAACGTCCTGCCGCCCGTGTTGGGGCTGGAGTTTGTGTTTGGGCTCCTGGGCAATGGCCTGGCCCTGTGGATCTTCTGCTTCCACCTCAAGTCCTGGAAGTCCAGCCGGATCTTCCTGTTCAACCTGGCCGTGGCCGACTTCCTCCTGATCATCTGCCTGCCCTTCCTGATGGACAACTACATGAGGAAGTGGGACTGGAAGTTCGGGGACGTCCCCTGCCGGCTGATGCTCTTCATGCTGGCCATGAACCGCCAGGGGAGCATCATCTTCCTCACCGTGGTGGCCGTGGACAGGTACTTCCGGGTGGTCCACCCCCACCACGCCCTCAACAAGATCTCCAACCGGACGGCGGCCGTCGTCTCCTGCTTCCTGTGGGCCCTCACCATCGGCCTGACGGTGCACCTCCTCTACAAGAAGATGATGATCAAGAACGGCAACGCCCACCTGTGCAGCAGCTTCAGCATCTGCTACACCTTCCGGTGGCACGACGCCATGTTCCTCCTGGAGTTCTTCCTGCCCCTGGGCATCATCCTGTTCTGCTCCATCCGCATCATCTGGAGCCTGCGGCAGCGGCAGATGGACCGGCACACCAAGATCAAGAGGGCCATCACCTTCATCATGGTGGTGGCCATCGTCTTCGTCATCTGCTTCCTGCCCAGCGTGGCCGTGCGCATCCGCATCTTCTGGCTCCTGTACACGAAGGGGACCGAGGACTGTGACATCTACCAATCGGTGGACCTGGCCTTCTTCATCACCCTCAGCTTCACCTACATGAACAGCATGCTGGACCCTCTGGTGTACTACTTCTCCAGTCCGTCCTTCCCCAACTTCTTCTCCGCCTTGATCCACCGCTGCCTCCGCGAGAAGAAGCCGGAGGGGCCGGATAATAACCGGAGCACAAGCATCGAGCTCACGGGGGACCTGAGTGCGTCCAGGAGTGTCCCAGGCGCTCTGATGGCCGAATCTGGGGAGCCCTGGAGCCCCTCTGATCTGACTGCAGCCTCTCGCTAAATAGCCAAGGAGGGAGACTTGTCACCAAGAACCCAGATCTCTGGAGGAACCGTGTGGCCGGTGCCCAGAGGAACACCCTGAGGCCCGGCCCGGCCCGGAGAACCTGACTGAGAGGAGCCGTGTGGGTGGAGTGGGCCGCTTGGCTGCGGGGACGGCAGCGATCTCGGAGGAACGGAGAGTGAAACTTCCGCTCCGTCCTGGACACCTGCGGAACCGAAGACGGCAAAACCGTCCGGGTTTCCTGCCGAGCCAAGTGGGAGCCACAGAGACGCCCGCCCGTCGGCACCTGTGATTCCCGGGCGCCTGCCCTTCGCCTGCCGGACACTTGGATGGTTCTCAGCTCCTGGGGCCGTGCCTGGCCTGTTCCCGGCTCCGGCTGAGAAAAGGAGAACGAGGTGATTGGAGAGGAGTTGCCGCTCCTGCAGGGAGCCCGGGCATCGTTTCCCGAGGCCTCGGTCGCCTGGGGTTCCTGGGGACCGAGTCATCTCTCAGCCAAGCTTTAGCAGAACCGGACTGGACAGAGAGACTCATGAACTTTGGTCAACATCCGCGTTCCCCACGGTGGTAAGAAGGGGGTCGGCCCCGAGAGATACAGTGTGACTGAGCGAAAGGAAATGGCATTTGTGTTGCCGCCTGCAATTAATCCTTTCCCCTCTTGTTTGCACTCATTAAAAAGGCGTCCGGGGAAGAGCTGCTTCCCTCCTCTGTTTGCTTTTGTCATTAGAAGGGAGATGCTGGCCGGCGAGGCAGGGGAAGGCGCCTCCGGCCCATTTGCTTGTGTCTCTGTACTTGTGAGAAAGCCACCTCGTCAATAAACTTGGAAATGGGACACAGTCTGGGCTCGCATGTGTCTGGGTGACAGTTCACAGAAATGGGACCGACTGCTTGCTCAAGCGGGGACCTTTATGGGCTGTGAACTGTGTCCTGGTAGAAAAATACTGTCTCCTGTCATGTGAGAAGGCCGAGGACGCTGAGACAGCGAAGTCAAAATTCCATGTGCATTGGGGCCAGGACGGGCAGGCCAGGGCGCAAGTGAAAAACACTCCATTCGGGCGGATGGTTACAGACAGGAGTGCCAGAGCAGTTTGCCCTTGCGTTTAGATTTTGGTGAATATGGCTCTTAGTATTTGTGTATTTGAAAAAGGGATTGGGCACCCCACACCTATGTAATTTTATTAACCAATGTTTCTCCTCCCCCTCCCCAACAAAGTCAATAAAAACTTAAAATAAAATGAAAAAAGGCATCGGCCGGACTGGGGTTTGCGTAGGAGCGGGGAGACAGGGCTTTCCCGTGGAGTGGTTTCGGTTCCCCTGCTGCCACGGAAGAGAGCTGTCCGGTTTGAGTCTGTGATCCGTCCAAGTTTCTGTTACGCTTTCATCTCCAGCTTCTGTCCCTCCTCGATTCTTTAGCAAGACAGGTTCGCTCTCACGCCCCGACCTGGATGCAGATAAGAAATGTAGAAATGCAGGCTCCCAGCTGAACGGCCTCAATCTCCCTTGAACTGCATGTTTTCAGAGCACTTTGCTTATCTGGTTCCCCAATCAGCTCCTGGGGTAGAAAGTTAAAAGCAGAGATCCTCCTGAAGAGGAAGACCTGAAGAGGAAGACGGCAGAGAGGAGAGGAGCTCGGGCAGAGAGGAGCTCCGGGGAAAGTAGGGATCCCTCGCCCTCCTGCGGGTGAGTCAGCAGGGAGGAGCCGTTCCAACCTGTTCGCAGCAACTCACATTTGTGCATTTGCTCATTCATTCCATTCACTTAAAAAAAAATCTATATATATATATATAGATTTTTTTTTACAGAGAGGAAGGGAGAGGGATAGAGAGTTAGAAACATCAATGAGAGAGAAACATCGATCAGCTGCCTCCTGCACACCCCCTACTGGGGATGTGCCCACAACCAAGGTACATGCCCTTGACCGGAATCGAACCTGGGACCCTTCAGTCCGCAGGCCGATGCTCTATCCCCTGAGCCAAATCAGTTAGGGCCGTTCCATTCACTTTTTAAAAAATATTTGTTCTTATATATTTTTAGAGAGAGAGGGAGAGATAGACACGTCAATGATGAGAGAGAATCACTGATGGGCTGCCTCTGGCATGACCCCCATTGGGGATGGAGCCCGTGATCCAGGCTTGTGCCCTTGACCGGAATGGAACGGTGACCTCCTGGTTCACGGGTTGACGTGCAACCCTGGCCTGGCGGAAGTTGCCTTTTTATCGTTGTTTAACTCAAGGTCCATAAGGATGCAAATAACTGAAACCAAGTTCGACATCCTGGAAAGATGGTGGCGCTCCTCACAGAACAGAGGGAGAGGGAAGCCAGGCCAGGGCACCTGCAGGAGACCAGCTCCCGGCCCTTCACCGGCCCTTCGCCTGGGACGGGACTCCGCTCTCAATACCGGTGTCTCTCAGGCCAGATCCCCAGAGGAGAGAATCTGATGGAACTCAAACCCCTCTTCATGAAAAAGGGCCAAGGCCACGGTCACACACGGCAGCCAGGGAAAGGGTATTTTTAAACGCTTGTTTGTGTAAAAACATGCTCTCTGCCAGGCGTTCCTCGGACAACATCTCAGATCACCTTTCCTTTCATTGACTTACACCGCATGTGCGGGCTTTTATCAGAGTCCATCTCGACTCTCTCGCTTGCAAAATTCCTGCCGAGTTATAAAACCATGGTCCCAGGAGCACGGAGAGGTGACCCGTCGACCTTCAGGAAGCACGGGGCTGACATTACCCCAAGCCCACTCGGGCGTGGACTTCCATTTGGGAGTCCCAGAGCCCCCGGAAAGGCTTGCTGGAGAACGAAAGTCCTGCTATCTGCACGTTGCTGAATACATTTGCGGCAAATGCTCTTGGGCAGGCCTGGCTGCGTGGAGTCCCTGCTCACGAGGCTCTGTCCGTTAGGGTGCCTGTCTTTAATGACAAATGAAACATGACTATGTCGCAAGCCGTGCTGGATTCTCTTTGGGCTCACATTTAACATTTGGCCACGCTCTGTGTCCTCGGAGAAGGGGGTTTACGAGCGGTATTACAAGCATCAGGCCTGACCCAGAGTCCACAATCCCACGGCCCTGTCAGATGAGAGGCAAGTGCTTCTGGCCCTGGCCGGTGCGCTCCGCGGTTGGGCGTTGTCCCGTGCACCAGGAGGTCACAGTTCCGTTTCCGGTCAAGGGCTCATGCACGGGTTGTGGGCTCGATCCCCAGTGGGGGGCGTGCAGGAGGCAGCCGATTGATGATTCTATCTCATCACTGATGTTTCCATCTCTCTCTCCCTCTCCCTGCCTCTCTCTCTAAAAATCAATAAATTATTTGTTTTAAAACCGGGGGGCTAACCAGTTTAGCTCAGTGGATAGAGCATTGGCCCTCAGACTGAAGGGTCCAAGGTTCCATTCCCGTCAAGGGCATGTACCTTGGTTGCAGGCTCTATCCCCAGTAGGGGGCGTGTAGGAAGCAGCTGATCGATATTTCTCTCTCATCAATGTTTCTAGCTCTCTATCCTTCTCCCTTCCTCTCTGTAAAAATCAATAAAATATATTTTAAAAAAGGGCTAGTACTCCTGGGATCTTAACAAATGCTGATACACTCAGCCCTCCAGCCACACTGGGGTGGGTGGGGGGTGGGAGATGGATCTGCAGCCATCAGTGGGTATTGGGAGGGGAGTATGGCATTCCCAATACAACGGAGAGAAGACGAGAGCACGAACGGACCCACGATGCCGTCAGGCTGAGAAACAGTGGGTTGCTTTTCCGCACTTCGGAATGTGATGCTTCGGTAGGAACGTGGTAGTGATGGTCCATTTTTGCTTTTGGTAAAGCAACCCGATGCAGAGGTAGACTCACAACCGAAAGATGCCCCATTCATCACCATCGTTTGATTTACATAGACGACCTCACGTCACCCTTTCGGTAACTTCAAAGGGTCTTGAAAGGTGCTATTTCCATTTCACAGACGAGAAACTGTGGCCCGGAGAGTTGGAATAATTTGCCCAATGTCATACAACCCGTAAGTGATGTGCCAGGAGTACAAACACCTTAAACTTCTGAAAAAAGGCCAAGTGAGAGATGGACAACCTGAACTGAAAAAAAAGTAGGGTCGGTACCTTGACCCCTTTGGTGGTCACTATTTCTGGAACTTCCCAGGCTGCCCAACCATTAGACGCTCAGGTACCTCCCAGGCCCAGGCTGAGATCATATAAATATTTGTTTCCCTTCTCCAACGCTAACTGGTGACGGCCCCTTTCTTCCTTGTGGAAGGTTCTCCTTGTCTTTCTAAAGAAGCTACCATCTTGCCCTAACTGGTTTGGCTCAGTGGATAGAGCGTCCGCCTGTGGACTGAAGGGCCCCAGGTTCGATTCCAGTCAAGAGCATGTACCTTGGTTTCGGGCACATCCCCAGTAGGGGTTATGCAGGAGGCAGCTGATCATTGTTTCTCTCTCATCGATGTTTCTAACTTTCTATTCCTCTCCCTTCCTCTCTGTAAAAATCAATAAAATATATTTATTAAAAAAATAAATAAAATAAAAATAAAAAATATATACACTGAGTGGCCATATTATGATCTCTGAACGCACAATAATCTGGCCACTCAGTGTGTGTATGTATATATATTAGAGGCCCGGTGCATGAATTCGTGCATGGGTGGGGTCCGACCAGCCTGGCCAGGGGGAGGAGACATGGACGGTTGGCCGGCCTGCCTGCTGGTCAAACTCCTGGTTGAGGGGACAATTTGCATATTAGCCTTTTATTATATAGGATATACACTGAGTGGCCAGATTATTATGCATTCAGAGATCATAATAATCTGGCCATCAGTGTGTGTGTGTGTGTATATATATATATATATATATATATAGATATAGATATAGATATAGATATAGATATAGATATAGATATAGATATATATAGATCAATATATATATATGTGTATATATATATTGATCTCTCTCTAAAGATCAATGGAAAAAATATCATTGGGTGAGGTTTACTAGTAAAAAAAAGTTTTTTAAAAGAAGACTAATAGTATCTGATTATCTTCCTTATAAAGGGTGGCACAAAAGCAAATTTCCTGCCCTGGCCAGTTTGGCTCAGTGGAGCATCTGCCTGTGGACTGAAGGGTCCTGGGTTCAATTCTGGTCAAGGGCGAGTACCTCGGTTGCAGGCTCCTCCCCAGCCCGGGCCCTGGTCAGGGCTCATGCAGGAGGCAACTAATCAATGTGTTTGTTTCTCTCACATCGATGTTTCTCTCTGTCTTTCCCGCTCTCTTCCATTCTCTCTAAAAATCAATGGAAAAATATCCTTGGGTGAGGATTAAAAAAAAAAAAAAGTACGTTTACTATTGTTCATATGGAAAACAATACAATCCCTAATTAATAATAATACAAGAGTAAACGCTGTGCTTCCCATACTCACAGCTGTGGCCCTGCCTGCGCCCCACCCTGTCCACCTTCGTCGGCCAGCGGTTGTAGAGCTTGGCTGGAGAGCTGTATGTGTTTATTTAAAGCCACTTATCACCTATAAATCTGAACAGAATTTCACAGGAGGCCTGCGGTGCTGCACAGCAGAGAAATGCAGCTTCAGAAGAAGGAGGAGAGCAGCGTGCAGGGCAGGCTGACTTTCCATTGGCAAACATTGCCCAACTGCTCCTTCTCTCCCCATCTCCCTTGTGTTCAGTGTGAAGCCAATCTCAGAATTCACTGACATGCCTTTTTAAAAAATGTATGTATGCCGAAGCCGGTTTGGCTCAGTGGATAGAGTGTCGGTCTGCGGACTGAGGGTCCCAGGTTCGATTCTGGTCAAGGGCATGTACCTTGGTTGCAGGCACATCCCCAGTAGGGGGTGTGCAGGAGGCGGCTGGTCGATGTTTCTCTCTCATAGATGTTTCTAGCTCTCTATCCCTCTCCCTTCCTCTCTGTAAAAAATCAATAAAATATTTTTTAAAAGTATGTATGTATGTATGTATTGTAAACTGTAATTAAAAGATAGAATTAAATAAATAAATTTTGAGTGGGAATGTAAATGATTGTGTCTGGAAAGCAGGAAACAAGAGACGAGCCCGTGTCTCGGTGGTGGAACAGAGTCCGTCTGGGCAGGACCTGTAAGGCTTGAAGAGCCTTTATCTTGGGAGGTCAGTCATCTCCCCCAAACCCACTGCCTATTGGCTTGGGGAGGAGTTCAAGGCAGATTTGAGGCAAAAGCTTTCTCTAACATGTCATCCTCTGGATAAAGCCGCCCTTGCTCTAATAATAAACCATGTGAGGAAGTAAGGACCAACATTAAACTGAATTTTTAAAAAAATCCTCACCCGAGGATATCTTTCCATTGATTTTTAGAGAGAGAGGAAGGGACGGGGAGAGACACAGAGAGAGAGAGAAACATCACACTAACATGCCTATTTTAAAAAAAACGGAATGAGAGGAAAAAATTATACTGCTCTCTGGGGTTCCCAGAGAGCCTGACATTCAGTCATTATATATATGTATGTATTTAAATTGATTTTTAGAAAGAGAAGAAGGGAGAGGGGGAGAGAGAGAAAAACATCGATGTGAGAGGGCAACATAGATCTGCTGCCTTCTGCACGCCCCCTACTGGGGAAAAAGCCTGCAATCCGTGCATGTGCCCTGATGGGGAATTGAACCGGCACCTTTCAGTGCATGGGACGATGCCCAGCCAGCTGAGCCACACCAGCCAGGGCTCAAAAAAACATTTTAACAAAACTACTAAAATTATTATAGTCAATCCAGAAAAAAAAAACACCTTTCCCAATATTTTTATCTGCAGTTACTACTTCCAACAGAGAATGTTCACGTAAAGCTCCTAAGAATTGTCTTTCTAAAACAAAAATTGAATTATGTCTCCGTTCTTACCTCAAAAACCTTTAATTATCAACAGAATAAAGTCCGAACGTAGTGTGGCCGCTTGCCGCCAGGCTACAGGATACCAACGTGGTATGGCAGAGGCGAGAGAATGAACTTTGGAATCAGACATTCCTAGGATGGAATGTGAGCTCTACCACATCTGCCGCCAGGCGCCAGGGACACAGAGAGGGTGAAAGAGGCTTAGGGACCTGGGACCCTGCTAGCTTTTTTTTAAAAAAATATATTTTTATTGATTTCAGAGAGGAAGGGAGAGGGTGAGAGGGTTAGAAACATCAATGGTGAGAGAGAAACATTGATCGGCTGCCTCCTACACACCCCTCACTGGGAACGAGCCCACAACCATGCCCTTGACCGGAATTGAACCTGGGACCCTTCAGTCCGCAGGCCGACGCTCTATCCACCGAGCCAAACCAGCTAGGGCCCTTCTAGCTTTTGAAGCTCCTGATATATATTTGAGGTGTAATTCACATACTATAAAATTCACCCTTTTTTTGGCCACTTATTTTATTGGATATCTTGTGCCAGACACATAGCAGCGTTATTGACAAAGAGCTAAGATCTGGAAACAGCCCAAGTGCCCATCAGTAGATGAGTGGATTAAAAAAACTATGGTACAGTTACACCACGAAATACTATGCAGCAGTGAAAAAGAAGGAACTCTTACCCTTTGTGACCGCATGGATGAACATGGGGAGTATTATGCTAAGTGAAATAAGCCAGTCAGAGAAAGGCAAGTACCATACGATGTCACTCATAGGTGGAATCTAATGAACAAAATAAACTGATGAACAAAATAGGTCCAGAGACATGGATGCATGGAACAGACTGCCGGATCTCAGAGGGAAGGTGGGGGTGGAAGAGATTAACTAAATAACTTATATTCATGTATCATAACTCAGGGACACAGGCAATAGTTCAGTGGAGGCCTGGGGTGGGAATTCTCAACAGTAAGAAGAAAGGAAGGAAGGAAGGAAAAAAGGAAGGAAGGAAGGAAGGAAGGAAGGAAGGAAGGAAGGAAGGAAGGAAGGAAAGAAGGAAAGAAGGAAAGGAAGAAAGAAAAAGAAAGAAAGGAAGGCCCTGACTGGTTTGGCTCAGTGGAGAGAGCGTTGGCCTGTGGACTCAAGGGTCCCAGGTTTGATTCCGGTCAAGAGCATGTACCTTGGTTGCGGGCACATCCCCAGTGGGGGGTGTGCAGGAAGCAGCTGATCGATGGTTCTCTCTCATAAATGTTTCTAGCTCTCTATCCCTCTCCCTTCCTCTCTGTAAAAGTCAATAAAATATTTTTTTTTTTAAAAAGAAAGGGAGGGAGGGAGGGAGGGAGGAAGGAAGGAAGGAAGGAAGGAAGGAAGGAAGGAAGGAAGGAAGGAAGGAAGGAAGGAAGACGATCTCGTAAAGCTGCTGCTGTGTATGCATACACACATCTGCACGGCACTTTTTCCTCCTGGCGGCCAGGAAGACCAGGGCATGAATGGAGAGTTGGAACTTGCCGCCCACACCCCGGACCTCCAGAGAGGTGAGCGGGGCTGGACATTGAGTTGAATCACCGATTGCCGATGATCTCGTCACTCGTGCTTACAGAAGGAAATCTCCATTACAAACACCAAAGCCAAGGGCGTCAGCCCCCCAACTCCCCAGCGCCACAGGGATGGAGGCCTCCGCGCTGGGGACCCGCCCAGACCCGCCTGCGCACCTGTGCACCTGCCCTCCCGCCTAATCAATCAGCAATGGAAGGACAGCACGTTCCCGAGTTCTGGGAGCCGTTCCAGCAGGTGATTGGACAGGGAAGCCCCCGATTACAGCAGGTTGGTCAGGGGTACAGGTGGCAACCCGGGAGCTTGCAGCTGGCGTCTGAAGCGGGGGTGGGGGACACTCCTGTGGGGCTGAGCCCCTCACCTGTGGGATCTGATGCTAACTCCAGGTAATTAATTAGTGCTACAATTAAACTGAATTGTAGGACACCTTTTTTTTTTTTTTAAATCCTCACCCAAGGATATTTTTTCCCATTGATTTTTAGAGAGAGTAGAAGGGAGAGAGGGGGAAGAGAGAGAGATACATCAATGTGAGACACTTTGATTGTTTGCATCCTGCCTGTGTGCCAACTGGGGCCGGGATTGAATCTGCAGCAGGACTACGCACCCTTGACCAGGAATTGAACCGGAGACCCTTTGGTACGCCGGCGGATGCTCCAACCACTGGGCCATACCGGCCAGGGCAGGACACCCTTTTTAAAAAACACTTTTTTTTTATGTCAGAGAGGAAGGGAGAGGGAGAGGAGAAAGAAATATCAATGATGACAGAGAATCATTGATCGGCTGCCTCCTGCACGCCCCACACTGGGGATCAAGCCCGCAACCCAGGCATGTGCCCTGACAGGGAATCGAATCACAATCTCCGGGTTCATGTGTCGACACTCAACCACTGAGCCGCACCGGCCAAGCAGGACGCCCATTTTTAACCAGAGAGCTGGAGAACTGGCTGGTGTGTAGGGGGACACCCCCCACATTTGGGGTCAGCAGTGTTGTGAGTAAAGCAGACCCCCCCATATCATAGCGGTGGGAGCTAAGTGTGGCTTACACACTGTAGGAAGGCCCCAAAACTAACCCTGAGCCCAGGCAGCCGACCCAGAGGAGAGCAGCCCGGGAACAAGGCGCGGGCGCCCAGAGGCAGAGCCGAGGGCGCAGCTCTCGGATCGCCGCTGCCCTGGAACTGAAGCAGCCGGACACCGGCGCGCAGGAGGGAAGCCAGAAACGCACAGGAAGGACTTTCTCGGGCAACAACACACGATTTCTTGACCTTAAGGAATTCAGTTAAAGGAGAGTGGGGCCCTGGCCGGTTTGGCTCAGTGGATAGAGCGTCGGCCTGCGGACTGAAGGGTCCCAGGTTCGATTCCGGTCAAGGGCATGTACCTTGGTTGCGGGCACATCCCCAGTGGGGGGGGTGCAGGAGGCAGCTGACTGATGTTCCTCTCCCTTTCTCTATGTAAAAAATCAATAAAATATATAAAAAAGAATAAAATAAAGGAGAGTAGGGTCTCTACTGAGATCCAAATTAGACCGAGTGCAAGAAGCTTCTCAAAACAAAGAGCAAAATTATAGAGCGAGAGTGGAGGGAACTACTCGAAGAAAAGACTAGCCGCCCTGACGGGGCAGCTCAGTGGGTTAGAGTGTCGTCTGGATGCACCAAGGCTGCGGGTTTGATTCCCGGTCGGGGCACATCCAAGAGTCAACCAGTGAATGCATCCACAAGTGGAACAACAAACCCATGTTTCCCTAGCCCGGCCGGTGTGGCTCAGTGGTTGAGCATGTTCCTAAGAACCTGGAGGTCACGGTTCGATTCCCCGTCAGGCCACATGCCCGGGTTGTGGGCTTGATCCCCAGGAGGGGCCGCGTAGGAGGCAGCTGATCAATGATTCTTATCACCAATGTTTCTATTTCTCCCTCTCCCTTCCTCTCTGAAATCAATAAAAATTGTGGTTTTTTAAATCCATTTTTCTCTCTCTCTCAAATCAATTTAATTTTTTTTAAAATAAAAAAGTGTTCTAAAGTCCTCATCTTACTGAGTGAAGGAGAAGACGAGAAATGGACCGAGGAATCGGGACTACCGTGCACTTAGGGGCAGGACTGTGCCTCTGACGATGAGAGGAAGGAAATTCATCACGTAACCGAAGGGGGAGCTCTCGTAAACAAGCCTGGGAACCCAGGGGCTGGGGAAGAAAAGATGGACATATTTGACTATGTCAACATTAAAACGTTTTGTGTGACAAACGACGCCATAAATAAGGCCAGCTCACATGGTGGAGCTGGAAAAAGATTTGTAACATAAATAATAGCCACAACTGCTGTTGAGAAACGTACTGCGCGCCGGGCACCACGGTCTGTACTTTCCAGGGACTAAGTCATGTACGTCCAGAACAAACACTAGGAAGTAGGGATGACGAGGAGGAGGAGGGTGACGGTGACGACCTACAGGTGAGCCAACGGAGGCAGAACCAGGTGAACGGACCTGCCGAGGCCACACAGCGGGTCCGGGGCGGAGTTCTGAGTGACCCTTGGCCGCCGGCCCCAGAGCCAGTGCTCTCAGTCATTTCTGAGCAATTCAGTCAAAGGCCAATGGACACTATATAAAGCGCTTTTACGGACGGACCTGAACAAGACAAACAACCAATGCAGAAATGGACTCAGCCTATAAATAGACCATCGATAGACAGCCGCCACCCAACGGCCAGCAAACATACAAAAGGACCCTCACATCCAACAGAGGTCAGAAAAGTGCCCATGGACGAAGCAGTGGGACCTCCCTACGCATCCATGAGATCGACACCGGCAAAAACAGGCGGTAGCAGCGAATGCTGCCAGGAATACGGAGGGAAGGGCACGCTCCTACATGTGAAGGTTCGCAGCCATTTCGGAAAGCAATCTGGCAACATCTGTTACAATTGAAACTAAACATACCCTTTGACTCATTAATCCCGCTTCTGGGAATCTGTCCCAAAGAAATAAAAAGACCACTAGTTAAGGATAAGGATGTTTATTGGAGCTCGTGTGTGTGTGTGTGTGTGTGTGTGTGTGTGTGTGTGTATCTGTGTGTGTCTGTGTGCAACAAAGCAAATGCCCATCTAAAGAAAAAGGGGCCCTGACCAGTTTGGCTCAGTGGATAGAGCGTCGGCCTGCGGACTGAAAGGTCCCAGGTTCGATTCTGGTCAAGGGCATGTACCTTGGTTGTGGGCACATCCCCAGTAGGAGGTGTGCAGGAGGCAGCTGATCGATGTTTCTAACTGTCTATCCCTCTCCCTTCCTCTCTGTAAAAAATCAATAAAATATATTTAGAAAAAAAAAGATATTTGTGCTAAAAAGAAAAAGGGGAAGATGGAATGGATTATGCTATATCCTCCCAACACCCATTTTTAAATATATATATTTTTATTGATTTCAGAGAGGAAGGGAGAGGGAAAGAGAAATAGAAACATTAATGATGAACCCGGCAGGCGTGGCTCAGTGGTTGAGCAGGGACCCATGAACCAGAAGGTCACGAGTCAATTCCCAGTCAGGGCACTTGCCCAGGTTGCGGGCTCCATCCCCAGTGTGGGGCGTGCAGGAGGCAGCCAATCAATGATTCTCTCTCATCATTGATGTTTCTGTCTCTCTCTCCCTCTCCCTTCCTCTCTAAACCAATTAAAAATATATGTTTTAAATGTGGGGGATCCACACAATGGAATATTATAAAAAGGAATGAAGTGTTGACACATCCTACAATGTAGGTGGACCTTGAAAGAATGCTAAGCCAACCAAGCCACATGAAAGGCCCCATATTTTATGATTCCAATGATATGAAATGTTCAGAACAGGTAAATTCTGAGAGACAGAAATCAGATTAGTCCAAGGATCAGGGAAGAGGGAATGGGGAGTAACTGCTGGGTGAGTATGGGGGCTCCATTGGGGGTGATGAAACGGTTTGGAACTGGATAGAAGTGGTGGTTGCAAACATCGTGAATGGACTAAATGCCACTGAATTGTTCACTTTAAAAATGGTTCATCTGATGTCATGTAAATGGCACCTCAATTTTTTTTTTAAAAAAAAAGGACCTTGGGAAATTTTTGCCTAAGGGTGTAATGTTTGGAGCAGCTGTGCGCCTTTGCAGATGAAAGGATGGCCGAGCAGAAAGATGGAAAGAACCTGGGCGCTGGGAATGTGATCTCTGTACTTCTGATTACGCGATGGAGTAATTAAATGCCCGCTTTTCTCACAACCATTCCTAGTGTGGTTTTCTGTTTCTTGCCGCCTAATGGATATGGAGTTCAAGGTTCTGGAAAAGGAAGGCAAAGGCATTTAGTTTATAAATAGCTAACGATGAAGAAGTCTCAATAGTAGTTCATTCTCAGGGTTAGGCATGGAGTGTGTGTGTGTGAGAGAGAGGGAGATACCCAAAGGAAGCCCGGTCGCGGCCTCCCTGTTGTGTCTAGCCAGTCTTAGTATCGCAGAAACAGGGTGGACTTGCTGTAGGTGCAATACTGAAATAATTACAGGCTTGTCGGCTCTGAGAACTACAGGCAAGATGGCACCACTGGCCACACCACTGAGGTGTGTGGCTTCTCTGGGGATTCGAGAGCCTCACGTGGAACACCGAGATGCCACCAAACATTGTAGAAAAGCCACCCTCTCTGTGCGAGGTGTCAGTTCTTCATGGTGAAGGTGAGCGCTTCCCTTTTCAACATCGGGGTGACTTCCCTGCATCACGAGGCTGTGACTGGGAGGAAGCAGAGAAAGGGAGCTTCTCTCTCCACCTCTCCCGTCCCTCACTTCTTCCATGGCGGCCCTCTGCGGCTCCTGCTCTACACACGTAGAAAGGTTTCGGGAAGGGATGATGCGCTGGCAGGGTGGGGTTTTTTAAGGACGTGTAAAGGTTAATGTTAGGGATTAATACTTGAAGGGTTGGATCTGATCTTGCTCTCACTGTGTTTCTTGGCAGTTAGTCGTAAGTCGTTGTGTAATGTGTAAACTATGAAAATAAATGGCTTAAGTCGCCTCGGTAAGAACCTGTTCCACGGCGGATGGAGTAAGGGAAACAGATCCTTTATCTCTGCTCATGAAGGTGCTATGCTGGCAGGGAAAGGTGGCAGGGAATCGTCCTCGATGACAATGAATGGAGGTTGGTTCCCCTGAGACTCTCCTGGGGCTGTGGAATGGTATTCCTCTCCGTCTTCACATCTTGGTGGTGGTGTTTTTCCACTCAGCTGGGAATTCCTAATCGTCAATGGGTCTTGTCTAGAAAGAGGTGAGCTGTTTATTCCAGAAGACTTGACTCGCCTGGAATGTGAGGTATTTCCAAAACAATGAGTAAATGGGCTGAAATAAAAGAAGAAACAAAATACAGAATCCTGCTGACTTTCAGAGGGCTGCGGGGATGAGGACACAGAGCGAAGTCTGAAGGACGCCAACATCCTGGCGGGGGGCGGGGGGCCCTGCTGGGGGCCAGCTGCAAGGAAAGGAAGAGGAAAGAGGAATAAAACCTTGTTCTCTGAGATCTGTCCCTCCAGTTACTCTTATGTACTTTAATCTGTTACTTCCTTAGCTTTTCTATAGACTCAAGGGGATAATTAAAATACACAAAAGATTGGGCCCTAGCTGGTTTGGCTCAGTGGGTAGAGTGATGGCCTGTGGACTGAGGGTCCCAGGTTCGATTCCAGTCAAGGGCATGTACCCCAGCCCCCAGTCGGGGCAGGTTTGGCAACCAGTCAATGTGTCTCTCTCACATAGATGTTTCTCTCTCACTCCCTCCCTCCCTTCAAAAAAAAAGGCAACCAATGAATGCAAAAATAAGTGGAGCAACAAACCGATGTTTCTCTCTTCACCCCCCTCTCTAAAGTCAATCAATCAATCAATAAAGAGAGAGAGAAGCACCAGCATATGCTTTCATATCATTTGATGAGAAAAGTTTTCCTAGATATTCTGGCTCCATGTGACCAAAAACATCAACTACAGGACTTGTGACATTACGGGTTGAGGAGGAGGGGAAGGAATTTTGTAAATGACCACTTCTCCTTTTGAGGTATGAAATATAGTATGGGTGATGAGTAATATATCCTTTTGAGACTTAAAAAAGAACCAAATCTATATAAAAAACATTGGGGAAAAATGAGTTGACAATCTTGGTTTTGTGATAATGCAATTCCTCCTGGTTCATTGCATGATCTCTTTTGATACAAGGAATATCCTAATGCTTCATACGTAATCACATAGCCATATAAATGAGAGATTCTCTTAAGTGGTTTAAGGAATTTGGATACTGAGTAAATATTTTATAAAGAATGAATGGGTGCCCTGGCCTGTGTTGTTCAATGGTTAGAACATTGGCCCTTGGACCAAAGGGTCTTGGGTTCAATTCTTGGTCAACGGCATGTACCTGGGTTGCACATTTCATCCCCAGCCCCCAGTTGGGGCAGGTGTAGGAGGCAACCAACCAATGTGTTTCTCTTACATCAATGTGGTTTTTTCCCCTCTCTCTCTGTCTTCCCCTCCCTCCCTTCCACTCTCTCTAAAATCAATGGGAAAAATATCCTTGGGTGAGGATTAACACAAAAACAAAAAAGAATACTGTAAGGTCTCGCATAAGAATGGCTAGAATTAAAAGAACTGACAGCCTGCCTGGTATAGCTCAGTGGTTGAGCGTCAACCCATGAACCAGGAGGTCGTGGTTTGATTCCCAGTCAGGGCACATGCCAGGGTTGCGGCTCCATTCCCAGTGAGGGGCGTGCAGGAGGCAGTCGATTAGTGGTTCTCTCTCATCACTGATGTTTCTATCTCTCTCTCCCTCTCCCTTCCTCTTTGAAATAAGCAAAAACGTATTTTAAAAAATGAACTACTGCTACACAAAATAGCATAGATGAATCTTTTATTATTTATTTATATTTAGATTTTTAATGTTATTTATGCAATCTGACCACATTTATGTTGTTTCCCAAATTTGTGCTTGATTTAAATGGAAAGAACATCTCATTATTCATTAAATTGCTTTTGAAATGATGACCAGTCAACAGTTGAAGTCATAGATGAACCTTTTAATGTTGAATAGTGAATTCAGACTCTAGATCAGCCTATTTATAGAAAGTTAAAAACCATGGAAAATGTAATAATCTATGATGATAAAGGTCACAACAGTGGTTACCTTTGGAGAGAGTATGCTCCAGAAAAGGGGCATGAGGTAAGTCTTCTGGGGTCCTAGAATGTTCTAGATTTTGATAAGGATTATTATTATACAGCAGCATAAGCATGTAAAAGGTAACCACTGGTCTATGGTCCCTATGACACCATCATTCACCAAAAAAGAACCTGTTGGTTACTCCAAGCTCCTCTGTATGCTTAATTGGCTTCTCCCAACCAGATAGAAAGGGTCACCAAAATTAGTCTTTTCCTCTTACTCAAAAACTGCCCGAGGGAGGGATCCAATGTGTTTACAATAAACATAGCTTCCAAATCTCTGGGCCCCCGAGGAGCCGTGCAAAAAAGACTGCATATCCTACTAATACAATCCTCTCCTCCAAGTAGTCAAAGGCATGGAAATCTAGCCACCTCATTCAAAACAAGAGATGATGAAATGCGTATGAGTCATGAAAATTAAATAGAGTGCCTTTACTTATTTCGGTGTTGCTCACTTCCCCTTTTGTCTGTGTGTAAGGAGGTGCTGGCATTGGTTCATGGGATCGTGACACATTCAAGGAAAAAAATTTCACCCTGATAAAGCATAGTCAAAATTCTCCTAGCCCATACATATTTGTTAAGAGCCTACTATGTGAGATGCTGTTCCAGGAGCTGGAGACAAAATGATGAATAGTGAGGTAATCAACAAACAAGTCAACAAAGATAACTTTGGGTGGTTTTGCGAAGGAAGTGAGTGTCAATGTCATAGCAAGTCACGGGGTGGGGGGCGCGGGGGGGTGCAGGTGGGCGAGGCCACTGTGGTTGGGCTGGTTGGGAAGGCTGGTCAGGGGCAGGGGGAGCGGTAGGCACTGAGGTTAGAGAGACGGGTGGGGCTGGCTCATGCAGGACATCCTAAGCCATGGGCAGGTAGCACAGAGTTGTAACAGATCCAGCTTTTAAACACAGTGCTTTTTAAAAAACGGGACCCTCCCTAGGGAATACCTTTATGGCGATCCACCGAGAGAAGGGCCTTTTTAATAATTCATCTTCTTAGAATGCATCCTGTTTCTAATTTGAACAAAGGGGCCCATGGGACTCAGCCAACAGCTTGGGTTTTATGCCAAGTGAAATGGGGAGCCAATGAAAAGTGTGAGGTCAGGCATTGAGGATATTTGGCTTATCTCTTTTTATATCTACAATAATAAAAGGGTAATACGCTAATTAGATCGGACGTCCTTCTGGACGAAGCCCGGGTCCGGGTGCCAGAGGGAAGCTGGTGCCAGCAGCCAGGGGAAGGAAGGCTTACTCTTGCGTGGATTTTGTGCATTGGGCCTCTAGTATATATATTGATTTCAGAGAGGAAGGAAGAGGGAGAGATAGAAACATCAATGATGAGAGAGACACATTGATTGGTTGGCTCCTGCATGCACCCTGACCAGGGCTGGGGGTCTAGCCTGCAACCGAGGTACGTGCCATTCACCGGAATCGAACCTGGGACCCTTCAGTCTGCAGGCCGATGCTCTATCCACTGAGCCAAACCGGCTAGGGCTGGCTTATGTCTTAAAAATGTATTTCGGCAATAGTATGGAGACAAGAGTGGAATAATTTTGAAAAATGATCAAAGCTAATAAAAATGGTATAATAAATGTAGCAACAATAGATCTGGCTAATTGTACATTTGAACTTCAAATGACCTTATCTTAAAATAAATTCAAATATATTTTTCAAAAAATTACTTCTCACCCGGCCAGCATGGCTCAGTGGTTGAGTGTTGACCTATGAACCTGGAGGTCATGGATTCCTGGTTCAGGGCACATGCCCGGGTTGTGGGACCGATCCCTGGTGGGGGGCGTGCAGGAGGCAGCTGATTGATGATTCTCATCATTGATGTTTTTCTCTCTCCCTCTCCCTTTCTCTCTGAAATCAATTTTAAAACTTACCCTTTACCTATGACAAAGGTGGGGAACATCCGGCCCGCAGATCATATAAGGCCGTAAATCATTTGGTCTGGTCCTGCCAAGGCATTAGCTGTGAGTTAAATGTTTGACCAAATATAGCCGGCTAATTTTTTTTTTTTCGTTGTGATTCTTTTTAAATAATTCTTTACTGTTGAAAGTATTACACATCTCCTTTTTCCCCCCATTGACCCCTTCCGGCCCCCCCCCTGCCCCCCCATCCCAGGACCTCACTGCCCCATTGTCTGTGTCCATGGGCCATGCATATATGCATATGAGGCCCTTGTTGACTAGCAGGCTAATTTTTAAACTGATAATTTTGTATGGCCCCAAAATGATGTTATATCCAAATGGCCCTTGGCAGAAAAAAGGTTCCCCACCCCTGACCTGAGCTCTGCATTCTGAGCAAGCACACGGGTGTGAGGACTGGGAAAGAACTGTTTTAGCTGAGCTTGAGCCGGTTTGGCAGGCCGGCTCATTTCCATTTGTGACGTTCTAGTGCCACCCCTTGACCCTTCTATTCCTTGCACATTTATGCCCAAGGATCCAATTACGGGCTCTGCTTGCATTGTCAGCCTTTTACTATTCTTAAGGTTCTATTACATAAACATCAAAGAAATACAAGTCTAAATAGTGAGACACCATTGTTACCTAGCGAATCAACAAAAAGATTTTTAAATTTAAAAAAGTTTTTGATTTCAGAGAGGAAGGGAAAGGAAAGAGAGAAGTAGAAACATCAATGATGAGAGAAAAATCATTGATCACGCTGTTCAGAGGATTGAGCCCACAACCTGGGCATGTGCCCTGACCAAGAATCGAACCGTGACCTTCTGGTTCATAGGTCGATGCTCAACGAGTGAGCCAAACTGGCTGGGCAGCAAAAAGTTTTTAAAAGTAAGATCGCTTAGCATTGGAGAGGACGGTGCAGAGAGCAGACATTTGCTAACGCCTCTTGACATGCACGCAGTATGGCAGTTTGCATCTAAGAGACTTAAAAATGGTCTTCATGCCCTTTGATCTGGTAAATCTGTTCCCGGGAATGTATCTTAAGGAAATCGCTGCAAGTGTGGAAAAAGCTTTGCGGAAAATATTGGTGCAGTCTGTGCATGTCCGGAAGAGAGCAGGTGAACGACCACTTACACCGCCTGCAACTTGGAGGCTTTACGAGTGGGAGAATTCGGGCTTTGGGAAATTCTGTAACTTGCCAGGGTTCACACAGCGGGTACAGAATAGAGCCATATTCAAATCCAGACTTTTTTTAAATATACATTTTATTGATTTTTTACAGAAAGGAAGGGAGAAGGATAGAGAGCTAGAAACATCGATGAGAGAGAAACATCGATCAGCTGCCTCCTGCACACCCCCTACTGGGGATGTGCCCACAACCAAGGTACATGACCTTGACCAGAATCGAACCTGGGACCCTTCAGTCTGCAGGCCGATGGTCTATTCACTGAGCCAAACTGGTCAGGGCCAAATCCAGACTTGTTTTATTCCAAAACCCATGTTTTAAATCATGATGCTGGTATAGAAACAAGTATTTCCTCAACTGGCACAAAAAAGGCCAACCAATTCTAGTATCATCAAGTTATTCCCAAGCACAGCAATAGATTACGAAGGTGGATTAAGAGCTACAATTATTTTTGTGCCCGGCCGTGTCTGCTGGCTTTCGGCACCACACTGCCTTTCTGGGCCAAACTCCTACTTGGGGCTTACAGCCTGCACACGCCACGCTCCAGACTCCCGGATGGATGGCTTCCTGCTCGGTCCCGTCATTTCTTGGTACAGGCATGAGGATCAGAGGTTGGTGAAAGCACAGAGGTACTTCTCTTCAGTAGTGGCTTGGCAGAGGCAGCAGCCACAGCGGAGGATGCCCGAGGACGGAGGATGCCCGAGGACGGAGGATGCCCGAGGACGGAGGATGCCCGAGGACGGCTGCGGGCAGCGGTGGTGATGCTCCAGCAGTACTGGAGGGAGGAGACTCAGCCTCCGAGCAGAGCAGCGGGCTCCACCAGCTCCGTGGAGAATGGGGGCTGGAGGCTCCAACCCAGGGAGGGGCAGGAAGGGGCAGCTCTCTGACCTTAGACTAACAGCCCTTTCCCTTGTGCCTCCCAAGTGGCCTCCCTTCACCCCCCTTTTGCCTTTTGGTTCTTTTAACACCTTTGGAACCAATTCCTGGCATTCAATCCATCTCCACTTGAATTATCTGGAGTGTTTTCTATTTTCCTGTCAGGCCACTAACTGACATACTCTGCATCTGCAGCAAAAATGATATACTTTTTTTTTAACCCTCACCCGAGGATATTTTTCCATTGATTTTTAGAGAGTGGAACAGAGAGGGAAAGACAGAGAGAAATATCAATGTGAGAGAAACACATCGATTGATTGCCTCCTGCACATGCCCAGACCAGGGCCCGGGCTGGGGAGGAGCCTGCAACCAAGGTACGTGCCCTTGACCCCTTGAACGAAATCAAACCTGGGATCCTTTGGTCCACAGGCTGACGCTCTATCCACTGAGCCAAACTGGCTAGGGCAAAAATTATATACTTGTTTATAGAATAACATTAAAAAGAATGACATTCTGGCCTGCCTGGTGTGGCTCAGTGGTTGAGTGTCCACCTATGAACCAGGTCAGGGCTCATGCCCGGGTTGCAGGCTTGGCCCCCAGTAGGGGGCCTACAGGAGGCAGCTGATGGATGATTCTCCCTCATCACTGATGTTTCTCTCTCTCCTCCCATCCTCTCTGAAAAACAAAAATACATTAAAAAAAAAAAAAAAAAAGACCGACATTCTTATATTTATATGTGGAAGAAATAGGCTATAAATACTTGCTTTTCTTCTGCGGGGAGCAAAATATCTTTGCATTTTGTTTCCTTTATATATGGTATGAAAAATTAATTGTCTCTCTAAGTTATACAAGTAACTTGGCGAATAAAAGATTTATTAACTCAGGATATAACTTTTTTATGGGACAAACTGCCAAGTATCTTAGCATCACTTGTCAGATAACATTTGACAGCAGCTATAATACAGAGATTGCACAATTTTAAAAACCGTAATAAATATGGTCAGTTAATAGCAGGCTCCAAACTTCCTCTTGCTGTTCCCGAGAAAGGTTTGATGACTATGATCCATTAAGAAACATCTAAATGGGAAGAAACACAGAAGTATTTTTATGAGTGTCATTTAGGTTTGTTTTTTTTTTAAATAGAAAATGCTCAGATAAACTAAAGAACTTAAGGTTTAACTGTATTGCTAAAAATCTACACATAATATTCTTGAGCAGTTCAGACGAATACGACTGCAGAAAAACCTAATTTTAAGGGCCACAAATTCATCTCCTAAATCAATATTCTCCCTTTTTGAAAATAGCAATTTTATGCACTGAGCACAACAGACTGGAAGTGAACACTGGAAGTTATTAATGAAAGTTAACAACATGTAGGCTTATTTTAATATGTCTATTTTGGACCAAAGGAAAGAAAACCCCCCACAATATTTTGGTTTACTAAAGCTACTAATCCATGATCAAAATAAAAATATTTACCTTATATTTAAATTCAAAATAGAAGAAGTAATTTATATGCATATTTTATATATAAAAACATTTGGGTGGAGAAACCAAGATGGCGGCATAGGTAAACACCTGAACTGCTGCCTCGCACAACAATTTCAAAACTACAATTAAAAGACAAAACGGACATCATCCAGAACCACAGGAAGGCTGACTGAGTGGAAATTCTACAACTAGAAGGAAAGAGAAAAGCACACTGAGACTCAGGAGCTGCGGAAGTAAAGGCAGAGGTACAGAGGTACGAAGGCACGCGCTGAGAGGGCTGGCAACTGAGTATGCGGCTGGCTTTCTCAATCCAGAGGGAAACACAAGCTCCCGACTGCTCTGAACTCCAGTTCCAGGCGAGACTCTGGGGACCCAGACTCATTCGGGGAGAAACTGGACTGTCTGGCAGCGGGAGAAACTCGAGGGCGGCTTTCTCTCAGAGGTGCTTGCAGCGATTACCACGGGACACTGAGACCCAGGGGCCTCTTAGGGCAGGGCTGACAGGAAGCCATGGCTGTCTGCTCCGCCCTAAGATCCCGCCCCACGAAGCCATTGCTGTTTGCTCTGCCCTGAGACTCCGCCCCA
The DNA here is from genome assembly GCF_951640355.1 of Cnephaeus nilssonii. Lineage (NCBI taxonomy): Eukaryota > Metazoa > Chordata > Mammalia > Chiroptera > Vespertilionidae > Cnephaeus > Cnephaeus nilssonii. The sequence continues at coordinate 12,196,542 of NC_137093.1, read as the reverse complement.
TCCAAGCTGTGCACAGAGGCTTTTGCATATGAATGGCCTGGTCCTTTGAATTCTAAACTTACCTAACAAACTGCAGCTGAGTCAGTGAGACCCAGAACATTAAAAAAAGGGCCCAAGGCCCCACAGCAGCTTGCATTGCTTCACAGCTGGGCCTCATCTGGGCACCTCCAAAACCCAAACAAAGAAGAGGAATCTGCAGATCTCTCCATAGCTCCTGCTGGGTGGCCACAGGCAGAGGCTAAATTAGCACCTCCTTGGAGATCCAAGAGCCATTGTACCCAGGGGTCAGAGTAGGACCATCCAGATTACAACTCCTCAGATCCATAAGGGACACTCTCAGGGGGCAGACTTAGTCAGCACCAAAGCCTCACTGAAGCAAGTCTTGCCTCATAAGGGTGTCTCCAGCACAGAAGTTCTCCCATCATAGACACAGCTGATCCTCACAGCCAATTGGCCTGGAGGTCAATTCCTCCCACTGATACCAACAGCAATCAAGGCTTAACTACAACAAGACTGTGCACACAGCCCACAAAGGGGTGCACCAAGAGTGTCCACATCAGGTAACTGGGGAGGCTGAGCCACTGGGCCCTATAGGACACCTAGCACACAAAGCCACTCTATCAAATCAGGGAAGCAGCCAAAATGCGGAGACAAAGAAACAGGTCACAAATGAAAGGAATGGAGGAAAGCAAACGACTGGATATAGAGTTCAAAACCACGGTTATAAGTTTTTTCAAGAATTTTCTAGAAAAGGCCGATAAATTTAGTGAGACCCTCGAGGATATGAAAAAGGACCAACTAGAAATTAAGCATACACTGACTGAAATAAAGAATAATATACAGAGATCCAACAGCAGACTAGAGGATCGCAAAAATCAAGTCAAAGATTTGAAATACAAAGAAGCAAAAAACACCCAACCGGAAAAGAAAAAAGAAAAAAGAATCCAAAAATATGAAGATAGTGTAAGAGCCTCTAGGACAACTTCAAGCGTACCAACAAGTGTTCCTCTTCCCCGCCCCCTATAGCTCCCCTCCACCTGGTTCCCACCCCACCCTCTGCCCTTACCCGCCCCCCCACTGTCCTCATCCATAGGTGTACATCTGAATTATGGGGGTGCCAGAAGAAGAAAGAGAGCAAGATATTGAAAACCTATTTGAAGAAATAATGACAGAAAACTTCCCCCACCTGGTGTAAGAAATAGACTTACAAGTCCAGGAAGTGCACAGTACCCCAAACAAAAGTAATCCAAAGAGGACCACACCAAGACACATCATAATTAAAATTCCAAGGGCAACAGACAAAGAATATTAAAAGCAGCAAGAGAAAAACAGTTAGTTACATACAAGGGAGCACCCATACGATTGTCAGCTGATTTCTCAACAGAAACTATGCAGGCCAGACAGCAGTGGCAAGAAATATTCAAAGTGATGAATAGCAAGAACCTACAACCAAGATTACTCTACCCAGCAAAGTTATCATTCAGAATTGAAGGGCAGATAAAGAGCTTCACAGATAAGAAAAAGCTAAAGGAGTTCATCACCACCAAACCAGTATTATATGAAATGCTGAAAGGTATTCTTTAAGAAGAGGAAGAGGAAGAAAAAGGTAAAGATAAAAATTATGAACAACAAATACATATCTATCAACAAGTGAATCTAAAAATCAAGTGAATAAAAAATCTGATGAAGAGAATAAACTGGTGAATATAATAGAATCAGGGGCATAGAAAGGGAGTGGACTGACAATTCTCGGGGGGAAAGGGGTGTGGGGCGTGCGGGAAGAGACTGGACAAAAATCGTACACCTATGGATGAGGACAGTGGGGGGGCGGGTAAGGGCAGAGGGTGGGGTGGGAACCAGGTGGAGGGGAGCTATGGGGGGCGGGGAAGAGGAACACTTGTAATAATCTGAACAATAAAGATTTATTAAAAAAAATTTGGAAGAATATATAACAAAATGTTAACAGTGATACTCTCTCTTGGTAGTGAGATTTCAAGAGATTAAGAACTTTGTTTTTTTTTTTTTTTACTCTTGCAAATTTCTCTTTTTTTCCTTAGTGAACATTTATGTCTTAGGTAACTAAAAAAGGAGAAGTAAAAGCAATTGATACTCAAGCACCACATTAACCAATGCCTTTGGAAATGCAGTGTTCCACTTGCTTCAGTTTGAAAAGCAAGACTTGAGGAGGAATCAGGAAGCTGGAAAGCAGGTGGCCCAGGTGTAAAAGCAGAGCTGGCCCAGGTCAGTGACTGGCCTGAGGCCACGCGGCCACTTGGTGCAGAGCTGAGAGGGGAGCCACGGCCTCTTCACTTCTGGCCTGGGACTCTTATATAAAAAGTAAAATACAAAAAGTATATGCAGTCACATGTGAAAACACATTGCTCTCCAGAACAAGTCTGGCTCAATGTCAAGACCCTGGAAATAGAAATGGCGTCAGGCTGGTGAGAGTCCAGGTAACTGCAACAGCTTTACCTTCAGAATCTCACAGGGCGCGGCGTCTGCGGGCACGGGGTTCCCACGGTGCTTTGAGTACTCAGTTATCAAGACGGAAGCTTCATCTATACTACAGCATCAGAAAGGAAAAGAAGGGCATGAGGAAACTTTTGGGGGTGGTAACTATGCTCGCTATCTGGACTGTGGTGATGGCGTCACCGGTATAGACATGTCAAAACTCATCAGATTGCATGTCTGAAATATGTGCAGCCGGTTTTACATAGATTTTGCGTAAAAAAAAATAACACTCATTCACAAATGACAGCAAGTGATTATGGTTGGACCCCAGTGATACAGCAGCAGAAAGAGATCTGTGCTGTGGTCAGGAGAGAGGACGCCTCCTGTGTGATCGGCAGTTAGATGAACCGAGGGGTAGACCCAAGAGGCATTTTAAGCCCTTCCCTTTCTTCAGGGTCACCCCATTTCTTCTTTCTCCTTTTCACTTTACAGATCTGTTCCCAACCCTATCCCAAGAGAAGCTTGTTGTTTCTAAACTTGTGGATGCTGGAAAATTAGATAACCAAGCTTGGCCAACATTACGATACATGAAGCCATCGATTCTCTGAGCCAATGCTAAGAACTAAAGCTGTCTTTTAGGGTTTCAGAGCAGAGCTGTGAGACGCCTACTTTGGGGGTTCAGGCAGCTTGTTTGTCTGATTCCAAGTGCATGTTCCAAGGGACTGGGCTACAAGACAATTGGCCTCTGGGAACTGGTAGTAATGCTACAAGGTAACGTTTGGAGCCTTGAGTTACAACCAAACAGCTCTATAATTGTTTGATATTTTCCTCCAAAATAAAGATACAATTTAAGGACATTCTATGGTAAGTTTTTTTTTAATTGACTTACCTTACTTCATTTGCCAAATAGTTTACCAGGTCAGTGATGTTGTTGGTGTTTATCATGTGCAGTTTCAACACTTGAAAGTATTTTGTTTTTGCCAAAATCCCAAACTCCTTCTTATTTCTGATATTATTCAGAACCAGATTTTGAATCTATAGAATGACAGGTATTGTCATATTAACAAGGTGTTAAATACCAAGTCCTAGTTAATTCCGAAACATTTCTGACAATCAGGAGTGAGATTATTATTGTGATGTAACTCACTCTTTTGTGAGGGGGTGGGCAGGGGGAACGGGGCCTGCGCTGGCCCATTTCAGTACTGTATACAGTAAATAAGTAAAAAGTGATTGTGGTTAAGCACTTTGGGACTTTTTATAAAGCACAGCAATAAACAAGACAGCCAGGGTCCCCGCCATTACAAAAATGTATAGGTTTTAATAAAAGCAAATGAATTGTATGTATTAACAAAAAGATTGAGATAGTAATTTTCCGCTTCATCCAGGTTTTGGGGAAATGATTACCTTCTAATACCTAATTTTTCATAGCAAAAAGGAGGTGAAATTTTCTCTTACTTGATGTGAAAACCCTGCCAGCTGGCCAGTACTCATATGCTCCTCCAATTGCTGTAAAATGACCTGAGGGCTGCAGGAGTTCAGAAAGTTCTAGAGAAACAAATCAAAACATAGTTGACGGAAAAGCATAATTACTACTCATGTCTGTCAAATCTGTAAAGTATTCATTTTTTAAATTTGAAATATTCTAAGGGATTTCTATTATAGGAAAAAATGCCTCTGTCAACCAAAAATTATTGAAATAAGGTAAGAAGCACTTTACAAAAATGCCCATTCCAACAGTAAGAGCTGTTTAATAATAAGCATGTTGTCATTCTAAGTGCCAAAAGGAATCTATTTAAATACTCGCACTCTGAAGAGCAGCAACAGATGAGGTTATGAATAGTCAGAACAAATCAAAGATAAGCACAGACGGCTTTGAAAAAAATAAAACGAATAGAACAAACGACAAATGAAACATTTCCAGATGCTTTGTTCTACTTGTTCTGTGTTACAACAGGAATGAGAGTTTATTTGTTTTGTTTGTCCTCACCTGAGGATATTTTTCCATTGATTTTTAAAAAAAATAGATTTTTTATTGATTTCAGAGAGGAAGGGAGAGATAGAAACATCAATGATGAGAGAGAATCATGGATCGGCTGCCTCCTGCACACCCCCTACCGGGGATCGAGTCCACAACCAGGGCATGTGCCCCGACTGGGAATCGAACCTGGGACCCCTCAGTCCACAGGCCAACGCTCCATCCATTGAGCCAAAGCGGCTAGAGCTTTCCATTGATTTTTAGAGAGTGGAAGGGAGGGGGAGAGACAGAGAGAGAAACATTGATGTGAGAGAGACACACTGACTGGTTGTCTGCCGCACACTCCCCGAATCCAGCTAGAGATTGAGTCTGCAACCGAAGTACGTGCCCTTGAATGGAATCGAACCTGGGACCCTTCAGTCCGAGGACCGGTGCTCTAACCACTGAACCAAACGGCAACTTATTTTTTTTAAAGTTTTGTCCTTAGAATGCTTGCGGCTCCCTTTGTGGCACCCACACACAAGACCTGACTCTCCGCTCTCTTCTCCCACCTCCAACCACGAAGTCAAGCTGCCCTCCTCGCAGTCTTCTCCTTCTAGCTCATTTTCATTCATTGCTACCACCTACTTTGGGGATTGATCCCCTCACGCTTCCCTGGCCTCTCCACAAGGTTGCTGCGCATGGATTTAGTGAGATAAGAGCTTCCCCAGAGTGTCCTCTTTCCTCCGGTCCAGCTGACGTGGATTATTCCTTCTGGAATATTTCTGATCATTTCACTTGACTCTTCTGGGAAAACTGACTGTTCCCTACTGACAAAGATGCACTCTTAAGGCATCCCTCAGACTAGCCCCCCTCTATCTTCCAGTCTTACCTTCCACTAAACGCCCCCACAATCCTGCCCTGTCCATACTGATGTACCCCTGGCTTTGCTGGTTTGGTGAAAAGAAAACGCAACCTTTCTCGGGGACATGCAATTCTAAAACCTTCCCTTTCTTTGGCAGCCCCAGAGGCATAGTTTCCAACATACCTTAATCTGCTGGTGTCTTTTTTCTGAGTGGGGCAGGAGCATGAGACAGGCTAATGCAAAAGCTGGAAGCTCTAACTGGACATACTGCCTGGCGACTCCGATCATGTCGAGATCATCCGAAACGGGACATCTTTGAGAGAGCACACGATTAGTCACGAGATGACACTGTCCGAATCCCTCGTTTCCAGGGTCCCACACTTCTCACTTGCCTGAGCTTTCTGTAATTTTAGACACTGAAGTGCTGGTGTGTAACACCTGCTTAGCAGTGAGTAACTCCAGTCTGCTATGACATTCTTCCTGCAGTAAAAGGATCTACCCACAGGACTGCAGACCGCTGGCTGTTGCTATGATTATGTCTGAAAGCCTCCACATAAAGACAAACTTTCTATGAGACAACACTGTGTCACTCGGGGTAGTCACAAACAGTACTCTATCCTCACATTACACTTGGGGACCAATGGAATATCCGTTTACCAGTGGTACCACACATGGAAAGTCGACATTATAAAAATAAGATACTTAATTTAAAAACAAGTGGTATGTTTACCTTCTCAAGAAAAATAAACTACCCACACCAGATATCTATTAAAAAGGAATTTTACAAGCAAAAAATTGGATTTTTTTGGGGTAGGAAAACAAATATTTCACTTACTCGAGAATAGCAATGAGACTCTCACAACAATCTGATAACTGGCTGGGGCTTAAAGGACAAGAGGCTGAAAATGAAATAAACAAACAAAAACAATGTGTACACATGCACAACCACAAAATGCTACCCTCCGTGGCCCAGAGGAGGGGACAATACCTGAGAGCAGTGGGACCTGGACCACACGCTGCCAGGCCTTGCTGAAGTAGGGCACCTGTGGGGACAAGTGTGTCAGAATGCACGCCTGGGTTAGCAGAAGCTACTTTACAGTCACAACACGCACACCCAGAGCTGACATGCTGGATGCTCAACCAAAGTCCTCAATTGATACTCTGTGTTTGAGGTTATTAGATTGTAGGATAATTTTTCAGCAGCCCTGGCCGGGTAGCTCAGTTACAACAAATCGACACTTCTGTCTCTCAATTAAAAAAAAAACAACACAAAACCCACCTAATTGTACATTTTAAAAGGGTGAATTTTACATGTGAATTATAAATTTTTTTGATTGTTAATCCTCACTCGAAGATATTTTTCCATTGCTTTTTAGAGAGAGCGGAAGGGAGGGGGAGAGACAGAGAAAGAGCAACATTAATCTGAGAGACACATCGATTGGTTGCCTCCCGCATGTGCCCTGACCAGGGCCAGGGATCAAGCCTGCAACTGAGGTACGTGCCCTTGACTGGAATTGAACCCAGCACCCTTCAGCCCATGAACTGAGGCTCTATCCACTGAGCCAAACTGGCTAGGGTGTGTGTGCGTGTGTGTATTAATTTTTAACCCTTTGCACTCGCTTGCTTTTTTCTCGATTCCTTTATTCTAATGCTAACCGTGTCGAGTCACACTAGACATCCGAGTGCAAAAGGTTAGAAGATGAGATCTATATGTGTTGATATGTAACAATCTGGACGACACCAATACATTATATATTTTTATGTAATAATGATGATGCGGGTGCACAACTTATGACATTTCGAAGAAGATGACGCGGTCTCTGACTTTAAAGATCTTCAAAGTCTGCGAGGGGCGGTCAAACATGTAATTAAGGTAAACTGTGCTCTGCCAACCATCACGGATGAGTCAGCGCTTTGGGGGGTGATGCACGGAGCCTGGAGAACTGGGGACAGTGAGGTCTGGGAGGAGGTGGCATCGGAGCTGAGTGTTCCGAGTGTGAGCACCACTGTCAGGAACGTCATCCCACAGCAGATCAGCTCTGTTCTTTACTAAGGAGACGATCACTAACCCAGAGTGCCCGGCAGTCACAAGGCCAGAGCGTATAGAGATTAAATTCTATAAAACTTACTTAAAAAAAAAATTACATACCTGCCACAAAGGATGGATGCTAGAAATGGCTGTTAAAACTTTCCTTAGATATGGAATCTGTGGGAAAATAAACAAAAACTGAAATGTTCCGAAGATCACCAAAACAGAAAATCTCCACATGACATACGGATTCTTTCAAGGGGAGTATCAAATTTGTCTTCCATGAGAACCACCGGAGCAGTTCGCTTCCACATCCACAAATATCAAACGAGGCCAGGGAGCCCCCCCCCTCCCCCCCTGCCTCTGTTTCCTGGGAGATTTGATTCATTTTGAGCCTGCACTTCCTCTGGCCGCACACGAAGTCCTGAGCCAGGGAGGGCGGACGTTTGCAGCATGCATCTGTTCCTTAACGAGCATCGCCGGCCACTGCTGAAGCGCCGCCGGGCCAGAGCGGGAAACGACACTGCGGGGTAGGGTACCAAGTCTTACCATGTTGAAGCCAAGCAGCTTTTGCAAGAGTCCGTTCCACAGCTGCAGGTCATAGATTTTGTATTCTAAACAAAGCTCAGTCACCAGTCTCACTGCCTAAAGGAGAAAGAAAAACCGTACTGCTATACGGCACCAGACAATCAAACCATCTCTGCGAAAGGCATCCAACCCACCTGGGCTCCCACTGCCTCGGAGACTAACTCCCCACAAACAACGAGGAGGAAGTGAAGCTATGCCTCTTCCTACCCAGGGACATCTCTTCTCTCGTCCAGAGGAGGAGAGACAGGCCTTGGGAAGGATTGTTTCTTCTTGACAGGGATGGCCTTAGCCTTCAGGAAGAGAGTAAGGGACTCCCGAGTCGCCTCGTCACCGCCAGGACAGGACAGAAGGAAAGGTCTCCAGCAGCAGATTTGCTCGGGAATAACTTCTCTGGTTTTGTCTTTCAGGAAGCTGAGATGACGGGCGACTCGGTGTACATACCATGGATTCGTGGCTGTGGTTTTTCCATAGACCCTTAATCATGCCTTCCTTAGGGCTGTTGCAAAATAATTCATAGGTGATGGGGATATTCAACATCTCGAAAGACGCCAGAAAAGTTATACATTTCAAGTAAGATCTGGAAAACAGAGGCATTCACAGTAAACATTCTCTTAGGCCACGTTTACACTTAAAATAAAAGCCACCATCTGGATAAATTAGGCCTGTTTGTTTTTAAATGCCTATTTTTGGTTTCTGAAAAGATTCACTGAATATCATATTAGGAAGAAATCAATTGGAGCAAGAGGGAGAAAACACTGTGTCTAAAGGTCTCGCAGGAGCAAGGGGAAGGAGAGCATCTCACAGGCCTGTTTCCCTGTTGCCAACATGTCAAGGTCACCCAAGGCCCGTTTCCACGCCTCGTTAATGGCCTCTTCCGAACCACGGCCCCGCCAGGGACCCTTCCAAACGACCTGCTGCTGTTTCTTTTTGTTGTTACCTATTTCTAACACAATTTTAAAAGTCTACTTACTTGACTTCTTCGATGGGCTTTTTGAAGAGAGATTCTATGGTTTCCTTGTCAGCCAAATACAGGAGACACTGAAGAGCCCGTGTTCGGTGGGCAAAGGTGAACTGGCGCATATCTAATGCCTGTAAAACCAACACGGTTTGGGGAGTTGCATGTTTGCGTGCTGTGCTTGAGTCAAAACTCAGGTAACGTAAGCAACATCATTTAAAAAAAAATTAAAGTCAATCTCCGCTCTGAGGGAGTCAGTAGTTGGCAAAGTGTGGTCCATGGAACCCTGAGGAGTGTTCTCGAACTCATTCAAGAGGGAACCTTCAAAACTGTTTTCCTAATAACACTGCTGGCTCGAATCAAGGAAGGGACACCCCCCTGTGGCAGCGCTGCTGTATCCATCCTTCACGGCCCGCACTGGCAGCACTGAAAATGAGTGATGACCTCCACTCAAGAAGGTTCTCGCTGAAGCAGTAAAAATTAATTTGATTAAAGCTCAACTCTTGAATAGATTAATAAGAGCACACACTTGAATATTAATTAATTAAAATGTACTCATGAATATTCTGTCTGACAAAATGGGAAGTGTGCGTAAGGCATACTGCAGTGTGATGGTTTTTTCAGGGGAAAGCGCTTGTACCTCGAGCTGAACGAGCCACTTTTCCTGGAATGCCATTTTTACCTGAAATAATAACTGAAAATAAAAGGGGTATTTCCTTGCCCTAACCGGTTTGGCTCAGTGGCTAGAGCGTCGGCTTGCGGACTGAAAGGTCCTAGGTTCGATTCCGGTCAAGAGCATGTTCCTTGGTTGGGGGCACAACCCCATTAGGAGGTGTGCAGGAGACAGCTGATCGATGTTTCTAACTTTCTATCCCTCTCCCTTCCTCTCTGTAAAAAATCAATAAAATATATGAAAAAAAGAAAAAAAGGGGGTATTTCCCTCTTGCTGTCCAGGACACACACCTTAGCTTCTCACACTTTCCCCCTCTCCTTCCTCCTATCCTTCTAGCTACACCTTTGTCTCCCTGGGTTCCAATGGCCTCCACACATTTCTACATGCACAAGCCTGAAAGCAAAGAGGGGAAGCAAAAGGGACGGTTCGGTCCCGCTTAAATCCAGGGCGTGACTGGAGGGGAAGCCAGGCTGCGCGGGGCCCCGAGGCCAGGGTGGAGTTTTCTCTGGTTGGCCCCTTGCTATTAGGAATGCTGACCAACCAGGGAGTTAGCAACCCTGAGCGTAGATAACCTGTGGGAACTGGCACACCATTCGGTTTGCTAAGCAGGATGTTACAGAAACCAGCACTAAATGGAGTTGGGCAGATATTACAAAGTAAGGCATACTTTGAATAAGTACACAAGTGAGCATTATCTTAATCATCTGTTAATGATATTGAGCATGGCAAGTATGCAGAGAAAAATATTAAGCTGAGTTTTGACTAAGTTCCTAGGACTTACAGTTGTAGCTGATGTTGCAAATATAAACAGCATTCTTGAACTATAATCAATCGGACGAGACTGGAGGAGATACAGGACTCTGAAAAAAGTTTTTAAAATTATATTTAGATACACAGAGGAAGTCATCAGACACCTGAAGGGTTACGGGTCAAGGACATTTTTGCTTTCCCTTTTACCTAGATGGTAACACAATAAACAGTTTTCTCATCCATAAAATGGCTAGTTGATCTCTGATCATTTAAATTCTCTCTATTTAAGAAATTAACACAAACCAAAGCTGCAAAATACACTGACTACTGCGCATGGACGATTCTGTCTTCGTTCACAGGATGGTACCAGTGGCACTGGGCGTACTGGGCGGGCGTGGGGGTGTGGAGCTTTCAGTGGGAAAAGGCCGGAAGTTATGAAATTGGCACGAAGGAAAAAAATCCCTTTTGCAATTCCTTTCTTGGGATTCTCTCACTCTCTTGAGTTGTTTCCACGACTTCCCTGTGGCTAATTTAGTCAAACAACCCAGGACCTGCTTCCCTCGTGCTTAGCCAAAGGTGCCTCTGCCCCCAACACTAGGCAAGCACACGGCGAAGTCCAGAGGAAAGGAGGCCATGGGGCGGGGGGGGGCAGCCAGCTCTGTCCAAACCAGGAGAGATTCTTTCCTTGGGTTTGTCCTTCCACGTCCTCGCTCAGATCTCCAGGGCTGATCCAGGCTTCCTGGCTGACCTGACCTACTTCTGGCCTAGACCAGGAATGGCAGAAGGCTAGCATGTGTGTCACCACGCCCTCTCCCACGCCTGGGCCAGGCATCACTAATGGGTTACCACATTCTTTCTGATTCGGGCCCAGATAGTCTTCTCAAGTCGTGACCAATCAGACTGAGCACACTGGATGACACCGATGTGCCTTTTTTGGTCTCAGTCTCAGGTTGGAAGGGGAAGAAATCCTGGTGGCCCACGTCTGAGCCAACCCAGCTCAGCAGAGGGAGAAAACATAAAGGGGCCTTGGGCCACGGTCTCAGCTAATTGAAAGTTTTCCTTTGTCTGAGGTGCAGTCTCTGCTAAAGGTGTTCTAAGAGACCTTGATATTAGTAGGAACTCGCTGAAGGTTCAGAAATTCTGAATCTTGGCTGCTTCTTATTTATTGCGCTGGAGATACTTACACCTGCTCACAGCCATGTATCAAAGAATTGATTCTTCTCAGAGACTGACCCAAGCTCTATCAGGAAAGGATTTTCAAAACCGACCCCTGACAAATTTACTAGTAAGATTCCTACTGGGCAACAGGATATAGATAAATATAAGCAAAGAAAGAATACCTTCGTAGTGCTTCATCTTCTTGAAGTTCAAATATTTCTGATGGGTTCTTTGAGAAAGTGAAAAAGAAGAAAAAAAAGTCAAAGCTTAATAAAGTTTGTTGAGCTAGATAAAATTATGAAAAATCTATTAGATGAAAAACTCAATATAAAAATTATGTTTAGCCTTGGCCGGTTTGGCTCAGCGGGTAGAGCATCGGCCTGTGGACTGAGGGGTCCCAGGTTTGATTCTGGTCAAGGGCACATGCCCAGGTTGCGGGCTCGATCCCCAGGAGGGGATGTGCGGGAGGCAAGTCCATCAATGATTCTCTCTCATCATTGATGTTTCTATCTCTCTCTCTCCCTCTTCCCTTCCTCTCTGAAATCAATAAAAGTATATTTTAAAAAATTTAAAAATTATATCTACATGTAAGAAATTTCAGTACGATTCATTACTTTAAGATTCTTGCTTAGAAAATGGGTTTACTAACATTCATTCAGTCAAGAAAATATCTACACATATATGCATGGCCTATGGACACAGACCATGGGGCAGTGAGGTCCTAGGGCAGAGGGCGCAGGGGTGGGTTGGAGGGGGTCAGTAGAGGAGAAAAGGAGACATGTGCAATACTTTCAACAATAAAGAATTACACACACACACACAAAAAAGAAGGTATTTACTGAGCACTCTCTATGTGCCAGGCATCATTCTGGGCACGTGGGTCCCCCGAGTAAACAAAACCAACACTCCTGTCCTCCTGAAGCTTACAGTCATTGGGTAATTTTTATTTATTTATTTATTTATTTATTTATTTATTTAATATATTTTATTGATTTTTTTAGAGAGGAAGGGAGAGGGATAGAGAGTTAGAAACATCGATGAGAGAGAAACATCGATTCAGCTGCCTCCTGCACACCTCCTACTGGGGATGTGCCCGCAACCAAGGTACATGCCCTTGACCAGAATCGAACCTGGGACCCTTCAGTCCGCAGGCCAACGCTTTAGCCACTGAGCCAAACTGGCTAGGGCCATTGGGTAATTTTTAAAAGAAAAGGACTCTATGAATTTTAAACGAGTTGTTCACCAATTCAGTATATTTTTATGGGATTTACAAAGCAATGTTTTAGGTGCTGTGTACGGACCAAGTTCCTGGCCTGGAGGAACTTCCGGTTTAGAGCTCCAAACGTGTAAGTTAAAACATTCTGGTTCCCGAGTCAACCACGAATTCTAAAGGGCCTAGATATGCCTCTGCCTCCTCTGTGCCCCCTGACGCCCAGATTTTGTTCTTGGTAAATACTTACAGAGGAAACAGTACAGGCAATTCTGCATGTGGATTGCTGAATTCCTCCATAAATTTAGATTTAATGATATTATTTCTAAAAAAACTGACATGGGCAAACCCACAATGAGACTTTTTACAAACCAAACTGGCCTGCACCCTTCCAAAACAGTGTCCGTCAGAGTTAATATAGGTTCAAGTGAGAATTCGTGGACACAGACAGTGTGGCGAAGGCCTGGGGAAGGGGCTGACGCTCTATCCACTGAGCCAAACCAGCTAGGGCTAAGGTATCCAAATTAACCTCACCTATTAGGGCAGACAGACATCTGGGCCTCCAAATGTCATACCCTGAGAAGTACATAATGTTTAGGTAGTACTCTGGCCCAAAATGCATAATTCGAATCTTATAATGAGAAAACATTATACAAATCCAAATTGAGGGGCAGCTTAGAAAATAACTGGATTCTACTCTTCAAAAATGAAAGTGTCACCAACAACAAGGAAAAGGCATGGAACTGTTCTAGATTAAAAGAGATTACAAATGTAACAAATAGATGTTGCACATAACCCTGAACTTGATCCTGGTCCCAGGGGGAAAAATTGCTATAAAAGACATTATTGGGGACAATTGGTTAAATTGTAACATGGACTATAGATTCAAGTCTGTTTGTATTGTATCAATATTATGTCAATATTAAATTATCTGATTTTGATAATTATACTGTGGTTAAGTAAGAGAAAAGCCTTGTTCTTAGGAAATATGCTCGTAACTAAAGGGTAGAGAGGCATGACGTATGCAATTTACTCTCAAATGGTTCAGAAAAATATTATGGATATATATATTATAGGGAGAGTAATAAAGCAAATATGGCAGAATGTTGAACTCTGATGGAGCTGGGTGAGGGACAGACAGGAATTCTTTTATACTACTGCAACTTTCCTGTGTGATTGAAATTACTTCAGAATAAAGTAAATCCCATGAATCTGAGTGTAAGAACAGGCCATTTCTTTTATACCTATATCTACCTGGTTGCAAAACAATATTTAAGCTAAAAGAAAAAGTGGCCCAGCCAGTGCGACCCAGTGATTGAGCATCCACCTATGAACCAGGAGATCACGGCTCAATTCCCAACCAGGGCACATGCCCGGGTTGTGCGCTCGATCCCAGGTAGGGCGAGCAGGAGGCAGCTGATCAATGATTCTCTCTCATCGCTGATTTTTTTTTTTTAATCTCTCTCCCTTTATCTCTGAAATCATTAAAAATACACACATTTTTTAAAAAGTAAACAATGTCATTAAAACTCATCAGATAATAGGAGGTACTAAACTGAACAAGTTTCTTCTTTTAAGATTCTGTGCTCCTAATTAGAAGGTTCTCCCAGTGTGAGACAACAGGTATGAAGGATGCTCTTGAGGACAAACTTACTTCGCCAGGTTTTGTGGTTGGGCACAGCCATTTTTTCAGCAACATGTCCCACACTTTTTCCAAATTGATTTCATTGACTTCGGCTATTTCTTTAGCTGCTGCGTGAATATCTAAAATATTCAAGATGAAGAATTAAAAAAAGAAAAGTCCACATTCTCAATGCAAGAGAAGTGAGAATCAAATGATGGCTCTCCTTGGACAAAAAGATAGCAAGGGTGTTGTCCTCACCGGGATAGTCTTTGCCAGATGCATTCTGAATTCTGAGGTTGATGCTAGGATGTTCGTACAGACTGACGATGAGATGTGCTGGTTTTCCAATCACTCTTAGATGCTCTGCCGTGTTCAGCTTGTGGGCTATGAGCACAGCCTCTGTGCCTGATCGCCGGTACTGAATGTGGAGCTTCTTCAACAAAGCCTCAGCTTTTTCACGTGTTTCATCCTTTAAAAATGCCCAAGCACAGAGAAACGCTTGCTTTCTAAATCTCAAGGGAGACACAGAATATCCTTCTTTACCAATCATGGGAGGGAGGGCCCTGCCTTAGTTACATCCTTCAGGATCCAATACAAAGGCCTGTTTTCTTTTTCCATTTTAGGCATCCAACCCTGGAAAACCCTGGAAAAAGCTCACCAGGGCAGGATGAGGAGGTATGCTAGGTGAGCACAATTTAAATAAAAAAGAAAGAGGAGCCTTCGATTTTAGAGCTCAGACACACCTTAGGTGGGATATTCTGTAGCCATCTCTCGGTTAAATACAGGCAGAATTTCAAAGAGGACATCTTGAAGGAACCTGAAAAGATGAAGACCAGAGCAAATCCTAATCCTTTCAAAACAATGTATTTTAGTCAAATTAGCAAGTTTTGTGGTTTTTTTAGTTATAAAAATGCATGCTCATAGTAAAGAACCACCTAAACAGGACAGAAAAATACAAACCAGGAAGGAAACCCAGAGGCCCCTTCTTTAGCTTCTATTTCTAAGTCTTTCTTCCTTTTTAATATATTTTATTGATTTTCTTACAGAGAGGAAGGGAGAGGGATAGAGAGTTAGAAACATCGATGTGAGAGAAACATCGATCAGCTGCCTCCTGCACACCCCCTACTGGGGATGTTCCCACAACCAAGGCACATGCCCTTGACCAGAATCGAACCTGGGACCCTTCAGTCTGCAGGCCGACGCTCTATCCACTGAGCCAAACCAGTGAGGGCAATATGCTCTATTTTTAAAACCACTTTCTGACCAATGAAAAATTAAAAAAAAAAAAATTCAACTTTTGTTACAACAAAAACCATGGCAACGAGTACCTGTGTTTGTGAACCTGCTTGATTAGGTGAGACTATCTAAGGACTCGTTATTGGAAGTATGACTGGATATTGGGAAGTTAAGCATCAATTTATATTCCCACTGTCGAGGTGGAGCCCATATCCACACGCCCTGAGCAAGCAGCAAGGAGCCTTTCTTACTCGACTGGGGCCATTTTAACATTCAGCAGTAAAACAAGCGAAGAGAGAGGGCACATACTTTTTTGAATCATCATATTGCTTCTCCTCAAACTATAAAAGTAGGTTTGTTTTTTTTTTTTACTAAAAGTTCACAAAGCAACACAGCTGACCATCCTAAGGGCAGTTAAAGGAAGAACCCCTACCTTCTGGGATATCCTGGGCAAGACTGAAGGCAATAGCCACCGCCCACTCCGGGTTGACTATCGATAGCAAGTAGGATTCGATGGTCTGAGCGATCTTAGTTATTTCCTTGTTAATCAATGTTGAGGACTTAGCTGGTGGGGACTTCAGTAGTTTTGGCTTCAATTTGTTTTCAAAGACATGCTTGGCGACAGACACATACAGAGTGTCCAAAGAAAACTTCAAAGAAGAAAAAAAGAGAAGTTAAGGCTGATGGATAGGTGAAAGAAAGCAGCATAAGATCCTCTCCCCAGGTCCCGATTAGTGAAAGGATAAGGAAGCGCCTTGCAGAGCTGGCGCCCAGTACCTTCATTAACTTGGAAATGAGGAGCAGTGTGGGGAAGGATTCTTCACTGAGCTCCGTAGCTGGAAAGGAAGCAAGGGTGGTGTGATTTGCTTAAGAAGAAAACGTTGGCTACTCAGTAAAATTCATAAGAAGTGAAAGAACATACAGAGGATTTTCCAGAAGTTCTGCGCCGTGCCAAAAAATATTAGGTGGAAAGGCAGCCTGGTTTGGGCGGCTGATGGCAACGTTATCACATGCTCCAACATATACTGATACTCGAGGTCCACTGGGGGGGAAATTCTTCTGTAGGACTTCAGATGCTTTAGAAGACTCAATGCCTGTGTCACAAGAAAACACGTTTTCCTTCGAGATTAAATTAACCCTAAGCGTCTTAAAATCATCTACCTCTTGACTGGCCAGTGTAGCTCAGTGGTTGAGCGTCAACCTATGTATGAACTAGGACAGTGGTTGGCAAACTCATTAGTCAACAGAGCGGCAAACTGCGGCTCTCGAGCCGCATGGGGCTCGCGAGCCGCAGTTTGCCGACCGCTGAACTAGGGAGGTCCTGGTTTCATTGTGGGCTTGATCCCAGTGAGGGGCATGCAGGAGGCAGCTGATCAATGATTATCTCTCATCATTGATGTTTCTATCTCTCTCTCCCCCTTTCTCTTCCTCTCTGAAATTAAAAAAAAAAAAAAAAAATCACCTAACTCTATACCATCATAGATTTCTGTTTCTGTGATGGTATTGTTTTCAACAAGATAATGAAAATCTTTTGTAGTTTTACCTTTAATGTTATTCTTCTAAAC
The DNA here is from genome assembly GCF_951640355.1 of Cnephaeus nilssonii. Lineage (NCBI taxonomy): Eukaryota > Metazoa > Chordata > Mammalia > Chiroptera > Vespertilionidae > Cnephaeus > Cnephaeus nilssonii. The sequence goes on along the minus strand of NC_137093.1, from coordinate 12,179,484 downwards.
CATAATTAATATGCTCATGAAAGATTTTACACCATGGTTTGGCTCAGTGGATAGAGCGTCAGCCTGCGGACTAAAGGGTCCCGGGTTCGATTCCGGTCAAGGGCATGTACCTTGGTTGTGGGCACATCCCCAGTGGGAGGTGTGCAGGAGGCAGCTGATCGATGTTTCTCTCCCATCGATGTTTCTAACTCTCTATCTCTCTCCCTTCCTCTCTGTAAACAATCAATAAAATATATTTTTTTAAAAAAAGAAATTACACCATGTAAATCCAACGGAACCCTGCTGCTGGTGGGATGTTTGGTAAAGGAGAGTGTGGCAGTTCCCTATGCTCTCTTCAAACAGTTTGAGAGCTATCTCCAAAACACTTGATTTCATTTTAAATATAGAGGCAATAGATCTAAAATTAATCCTCTGTATCCTTTACTTCTCTTTGGTTTATATCTCATATTTCTCAGGCTTATGTAAATTACCTTTTGAATCAACTCATTTTAATTTTTTAAAATCCAATTTAAAAAGAAGATATAAAAGCTACTATAACCAAAATTCAGAAAAAAACTAAGAAGTTACTGTACAGAAATAGAATGGAGTGAGTCCTAGACCTATCTACTAATAGAGAAAACCACCTACATGATATACCCCCCGCCATAACAAATAGTTTTTGCCTTAATTTTTCCAAATCAGTCTGTTACGGACTTCATTCTCAGATTTAAAACACCTCGCTACAGCAAAAACTGAATTAAGGTAAGTGATAAAAATATGGGAAGCACAAAAAAACTATTTCTGTATTTCTTTTAAAGAAAAGGAACTAGAATAAAATGTGGAGTTATTTTTATTTTATTTTTTTAAATATTTTTATTGATTTCAGAGAGGAAGGGAGAGGGAGAGAGAGATAGAAACATCAGTGATGAGAGAGAATCATCGATTGGCTGCCTCCTGCACGCCCCCTACTGGGGATGAAGCCAACAACCTGTGCATGTCCCGGGACTCTTCAGTCCGCAGGCTGTCGCTGTATCCACTGAGCCAAACCAGCTAGGGCTAAAATGTGGAGTTTTAAGGAACCTCAAAGGACCGTCCAGAAAGACATGGGATAACTAATTTTTTAAGGATCGAAATAAAAATAAAAAGATAATTAAAAAATATATTTGTTATACCTGGTTAATATTAATGTTGGTTATTTTTTCATCGGCTCTTTCAATAACTTTCAGGACAACTTCAACCATTTCATAGTCATAGGGATCCAACTACATAAAAACAAAAATATATCAAAACCTGAGAAGATGGTACCTGGCTGGTAAGCTGGTTTTATTCAGTTATGTTCATTAGTACAGAGACTACAAATACAAAATCTCAGTGCACAGCAATGGTAAATTAGATTATTCTTTAAAAAACAAAGATTTTCTCACTTCTAAAATTAGTTGTTAGGATAAACATACGTGCTTTAAAATGTCTCAAAATGCCTTTTTTTAAAAAGCTGGATAAAGCAATGTTGTTTTAATAAAGAAAGAGGTTCTTACATCCTACAACCCTAAAAAGATAAATATATTAAAATTTTATAATTTTGGAAGATTGTAAAATTAAAATTCTATTTCTTCCATTTATGATGGGAAAATTACAATAGAAGGAAACTGACCTTTTCTGGAAAATGACATAACTAAGAGTGTGGCCTCTAAGCAAATTTCTCCAAGGTTTTGCTTCCAGCTCTAATCATATACAGACATGAATAATTAATTGGGTGGCATCTATATGTTTATAAAAAGGAAGTATTCTCTTTGTTCTTTGTTTCTAGTTAATCATTAGGTTTTTTTTCTTCATTTTTTAAATGCCAACCCAAGGCACATGAATAACACTGAACAAAGTGGGAAGATGATCTCTATGGTACCTAAAAATTTTGAGCAAGTTATATATAATTTTTGGCTAAAGCGCAAGCAAAATATAAAACTAAAGTATTTCTTATAATCTTATTTCTCCTTCCATCTAACTTCATCCCACCACCAAACTACCTCTTGACCTAAAAATTCCAACTCTCAGATCTCCTAACAAAAAATAACAAAAATAATTAAACAAGAAGGCAAACATGTATGCATGAAGATATGCATTGTAACAATTTATAGTAAAAAAGAAATTTACAAATAATTTAAAAGTTCATCTATAAAGGCCAGATAAAACACAGATTTCATCCATATTGTGGAATAACAAATACGTATTTGTCAAAAATGAGATAGATGGATTTTTACTGACATGTAATAATAATATAGTAAGTGAAAAAGGAAAGGAACAGGATAATATATTTAGTGTAAGATAGTCACCAAGCTATTAACATTTTTACCTATGGGAGTAGGGTTAAAATTTTTCACTTTTTATGTTTAGACCTTTCTCTCTAGTTTTTCAAAGAATATGTGCTATTTATTAAAATCTGAAAAAAAAGGCTGTATGTACTTTTTTAAAAAAGAAAAACTGCTGTATTAAGCTATATTAAAAATCTAAAATTACTTCAAAAGTAAAAGCTTATAAAATAACGCAGGGCTTACATTTCCAATTTGTTCCTATATAGCTAATTAATTAAGTGGAGAGGGACATTTAAAATGACCCGATGTGCTCATTCCACCACCCCTCTGCCTCATAAAACATGCCACTAAGGCTGATGACCACGTTCACTTCACCACAACTCTACCTTATGGAGTATCCCACTAAGACTGATGACCAAGTCTTTGGTGCTCGTCAGTAAAGGCACCATTTCCAGGGCTTTGGCCAGGAGCCTGGCGTGCTGCTGCGTTGCGGAGGCCGAGCTTGCGTCCCCCTGGCTGTGGCTGGAGTTCGTGTTGTGGAGCAGTGTTTCGATGAACAGCTGAAGAGCTGCATCACAGTTCAGCTGAAAGGTGCTAAGAGAAGTATTCGGTTACACACCAATCCCCGCAAATGCATGCGTTTCCACACAAAGTTCTTGGAAAACTTAAGTCCCTGCTCCTATCGCTGAAATCTAACCCTCCTGTTGTCCAGTCTTACAATCAATCATTTTTGTGGCTATTAGCAGGGTCTCTGGAACCAGAGAGAGAACACAGCTCTTCTTAAAATTGAAGGTATTTATGCTCAAGATGAGACTGAAGTCTGTCTAGGCAAGAGATATACAAATTGACGACAATATGCAATAAAAACTGTAAAAATTAAATGAGATGTGTGTGAAAGGTCTTTGAAACTAATAATGTGCCAGGAAATTGGTCATTCTATTAGAAACATCTAAGATATAAATTACCAATCATCTATTCCTACTCATCACAGTAAATTGTATCTGTAAGTAACATTTAACATTTAATTTTTTTATTCACTTATTAAACTATTTTTTAAAAAATATATTTTATTGATTTTTTACAGAGAGGAAGGGAGAGGGATAAAGAGTTAGAAACATCGATGAGAGAGAAACATCGATCAGCTGTCTTCTGCACCACCACCCCCCGCACTGGGGATGTGCCCGCAACCAAGGTACATGCCCTTGACCGGAATTGAACCTGGGACCCCCCAGTCTGCAGGCCGACGCTCTATCCACTGAGCCAAACCGGTTTCGGCAACTTATTAAACTATTTTTAAAAATTCTCCATAAATCCTACTTTTCACTGATTTTGTATTTAAGATTACTTTGCTCCTAAATTGATCTGAGTTAGAAGTTTAATTGCTCAAAAGAATACTCCCAAACTTCCCTGGCTGTGGGAGTCATCTGCAGCTCCTTTTAAGGATCAGATTCCTGGGCCTTTGCCCAGACCTGCCGGAGAAACACCAGGGAGGGGCCCAGGAATCTGTATTTTTAATCATGTGTCCTAGGCGATGCTTATCATGAGGGGAGTTTGGGAAAACACTTTAAATAAAAAGTGCTATCTTAAGAGAATTTAATCCTGGATTTACTCAGTCTGAGGATGAGCAAAAGAAAACACCATGCCTAGCCAATGTGGCTCAGTGGTTGAGTGTTGACCTATGAACCAGGAAGTCACGGTTTGATTCCCAGTCAGGGTACATGCCCAGGCTAGATCCCCAATAGGGGGCGTGCAGGAGGCAGCTGATTAATGATTCTCTCCAATTATTGATGTTTCTATCCGCCTCTCCCTCTCCTTTCCTCTCTCTGAAATCAATTGGGAAAAAAAAAAAGAAAAAAAGAAAGAAACATCAGAGGTCTGGGGACCACACGTAATAATCATCCCTACTACTGTGTTCTCACAGGAAGGATTGCCAGTTTGAATGGCTAACAGCAAGAATCCCATTCAAGCTTTAAGAGTTACCTGCAATATTCCAGAATGAGGCTTGTGTCCACATCTGTATTCTCCACAAGAGCTTTAATGAGGTCTTTCTTGGTGAGAAAATGTTGCCTGAAAACCGGCTGAAAAGAAATCTAGCAATAAAAAGAGCAAAACAAAAACCACACTAAACTGAAATGCATTAGAATAAGGGCACCATCATGTTGTGCCTTTTTACTATCCTTTTTTTTTTTACAGAAAAGCATTTTTCTGAGACTCCCCCAACTTGGTTTTTTTTTTAGCACACTACCCAACTTGACCACCATTCGAAGACTTCAGGTATATTTTGCAATGGGTCCAAAATCCCTCTCAGTCACACTAACCCTTGCCTCTTCATCGGTAAGTTTGGTTGTTAGCAATAACCAGTCCCATGACTGCATAGGAGTTACGCCCCAAAACACATACCATTTCTGTAGTGGTCACATTCTTGGTAGGTCAACTATTTGCAAATTAAATAAAACGTTTTACATTTATAGTCAAGAAAACAGGATTTTGTTTGTGTTTGCAAAGTAAAAATAAGGACCACTTGCTTTTCCCTAGTTGGAGTTCTTAAAGCTTAGTGCACCTGTACATACATTTTAATATTATCTTAAACCAAGTAATAGCAGCACAAAAGTATGAGGCTAAAGGCTAGGCCTGAAATAGTATAAATGTCAATTAATGCTAGACATATTCCTATAAATGAAAAAGGTAAACAGATGAAAATGATGTCAAGTCTCTTTTAATCTCCTTAAAAATATAAAGAAAATTAGACAAAGGGCCTCTTCTTCTTTGAAAGCACCAATGAGTGTACTTAATATATACATACACACACATATAAAACATACATATACATATATGTATTTCTCTCCCTAAAAGTAAAGACCGAGATCTTTCAAGTTTTCTAACTGGATAGATATTAGAATGTATGAAATTTTCGGTGCCACAGAGAATACTTACACCAAGTTTACCAAGGCGGATACCCCACTGGGCATCAGTACTGAGTTCACGAAATCTGAGCTCCATTTCTGTTTCGTGATAGAGACTGGCCAGCTGAGAGCCCACCAGAGAAATTGCCTAAAAAATGAAAACAATTAAAATTCAACTGCACACAGAATATGTTCCAACACCTTTTAGATGAAAACCAACAATAAAAATCAAAACCTTTCTTTGTGCTAATAATGTGACATGCTATATATTGCTCTGTACACAGTCATTGCTTATACAACATTCAGGTCATTCAGCTTTTGGCATGATGCCATAAATTTAGCCTGGCTTTCCTTCATAAGAAAAGACCAAATTTTAGTTATCCTGCAAAAGCAGCTTCCCCTCCCCCAGGGCAAATTTTAAAACAAACATCAAAGAGAAATTTTGCATCAATTAAACTTTGTCCTACAAAAAAGAACAAGGTCATAGCTCAAAGGATTCAAATACACTAGAGTAAGCATAAGAAATGAGGTCTGTGGCTGGGTACAGATTTTAAGAAATAAAATATTGTAATTCTTTTGGTTGAGCAATGCTTAGGACCTGCATACATTCACCAAAGTGCCACTAGTCAAGCAAAAGCTGGTAGAAACCAAGTGAGTTAGTATGACATTCCTTCTGTGAAATCTGAAGATCTGATGGCAAAGCCAACTTCCTTTTTCCCCCTAAATCTTCAATATTTTTTTGAAGTATATTTTTATTGATTTCAGAGAGGAAGAGAGAGGGAGAGAAACATCAATGAAGAGAATCATCGATCGACTGCCTCCTGCATGCCCACACTGGGGATTGAGCCCGCAAACCGGGCATGTGCCCTGATTGGGAATCAAACCATGACCTTCTGGTTCATAGATTGATGCCCAACCACTGAGCTATGCTGGCTGGGCTAAATCTTCAATATTTTAAGTATTAATGGTGTGCGCTCCCAGGTCATACCAAAATTTTGTCGTAATTCTGCCATGCTTTATCGATGAGCTTCCAGAGATTTTCAAACACTTCTTTTTGGGGTAAGAGAGTGCAGTAACTCAATGCCAAGTCAAGATCCACCAGGCGACAATTGAATACCTATGGGAAGAAAGCACCCAGAGAAGCAAATTCTTTACAATCAAAACTGAAAATGGGCTCTAAAAGCTTGTCATTAAATTTAATTACAGACCCTATTAAAGAACAAGCGTTTCACACAAGGTTAGTTATTGTTACACAGTTCCAACTTGTTTGTTTAGTTGTAATGTCCTTTATCAATATTATAAGTTTAAGGAAAGCAACTAAAAGAATTGTGTTCTAGCACTGGCCAGTTTTGGCTCAGGGGATAGAGCATTGGCCTGCGGACTGAAGGGTCCCGGGTTTGATTCTGGTCAAGGGCATGAACCTCGGTTGCAGGCTCAATCCCTGGCCCTGGTCAGAGTGCACGCAGGAGGCAACCAAATTGATGTGTCTCTCTCATATCGATGTTTCTCTGTCTCTCTCCCTCCCTTCCACTCTCTCTAAAAATCAATAGAAAAATATCCTGGGGTGAGGATTAACAAACAAAAAACCAAAAAAGATTGTGTTCTTTATGGCACAGTAACCTTACCTTTTCTTTTGAATGACTATCTCATCACTTTCTTCAAATCCCCTCCCCCTCTTCACTCTTTTTAAAAAACATATACATTTTTATTGATTTCAGAGGAGGAGAATGGAAGAGATAGAAACATCAATGATGAGAGAGAATCATTGATCAGCTGCCTGCTACACGCCCCACACTGGCATCGAGCTTGCAACCTGGGCATGTGCCCTGACCGGGAATCAAACTGTGACCTCGACCACTGAGCCATGTGGGCTGGGCTCCCTCTTCACTCTTCACCTGCGACATCAGAAGCAATCAGAAGAGAGAAAAAAACAACCACATACATCCAAAACAAAACAGCTTACCAAGAACAGATACTCACTTTGTGCAACAGTGTTGTAGCATTCCCCCTGACAAACGTAATGGCTTTCTCTTTCAGTGCCACCATAACTTTCCTTGAGTTAACTAACATGGCCTCTCCAAACAGCTTTTAGAAAAGAACAAAAAACTTGTTAGGTCCACTTCTATGCATCATTGTGAAAACTTTCATCAATGTATGCAAAAAGCATGGGCAACTAATCTATAATGACAGAAAGCTGGGGCTGGGGTTGAGAACTGACTGGGAAAGGGCAAAAAGAAACCTTTTCAAATATCTAGGTTTTCATTATTTATTTATTTAAAATATATTTTTATTGATTTCAGAGCAGAAGGGAGAGGGGAGAGAGAGACAGAAACATCAATGATGAGAGAGGATCATTGACCGGCTGCCTCCTACACCCCCCCCCACAGGGGATGGAGCCCAAAAGCTGGGCATGTGCCCTGACCGAGAATTGAACCGTGACCTCCTGGTTCATAGGTTAACACTCCACCACTGACCCACACCGGCTGGCCTCAAATATCTAGATTTTTAAATCAGTCTATACCTTTGAGTCTATATCTTGATTGTGGTGTTGTTGACAAGGTGAATAAACTGGTTGACAAACTTCAAACATGTGCATTTTAATTTTGAAAGCTGGACTTCATTGAAGTTCATTTTTTAAAAATTGTTACTTAATAAATAGCAACAGAGTAGTAGCAATGATCGCAATCCCCTGAGATCAGCTTCAAAGGCAAGTTACGAACAGGCAGTTTGTCTTCTAGAATCTGTTCACTGATGCTGTCGGGTAGTAAGTATAATTTGGGCCACAGCAGAACAAAAAGCAGACAGAGAGTTTTGGCCTCATGTGACCCCTGGCCTCAGAGGTTTCCTCATTTGGAAAATGGAGAGTCTTGGGGTTGTTGCAAAGATTGAATATGAAATGTGTGGAAGGAAATGAACACCATCTGAATCTTAGGGACACTCAACAAATGTTTCTTAAATATGACGAGTTATTGATTTCCTTGTTATAGAGCCAAATAGGAAAATGTGGACCCCAAATGCCTCTGTTTGGCAGTGTTTCTGTGTCTGTATTCACCCAAAGTATTTGTTCTCGAACTGTACCTTTTCACTCAAACTGGCATCCATGAAGTTTGACACAGAGTACTGAAGACAGGTGCCAAATGAAAGAACGACAAATCTCAGGGCCAGCTCCCACTGGCTCGATTCCTGCAGGCTCTGAAGCAGGGCGGAGATGGAATTTATACTAGGTAAAAAAGTGAGGCTGTCTCCTGTGAAATGATAAAAGTATTTTAATATTTAGGTATTTTTGAACCAATTAGATCATATTATTAGAAATTGTTCTGAGGGACAGAATTACTTCTTCATTGCAGATAATGGTCTCCAAGTTAGTAAATGACTCAACAATGCGGGTTGATTTAAGCCAGAAAATCTTGATGTCCACTAGATAATGAGGTATTTTGATTGTGACCTGCCTATTTTGAGATGCTTAAATCATTACCTGAGGAAACCATTTCTCCACTTGGAAGACCAAATTTTATGAACAGCTTCAAAAGTTAAGGCTATAAAGCCTAATCACATAGTTTTCTGACCCTTTGAAAGAATAACAATGTAACAGTAATCCTATATAACAAAAGGGCAATATGCAAATTGACCCTAATGGTGGAACAACTGCTCGACCAGTCATTGAGAGGCACTGACCACCTCTTGGTCCCTCCCCTGGCCAGCAGGCTCCAATCGCCTAATGGCGAACTGGGAACTAGGGGTGGGTGGCAGCAGGGGGCAGGGCCAGCTGCCGGGGAAGATGGCCCTGATCTCAGGCCAGGCCTAGGAACCATACCCATGCACGCATTTTGTACGCTGGGCCTCTAGTAAATAAATAACTATATTAAGAACATTAAGTCAGAGTCATATTCGGGATTTTAAGGAATTTCTACATTGGTATATTTACAAAATCATCATACAAAGGCCATGCATTTCTGATGTCAAATACCTTCACTAATGGAGCAGTATGGTAAACTCGTAGAATCCAGGGGATGTCTCTTGCTTTCTACAAAAGAGAATAAATTAAATAAAACTCAATAACTCTCTCGTGGAGCACATATGCACATCACAGAGACATTCTTTTGTGTCTGGCTTATTTTGCTCAGCATGATGCCAGGGAGTTTCATCTACGTTACTATGTTGTAGTTCTGGTTCCAAACCTCTATAGTTTAATTCCTGTCAATAAAGCAGAGATACACTGACAATAAGGCCACAAATGAGATTTACCAGCTAGAGGGACCAGTGATGAAATCAGCTCGTAAATAACAGGGAGCACCATCTGCGACTCAAGAACGATTCCATCCTCACTGAAGAAGTCGCTGTAGGACCACTCTTCATATGGGTCTTTATGTGTTCCAAAGGAAGTCTAAAGACCAAATCACACAGAAAAGATTCTCATAAGGATACTCCAAAGCACACAACACTATCCTCACCAAGCAGAATCCAGGATCAGGGATATTAGAGTCAAATGCAGTGTGATGGTCAAATACAACTACATAGTCTGTTCCTTCTGGTCGATGGCTTATAACAATGCCATTTTATTTTACTATCTACTTAAAATATATTTTTACTGATTTCAGAAAGAAAGGGAGAAGGAGAGAGATAGAAACATCAATGATGAGAATCATTGATCAGCTGCTTCCTGCATGCCCCACACTGGGGATCTGACCTGCAACCCGAGCATGCGCCCTGACTAGGAATTGAACCGTGACCTCCTGGTTCATAGGCTGATGCTCAAACACTGAGCCACACTGGCCAGGCTAACAATGCCATTTTATGTTATGTTATTTATTTTATTTTAAAATTCTCACCCGAGGATATTTTTCCATTGATTTTCAGAGAGAGTGGAAGAGAGAAGGAAAGACAGAGAGAAATATCGATGTTAGAGAAACACATTGATTGGTTGCTTCCTACACATGCCTGACCAGGGCCCCGGCCAGGGAGAAGCCTGAAACTGAGGTATGTGCCCTTGACCCGGAATTGAACCTAGGACCTTTCGGTCTGCAGGCTGACGCTCTATCCACTGAGCCAAACAGGCTAAGGCAACATTTTAAATTAAACTGTTAGCCTAAGATAAGGACAATGCTCAGAGGTGCCTTGTTTGAGGCCCAATATTTCCTAAGACTGTGCAAATTAGAGGCAATACATGTGACTGGAAAAGAAGTGGCTTCATGCCCACTGGTCCAGAATAAGAAACTACAAGAGATAAGTCAGTATTTGTGTAGCCTATGCATGTGACTTAAAAGTGGTGTGTATGGAGTGGCAGAGCTTTTGCTTAAGGAAAAAATTCAAAAGCAATTTACTTTCATTAGGATTCCCCCGTCGTCCATCTGGCACTGTCTGGAAAGCTCTACTGCCATGAGAGTATATTTACATAGTTCTAGAGCATCTAGGAGAAAATCTGAAAGACAATCAATAAACATCATTAAACTAACAGTTAACTTATTTAGAATACTGACAACCTTTTAATAATCACGATTCAAAATTCTAAGGAAGGCCACAAAGCAGAGAGGTTTCCACATAACCCTAAGTAATGCAAGTCAAAGGTTTTCTTGAGCTTGGCTGGAAAGTAAGACCAGGTATGGGGGTGGGGCAAGGAATTTCACAGTCCTACGAAAGTGAACATCATCACGGTCCGAAATGACATCGTTACTATTTGGTAACGTTTTAATAATCCCCATAGGGAATGGATCATAATCCTCCCTTTGTAAAATGGAGATACGACCAACCTCTTCTCTGTGACTGCAATGTCCAATTGTAAAGGGGCAGTATTTGGGAGCTAAGTAAGACATGAACCACAGAAGATCAAACTCTGTGTAGGACAAATCTTGTCACCTGGACTGCAGGTGGTGGCAGCTTGGCATGCGAGGTCATGTATTTCGGAAGGAAGGCTTAGTCCCACAGGTGCTGTCATCGGAACGTCATTAGCCAACATCTGACAAAGCTTCTGACACGTCAGAAACAGCAGTTTCCCAGTGTCCGTGTTGCAGTGATACTTAAACAAGTCTCTTCGGGAGAAAGAAAGAGTTGGAAGTTAGAACACTCTTATTGAAGGTAAATGCCCTTGCCTTTCTTGGATCAATATACAACCACCACCAACTTTTAAAATGACCTCATGGTCTCTAGTTCGTTTTGTTTTTCAACTTGTTTAGGATACTGTTAACTGTCAGATGCAAGGTGACCTAAACACAATGGTGAGGTCACTTAACTATGCAGTATTCGTCAGTTGTCTTCTATGTTACCACCTTCGGACCCAGAGCCCAAAATAGGCCCGCAGGGTGAGAAACCAAGAATCACTGTGGTGGAAAAGGAAAGTGTCCCTGGCCCTACCCTGGCCACCGTAGAAGTAAACAAAGCAAATGCTCCCTCCAGAGGAGCTGTGGGGTGCGGAGAGCCGGACGCACCTGCACTTTTTCAGCGCCGTTCCCACGTTCCCCTCGCTCAGGGCCCTCAAGGTCAGCTCCGCCTCCAGCTCCTGCTCGGACACCTGCAGGGCCAGCGCCTGTCGGTGCAGCTTGGACTCGGTGCTCAGGCTCTTCTTGGCAGCCGCCGGCTCTGCAGTGCCCCTGGGTTTGTGCTTCGCCTGCGCGACTTCTTGGGCTTTGATGTACTGTTCACGGAGCTCTGCTACCAGGGAGTGATTGCTATAATCTTCAAAAGCAAGAAAGACCTCAAAGTTCTCCTGCCGCAAGGAAAGCGAGACAGAGCCCCAAGACTGTTTAGTTCGTCCATTGTAAAAAGCATCGGGATGTCTCCAACCTCTTTCTTCCCTCTCCCTCAGAGACTACTCTGTAAATTAAGGATTTAAGACTGCATATAATATCTAAGCACTATGCTGTACACCTGAAACAAGTACAATATTGACTGTCAACTGTAAGAAGAAAAACTTTTAGAGTTAAACAAAAAACACTCATAGTTCAAGTTATGAAAGTAACAATATCATGACAAGTTTAGAAAATAGGAAAACATCGCTTGAACCCAGGTGTTCTCACCTTCAGCACCATGGACATTTGGGCCAGAACTGTGGGGAGTGCTGAACGGAAGGAGGGAGGGATAGGTACTCGATTTGGGTGATTCTACTCTGGAGGCTGGAAGAACCCAGCTTTGCTCTTTTCTATCCTAACTCCTGGTTGGCTGCTGGCTTCAGACCGAGAATGGATTTCTCTGACCCAGGAAATCTATCCCACGGAAGGCCAGGTGAAGACACCAAGTGGTGGTGGGAGCGAGGCAGACCTTTCGCCTGGCTGCCTTACTTCAGGGCAGGGTTTCTCAATCTTGCCGGACGAGTCTTTGTGGTGGGGGCTGCCTTGTGTATAGCAGGACATGTAGCAGCATCCCTGGCCTCCACCCACCAGATCTGGTGCCATAAATGTTCAATAAACAGTAGCACGAAAAATACATGACTCTGCCTGGATCAAAACCATTGCTTTAAAGTCTCTCTTTCAAATTTAAGAACATGAAGAAGTTAACTCATATTGACTCCCCAGGTGCTTTTCATGGAGACATCTGTTGTCTAATACAGTAGGCCTCAAACTTCTTGGTGCAGCACCCCTGGACACTCTGAGGAACTCCAAGAAGTTTGCTTATGGGATATCTATCAATATTTACCATATTAGAAATTAAACCGAGAAATTTTTAAAACAAAAGGGGCTATAAAAGTGCCTTCAGAGTGACGACGTTATCATTTCATAAAGTCTATGAACAAAAAACCCTAAACAATTCCTTATTATTGCTGTCTATGTAGTTTTTATCTCATGGACCCCCGCAGAGGGTTTCAGGGTCCCTTAGGGTTCCATGGGCTGTACTTTGAGAGTTACATCTGCCAGCATTAATTTAAGTTTTCACAAAGAGATCCTCTTTTCATACAACTTTTTTCTATTTGATAAAACTTACCCCTTAACTTTGAAAGTTCTTTTATTTATACAATCTTTTGTATTAGGAAGGCCCTGGAGCCAAAATAAAATTAATTATTTTTAAATCTCAAATCTTAGGACAGTTAATCAAATCAAAGGTAACAAATATTCATTTTTAAGAAAGCTGAGTTGTCTAAAATAAAACTATGTAGAAAAAATCTTTTAGACACTATGAAAGAGTAGACAGTATATCCAGTCTCTGAAGGCCTGTGCAGAAAACTTTAAGGAGGGGCTGACCATCTATGTCAAAGGCACTGATCAGTCCGGTAATAATGTTCAATACAGCTTAATACCTTTACCTGTAAGCTAGCAACAGTTTTAAATAGATTCAACACATCTTCACACTCATCCTTCTTCTGCGGATTGTCTGTAATTAAAATTATTAGTTATAGCCGACATCCAAATTCCCACATTATCAGAATTTATAAAAGCCAAAATTTTAATTAGCTAGGTCTATTGAGATGCTGATTTAAGACAACTTAAGTTCAAAAAGAAATCTAATTATTCTTTTGGAAGGTACAAAAGAGAAGCTTATAGGTTACAAGAGAACTGGCAATTTTTCTGAAATAAATTGTAGCTCTTTTTTCTGCCCAAAAGAGTTACTTTGTTAATCATTTTATTTAAGTTCAAGATTAAATAGATTCCTCCCCCTCATCATAACCAAATGATAAGAAGAAATATGAATAAAAAGTGCAAGGCACCAAAGAAATCTAGTCTAGCATGAAATAGCTTACTGAAACATAAACGAGTGAAAAGTTGATTTTAGATGCATCTATTCTTATGCTACAAATCAATAGAATAAGGCAAGGAAGACTTTTCACGAAGAAAAGTGGGTGGGGTCAGAAAAAACCATCAGAGCCAGAACAACTGTGGGTCAGGATAAGATTGGTGTTGATGCTCCCTTCTGAACTTTAGAACAAATAAACTTTAGAACAAAGCCAAGGCGAGGGGACAGAGGTAGATGTTACCTTTCTGAATGTCGCACAATATTTTAAGAATGACTACTGATGTCTTCACTACAGACATTCTCCAGGCCTTGTCCTAAAAAGAAAGATGCAAAATGAAATTTACTTCCTTATTTGCCACTTTGGTAGTACACACACATAACAAATACATGAAAACTATGGGATCAGAAAAAAACAGTAAAAAAATGCTAGAAAGTCCCTCTCAGGAGCACTCCCAGTGCATTTCCACATTTCAGGTCTGGCCCCCCACTCCCCCCGCCGTGAGTTACCTTTGCCTTTCCCTCTCCTAAGCTCCAAAGGCCCTGCTTTTGCTTCTGTAACGTGTTTCCTGAGCCTACGCAGTCCAACTGGCTTATTTCTACTACCTTTGTAACTTTCTAAATAAATTTTCTCTTATAATTAAAAAAATTTTTTTTTGCTGAAAAACTGAGAGTTCTGTTACTGGGAGCTGGGGAACCAAGAAATACCCTCCCCCCCCCCCCCCCCCCGCCAAAAAACACACCTCATTTCCCTAAAAGTAAAAAAATTATGTGAACTGTTGAGACAGGTTAGGAGGTATCTATCTCTAAAGGTTTAAAAAACTCAACTAACCTGGGTAAATTAGGTATTTGGTTCCTTATCTCTATAAAGAAGTGAACTGGCTCTCTTGAAATGGTTTCTAAGTTTCAACCTTCTAAGATAATTTATATTTATGCTGTTTCTGTGGCTGACATTTGATATTATTGACTATGTCCCATACAATGAGGAAAATTGTTTATACTGCAAGGCATGATGGGAAACTCCTATGTACAACAAAGACTTCAATTAATCCTAATTCATTTAGTGTGGGCTCAAGCCAAAGCTCCAAAGCAGCCCTATGTGGCTTTTTGATTTTTTTTTAATTTTTAATTTTTTTGAATTTATACCAATTTTTTTGAATTTATACCAATTTTTTATTATTGAAATGGCTTTTTATTATTTTTTTTAAAATGTTTTTATTGATTTTGAGAGAGAGAGAAACATCGGCTGCCTCCTGCACGCCCTCTACTGGGGATTGAGCCCACAACCCGCGCATGTGCCCTGACCTGGAATCCAACAGGTGACCTCTTGGTTCATGGGTTGATGCTCAACCACTGAGCAACACCGGCCAGCTGGCTTTTTTCTATATAGTGCATTGACACAGGAATTTTTATATTAGGCCATTCTAGCAGTGAGAAGAGCAGATATTCACATTTGTACTTATACCCTATTGCTTCCTCTCCATAAAAATTGGATTTATCTACATTTTATTCAGTGAAAACCTCACCTCTTTAGAACCATCTGGTTCTTCTTGCATTGCCAATCGTGCCCATATAATGACTCTTTCTGCAGTCTTCTTAGCTTCCTCTGGAGGCAGAGACCTCAGCAAAAGGACACAGTCCTCACCCTGTAAGTAGTGTTTGAAGGAAGAAAAAACAGCTGACACCTTTGTGCAAAAAAACCAGTTGGGACTTACTTCTCATTTTCTATTTAAAGATAAAATGATATTTTGAAAACTAGATTACGATAAGATAAAAATATGAACATTCTGTTGATGATAGCAAACAAAGAAATTAAATTAAAATACCACTCTCTGTACTTTGTAATTTTATGCTTATTGAATTATAGAAAAATAACGACACTTATGAATAAAAATAAAAAGCCCATATCCTATTCTGGAATCAAAGGGTACCACAGAAAATATAAGACATGAATCTGAGTTTTGTTAAGTAGTAAAGAGTATGAAAATCCATTAGCTATTCACAAAACACTTTACAGAACCTACAGATATGAAAAACATGGTCAACCTAACAGTCAATGTTTTTATCGTGGTATAACTTTATCTTGTGTTAATCTATGTAGATAATTTGGTTGTTTTGAGTTTTTAATGGTTTTGCTAACAAAGTAACCATAGGAAAGAAAGGACACTATGAAACTTTCATACCTGGTCTCTATCTATCAGGTCTATAATCCTCAGACTGTAGATTTCATCAGGAGGCAACATGTACGCTTGGGCCACCTTCAAAGCATCTTCTAAGGAGGATGGGACATCTTGTTTGAGAATGTATCTGACCACCCTCTGAAATAGACACAATATATACATTAATTTCTTTGTTATAAAATCTCACAGAGAACCCAAAAATTATCCGTTCAAAAGGTAAAGTATTCATTAAACTAAGGCAGCGCCCTAACCAGTTTAGCTCAGTGGATAGAACATCTGCCCGCGGACTGAAGGGTCCCGGGTTTGATTCTGGATAAGAGCATGGTTGCCGGCTCATCCCCACTGGGGGACGTGCGGGAGGCAGCTGATCGGTTTCTCTCTCATTGATGTTTCTAACTCTATCACTCTTCCTTCCTCTCTGTAAAATCAATTTATTTAAAAAATAAAAATTAAGAAAATAAATTAAAATAAGGCAGTAAAAAACTAAGCTGTATGAAACATTAAAAAATAATTTACATTCTGACTTTTATGACAGTCCTGCCCAACTCCCCCTACCCCAGCTTTATTGGGCTATAAATGAAAAATTAAACATAGTATATATTTAAGGTGTACAATGTGATGATTTGATATATTCATTTAGTTTCTTAATTTACCATCTGTTGTCCTCTCTACTCTAATAAACAATTAAATGCCCCATCAACGTTCTGTTTGACAAAAGGAAGTTAGTGGAGAACCTAACTCTACTACCTTGAAGAACATGAAATTCTCATTAAATTTTCCAGATTGCCCTAGAAATGGGGTCCAAAGATTCTTCATTGTACTTACCATTATTTCCTTGTTTAAGAGGTTCACCTCCCTTATTCCGTAGCCTCGTAAAAGTTTTTTCATTTCCATTAGTTTGTAACTCTCCTGTAATAACTTGACCCTAAATGTAAATTTATTGGTATTAACATGGATTATCTTCTTTAATGAAATGCCAGGGGACACGGTAAAGGACAGAACACCAGAAATGACTGTCAACTCAACACACGAGGCTTATCCAACACCAACAAAGGTGTTTGGGCTTTCATCTTACTTGGGGTGGTCCATCTCCAAGTGCTTTTTCACCAGCTGCTCCACCGCCGCATTCCAGGGAACCACGGCTGCGTACATCATCTTAAGCACAGCGTCGAATATGAGCTACAAAGACACACACAGGGCAGTGAGTAGCCTGGGAGGTCATGCAAATTAATGACATTGCCTAATCTACAACAGAGGTCCTACATCTACTGTATGACTGCAAAAGTATACCTTCCTTCTGATTTTCACACATAAAGGGCAATGTTAATATTTAAAAAAATATTTTCTCTGCTGGAAATTAAGTCATATAACTCTATTTCTACAGACTGTGTTTAAAAATATTTTTTCATGCATTTTTTATTCATATTTTATAATAGTGCTTAATAACAGTGCAGTAGAAATAAAGGCATATTGTAATGTATTTTTCAAATGTCTCTATGTTTGAGAAACCAAATGCATCCAATTGTCTATGGTGGTTCTTCTTGGGTGGGAATAAGAAAATGTTCACTTTTAATTTTCATAATTAAAGAAAATAGAACTATGGATGGTTTTTAAATTATTTCTATCCCTTTTCCATTGTACACAAATTCTTTTCTGACGAGAAGGTAAGTGTTAAGAAAAGGTGCAATGCTGAGAAGGAAACTGCATGGTCACCATGTACTCACGTCTGTGTCAGATAAACATCCTATGACTGCCATGGCTTTTGCTTCCCATGCTGTCTCAAAGAGTGACATGGACTTTGAGCTACATCTCTTCAATAAATCCTAATGAGGGATAAGCACATATATTTTTATTTTTTAAATATATTTTATTGATTTTTTACAGAGAGAAAGGGAGAGGGATAGAGAGTTAGAAACATTGATGAGAGAGAAACATTAATCAGCTGTCTCCTGCACACCCCCTACTGGGGATGTGGCCGCAACCAAGGTACATGCCCTGGGCCAGAATCGAACCTGGGACCTTTCAGTCCGCAGGCCGATGCTCTATCCACTGAGCAAAACCGGTTAGGGCAGCACATATATTTTTAAATTTAAAACTCTGACTAAAACAACAACAAAAAAGTAAAACACACATATAGATACAAATAACTTTTATGGATATGTGAAAAACACAAAAACTTCTACTTAGCAATGGTAAAAAAATACAACATAGTATTGCTAAAACCTTGACCTTCAGTTTTACATGGCACAGAAAACTTATGAAGGAAACATTCTTGAAGAATCTATAAATAAGATTACCGCACCTTTATTAATGTCTACAAAAAGTAACTGCTGATATTTATCGAGCTCATGCTCCTATTATCTCACAATAACCATTTGTAGAAAGCCCTAATATTATCCTGTTTTGTTCAAGATTACCAGTCAATCAATAACAGAGTTAACCCACATTCTTAATCAATAATCTGCACAAATCCTAATGGTAAAGCATTAAATGTTTAACTTAAAGGACTTAATAATACATCGTATTAAAACTTAATGCAGTCACACACTGCATAGATGCAAGAAAACAGACTAGACGTAAGGAAAAGTTACCTCTATGTACAGGAGAAGGAGTTCCTCCTCTTGCAAGTCATGTTCCCTCATGTAAACTCTTATAAACTTCTCTAAGGTGGAAGGAATAAGCTCTGGCGCCAACACTTTGTCAAACATTCGGAACACAATGGTGGTTGTAGTCTCCTGGATGCCAAAAAAGACGGTATAAATGCAAACTTGACTCATCCTGGCTATGGTAGAAAGTAATGTTGATAAACCTAGACTTTTACCTTCTCAAAATCAGAGAGGGTCAAGTTGCAGTTGTATTTCCTGTGCAATGTGATCAACTCCCGCAAGTTATTTACCAGGGTCCTTAACTGACACACTTCCTCCGTGTTCTCATAATCCTTCTGAAATAAAAGCGTGAGGGAAATATGCAAAAAGGTCAGAATTATTTTATACAAAATGTGAAATGGCCATGATTATGTACTTTAAATATTGTAGGATTTTAACTAATTAACTAGTACAAATTAACAGATCAGAATCTGACAGAAATCTGAAATTTTCTTTCTTAAAAAATACAGAAAATTATTATTAGTGTAATATACTTAGGTACATAAGCATCATTTAGATGGCCCTCAGTGTCCTATCTGTATTGATCATGACCAAACATTTTTTTTTAAATATACATTTTTTATTGATTTCAGAGAAGGGAGAGGGAGAGAAAGATAGAAACATCAATGATGAGAGAGAATCATTGATCGGCTGCCTCCTGCACCACCCCTACTGGGGATTGAGCCCACAACCCGGGCATGTGTCCTTGACCAGAATCGGACCCGGGATCCTTTAGTCCGCAGGCCGATGCACTATCCACTGAGCCAAACCAGCTAGAGCGTGACCAGACATTTTTTAAAGTTATGTATAAGGACTTTTCAATATTGGTAAAAGGCAATTAACAGGGAAAAGATAAAGTAATGTTTTATAGCAAAAAGAAAATGCTCTTCTGCAGAAAATATATTGTAACGACAACTATATATACTAGTAATATGTACTGATTATATACATCAATACACTGCTTGAAACTTATATAAAAAATTCCCATTTTATTTTTAACAGTATGTAATCAATAAGTACAATTAATAAGAACTTGTTATATCAGAAAGTAGGAGGACATTTACTATTTTTTGGGCTCCAGAAATTTAAATAAATTCAATTTCATAACATACATTTTAACCTCAAGTAAGGTCATACCTCTGATAACTAAGTACTTAATACTTCAGAGTTGAAACTAAGCTGAAATGTCACATATGTTTATAAACGAAATTATGGCATACCAACAAATTTTTAAAACAAAGAATGAACTCCCCCCAGCCCCCAATATAATGTATGCTTTCTAGTTTTTAGACCTGAAGGGGAAAAGAAATGAACTTAAGAAATTTAGAAGCCTGCCCTAAGTGGTTTGGCTCAGTGGATAGAGCGTTGGCCTGTGGACTGAAGGGTCCCAGGTTCGATTCTGGTCAAGGGCATGTACCTTGGTTGCGGGCACATCCCCAGTGGGGAGTGTGTAGGACGCAGCTGAATTGATGTTTCTCTCTCATTGATGTTTCTAACACTCTATTCCTCTTCCTCTCCATTCCTCTCTGTAAAAAAATCAATAAAATATATATATTTTTTAAAAAGAAATTTAGAAGCCAAACAATAAATTCAGTTCATTAACTTCAAATTAACATCAGTATTCCTGATCTTACGTTCCCTTTCAGCATTGCTTTATTTTTCAGACAGCCGGAAAGTCCCAGATTTTTTTCAATTTTCATTAAAAAAATTCATTGGTACTTAAGCCATAATGGCTGCTGAAATGTCTAAGATAAGCATTCAGAACTGGGAGTAGCTCACTCAGTTAAGTAAAGAAGTCTGATTGACATAGCCTTTGAAAACAAATCCTAATGTTTTAGTAAGGTTTGTTTTATAAAGCAATGTGAAATGCTTCTAATGTAGGAAATCCCCAGTATACTACTTAGGAGTATGTTTATATATTGTTTCCGGCCCTGGCCAGGTAGCTCAATTGGTTAGAGCAGTGGTCGGCAAACTTATTAGTCAACAGAGCCGCGGTTTGCCAACCACTGGGTTAGAGTATCATCCTGATACACTAAGGTTGTGGGTTCGATTGCTCTGTCAGGGTACATACAGGAATCAACCAATGAATGCATTAATAAGTGGAACAACAAATCCATGTTTTTTTCTCACTCTCCCTTCCTCTTTTCTCTCTAAAATAAATAAGAAGTAAAATATATATTGGTTCCCTGTTGGTTAGTTCAATAGAGAAAAAGAGTGCATTAAGATAGGTTGAAGTTATAACAGAAAAAGCAGGAAGAAAAAGAAAGCAAATTTTCCTTTTTAGGGATTTTAAAAGTACCCATCCAAAGAAAAGAAAACAGAAAATTGCAGAAATGGGTATATTTCTAGTACATATAGATAAACCCTTTAACATGAATGAATGTTTTATCACCAAGTGTGTTTTCCATGTCATACCAAGGAAATCCAATGCCAGGAGGACACCAATCCCATCTCATCCGGTTTTTCTGCTGTAAAAAATACCTCTGCCAGTTGAAGTCCATTTTCTGGCCAGTTTGCCTTTAAAAAATTTTACAAACCATTAAAAATAATGATTTATGCCACTGGGAGAGTCTTAAATGCATTTTCAATGCTAATTATACAAATTACCTTATCAGTTAATTCAAGGTTCCTGGCTGCTTGCTCCAACCATTTTGCAAGAATTTTCTGGAATAGATATATCATTTACAAATATAATACTCAATTACTTAATCACCAAAATAACTTAAAACATCCATGATAATCTTTCAAAAGAGACAGTAAAATGAACTGGTGTTATGTGACTTAATGTTCAATGATATGATGTAAAAAAAAACACGGAGTCACCAAAAGTGGAAATACTAAAGGCAATTCACCTGTCCATCCGGTACAATCCTTCTTACAAACGGGATCACATCATTTTTAAGCCAGGGACAGAGCTTTTGCAAAGAGACTGGTGTAGAAATCGAGTTGAGCAAGTTCTCAAGCATTTTCACGTCAAATCTGCTTTCAAAGTTTGCCTAAATCATACAGAGTGAGAAATTAAGGTTTATCTGCCAAATTGAAACTGACAGCCTCCCAAAAAGGAAAGACCTCTTAGGAAGTCATTTCAAGAATTATTTTACTATTTTGACGAGCATCAAAGGTGATTTACTAGACAAATGATTTGAGCCGGGAGCCACAAATTCCACGAATCTCATGTCAGAAAATTCCAAATAACAAATTAAGTGGCAGAGGAACTGGTATGGGTGGCCTTCCAAGGAAAACGTAATTGGACATGACGATACAGATCCTAGCAATGTGTCAACTGATGACATCACACCAGATAACTCCTTTTTGGACCTAACTTTATATGCCAACAATTTTCCATTTACCACAATCTGGACTGCAATAGAAATACCTTCTCCATCAGTGCTACATAAGGAAGCCCATGGTCAGGGGACAGTGGAGGAAAAAGGGGAAATCTGTAAAACCTTCAACAATAAAGATAAATTTTTTTTAAAAGCCCATCAATAAATCACTTAATAAAAGGTTGCTTTTGAGCTAAGTTTAGGAGTTAATTAGACTCTGGCTGATGAGATAAAGTAAGCTCCAATTATCTATCTATATATATAAAAGCCTAAGCGACTTTTACGGCCGGTTGACCCGTCACTATGATGTGCACTGACCACCAGCGGGCAGATGCTCAATGCAGGAGCTGCCCCCTCATGGTCACTGCACTCCCACAGCCAATCTTCCATGGCCAGCCAACCTCCCGCAGTCCATCCTCACAGCCGTCAGGCCAAGGGACCCCACCTGTGCACGAATTCATGTACTGAGCCTCTGTAATATTTCCTCTGAGTTAATATCATCACAGGATAGTTTACTCTGGGGCAGGTCATATTTTATCAATGTGAAAAAATCCCACTGCCAAGTTGCATTTGCCATCGTGTTAGTTCCCAGCACTGATTCAATCACCCATCTTAGGGGTTATGAAGCCATTAAGAAAAAAAAAAAAAAAAGCAAAATGTATTACCCGATGTCTAAGCCAAAGGTACTGTGCACAAACAAGGTTTCCTTCTCTTAGCTGCAAAAAAATATCCTTGAGGTCATCTTCATTATTCAGAAATTCAATCCAAGAACTACCACTGCCAAGTCAGAGAGGAAAAAAATTACTATTTAAAAAAATATATTAAGGTTATTCGTACAAGTGGATATCACTATGCATTTTAACTAGTTTCCCCCAAAAAAAAGTTATTAAAAAGTTCCAAAGACTAAACAGTGAAAAATAAATTTCCTTCTTATCTCTGACCTATGAGCCTCCTGTATCGTCCCTGGAAGTCATGCCTCTTCTTGCAGGTCCTTCCTGAGATAATGACTACATACACAAGCCACCATTTTTAATTTTTAAAGGAATGAGAGTGTTCTTTATATACTATCTGTACTTAAAAAAAATTCATACAGGTATTTCCACTAATGTCAGGAACAAGAGCAGGATACCTATTAACCACCGTTATTTATTATTTTATAAGTACCACTCAATCAACTTAAGCAAGGGGGAAAAATGATGCAAAATTATCCTTATTCAAATACATAATTATATACTTGGAAAGAACAGAGCAATTGAAATATTGCCATGAATAATAAATTCAGTAAGGCAGCTGGGTAAAAATTAATTTTAATACTTCTCTATGTTCTTTTGAAAATATGAGGGGGAAAAGTCCCATTTGTAATAGTAGAGAAAAAAAGATAAAATAAAGTTTAAACAAAAAATGTACAAAATTTATATAAAGATGAGTGAATCGATATCACTCAGGAACATAAAAAAAAAACCAGGAGAGAATGAGTAGAAAGACACATATTGTCCTTAACTAGGAAGATTAAATATTGTAAAGATGCCGGTTCTTCCCAAATTGATGTTAGTTTCAGCACATTCCCAATTAAAACAAAGATTTCTGCCAAAACCGGTTTGGCTCAGTGGATAGAGCGTCAGCCTGCGGACTGAAAGGTCCCAGGTTCGATTCCGGTCAAGGGCCTGTACCTTGGTTGCGGGCACATCCCCAGTGGGGGGTGTGCAGGAGGCAGCTGATCGATGTTTCTAGCTCTCTATCTCTCTCCCTTCCTCTCTGTAAAAAAATCAATAAAATATATTTTTTTAAAAATAAAATAAAATAAAATAAAACAAAGATTTCTGTAAACTGCGTAAGCTGATTCTGATTTCAAATGTCATCCAGAAGAAGAAAAAAATACAACCATGAGAAAATAGCCTTCCAAATCCTGAAAATATGTAAAAAAAAAAAAAAAACTACCTAAGTTAAAACTATTGAATACTGGTGAGTGAAAAGGAAGATGAGATCAACTGAATACAATTAAAGTCCAGAGACAGACTTTAATACATGTGAGATTTTTAGCACTTGATTAAGGGAACATTTCAATCGGCATTGAAAATGTACGTCATTTAATGAGAGTATTGGAATAAATGACTAGCCACAAGGAAAAAAAATACATCTTCCCTTCATTTTCATTTATCCTGATAAACACACTGGTGTGATCTTTAAGGTAGTTATATTTGTAAATAATAATATTCTTGGTGCACATGTTAGTATATCTAATAAAATCTATTTCCAGATGTAAAATTGCTAAGGCAAAAGCTATATGCATTTAAATTTGCCTTTCCAATGAATCAATTCCCATACATGATTAGGAAGTGCCTAAAGCTTAGCAGGGACAAATATTTTCCATCCTCAGAAACATAATTCATTCATAGCAATACTGTATCTCTTTTGACATTCCAAATTTAAATCTAATTCACAATCTAAACATTAAAAAGGAGGAATGCACAAACCTGAATTTTTCTGGTCCAAATGCTCCATAAAACGTAGTCAACTTTTCATGAGCCCTTAGAACCTAAAAAGGAATAACCTGATCATCTGCATGTTGTGTGCAATAATATTAAAAAATTAGACCTTCTGTTGGAGAAGGCTTACACAAAGTCTCATCTTGTCAATTCCCATAAATATGACTGCCTTATTTAACACAAAACAAAAAAGAGTTGGAATAAAGGAAATGTTTCCAATCACATTCAATACAATAAAACTGCAAAACTGGAAGCCATTTGCACATTAATTTTGGGTGCCTTCAAAATCAATTAGTTTTCTAATTTATAAATGCCCTCATGGTAAAACCTAGCTAGATTATACCAAAAATTTACTTTGAGAGTTCAAAAATACATATGCACATGTATACACACACACACTCTTTGTACCATAACAATCATCACCACAGTTGACATTTATTTGCGGGCTTAACAGGTGCCAGGCACTATGCAAAAAATGATTTATCTAAATAATTTCATTTGACCTCAAAATAACCTTATTAAGTACTATTATTATTATTCCCATTTTGCAGGTAAGGAAACAAGTATTAGAGTAAGTTACTCTTGAAAAATATTACAGGCCTATCTCTAATTGAAAAATATAGTCATGAGCTGCATAATATTTCAGTCAATGACAGACCACACATACGATGTGGTCCTGTAAGATTATAACGGAACTGGAAAATTCCTATAGCCTAGTGACATCATAGTGCAACACGTTACCCACATGTTCGTGGTGATGCTGGTGGAAAGAAATCTACTGCACTGCCAGTCATATGGAAATACAGTACATGTGTTATGTACAATACATAATACTTGATGATAATACATGACTATGTTTCTAGTTTATGTATTTAACTATACTTACTTTTTATTGTTATTTTAGTGTACTCTTTCTACTTATCTAAAAACAGCTGGCACCCGGCTGGTGTGGCTCAGTGGTTTAGCATCAACCCTGGAACCAAGAGGTTGCCAGTTCGATTCCCAGTCAGGGCACATGCCCGGGATGCGGACTCAATCTCTAGTGGGGGGAGTGCAGAGGCAGCCAATCAATGATGTTCCTCTCTCTCATCGATGTTTCTATCTCTCTATCCTTCTCCCTTCCTCTCTCTAAAAATCAATGAAAACCTATTAAAACAAAAAAGTTTGCTGCACCAAGTGCCCATCAGTAGATGAGTAGATCCAAAGTTGTGGTACATTTACATAATGGAATACTACTTGGATGCAAAAAAAGTAAAAAGAAGGAAATCTTACTCTTTGCAACAGCATGGATAGACCTGAAGAGCATTATGTTAAATGAAATAAGCCAGTCAGAGAAAGACAAGTACTATATGATCTCACTCATATGTGGAATCTAATGAACAAAATGAACTAATAAGCCAAAGAGAGACAGAACCATAGATAGAGAGCAGACTGCCAGCTATGGGGTGAGGGGTGGGGGCTTGGGAGGCTGAGTGGGTGGGTGGTGGAGGCATTGAGAAAAAAAAAAAGAGGAAAAACTCAAGGACATGGACAACAGTGTGGGGAAGGAGAGGTGGGGGGAGCTGGAGGAGGGCATAGGGGGGACAAATGGCGATGGAGACTTGACTTGAGCACACATACACAATCCAGTGTATAGATGATGTGATGTGGAATTGTGCCCCTGAAACCTGTATAATTTTGTTAACCAGTGTCACCCCAATAAGTTCAATAAAAAGAAAAAAAAGTTTGCTGTAAAACAGTATGCCACTTTATGCCAGCAGCAGCCTCATCCATGCTGTGTTTACTGCAGCTCTTGATTGCATCACTTTCTCTTGTGCTGAATTCCATCTCATGTTGTTTTATGCACTGCGTAAAGCCTAACTGTGCAGTGTTTCCAAAGTCCACAGTAGTGGACAGTAAGGTCCTAGGTTTTCACACTCATCACCATTCACTTACTGACTCATCCAGAGCAACCTCCAATCCTGTAAGTTCCACCCACGGAAAGTGCCCTAGAGAGGTACTGGTTTTTATCTTTTATACAGTATTTTCACTGCACATTCTCTATGTTTAGATACGGAAACACTCACTGCTGTTGTTAAAACGGCCTCCAGCACTCAGAACAGTAACATGCTGCACAGGCTGTAGTCTAGGAGCAACGGGCTATACGATAGAGTAGACTGTGCCGCACCTAGGGTTTTGTGGTGTGTGTTTAATTTTTTAAGAATTTATTTGAGCCAAACTGATGACATATGCCAGGGAGCAAGATTGCAAATGCTCCTGTACCATCTAGGTTTGTGTAAGTGCACCCTGTGGTGTTTGCACAATGACCACATCACCTAATGACACATTTTTGAGGACCATTAAGTGGTGCCTGACTGTACTGTAAAGGTATATTCACTCGAAAATTAATCCATGAATATAATGGAATTACCTCTTTTAAGCCATAAGAATAGACAAGAACAGTTCTGTCTTCTTTTTTCAAAAGCTAAGATGAACAAGAAACACAGAATATCTGTTAGGTTTTTCATGAAAGATGAACATTTTGTGAATTAAAGGAAAAATCCTCTCTAAAAATAAAATTGCATCAAACTTTGAAATAAACAGTGAACAATAAAGAAATGACATATCTTAAAAAAACAATGCATTTTTATGAAAAAAAGCTCACAACGTTTTGCCCATCTGTTACACCTGGATTTTAAGGAATATGACTAGCAGTGGTATTCAAAGGTCACTGAGCAGAACAATCAACAGCAAAAATACACTTTTTTAAAGGCCTATGATAGAAAAAGAATTCATTATTTTTGAAATTATTTGTTTTGCATAAGACAAACTAACATGTTTTAAATGTTATGAAAACTTACCCTGGTTTTGGCATAATTTAGCATTTCCTGGGTCGTTTCATAGGTTATCCACTGAGCCTCCAAGCAGTAATTCACCACAAATTCATCGTCCTGTTGCATAAATGCCAGACATAGGAAGGTGACCTAACACTGACCAATCTGTCAACCCAAACACCCTCGCACATGGCAGGGAAAACACACCTGGATTTTATGTAGCGTCTCCTTAGCCTCCTCTGCAAGTTTCTGCCATTCCGTCTGCTCACTGGTGTCCACAGAACTCAACGCAAGTTTCTCCAATATATCATTTGATTTTACCTTGTAAACAAGCTGCAATATAAATACGCCACATCAAGTACCTTGAAGCCAAAAATGCTGTCTCTCTAGCATCTGGTACATGAAAAAAATGTTTTTCAATGAACAAATAAATTCACGCGTGATTACCTCAACATCCAGACCAAACTGAATGGCAAAGCTCTCGGCTTCAGCAAATTTGTGTTTGTGAAGTAACCGACTCAATCTGTTAAGTGGGGAGAAAAATGTTGGTAAAATTTTTTATTAATCACGGGATTTACGTTTTTCATTAAGGGATAAGGCTTAAAAGAAAATGAGAAGTTACCTGTTTTCTGGTAAAGCTTCTGTAAGACATCTGAGTACTAAAACAGAGACTGAGTCTTCAGAGAGCCTGAAAAAAAGTTTTCACTCTAAGTACATTTATCATTTCATATTAATAAGTAAAATTTAACTT
Organism: Cnephaeus nilssonii; assembly: GCF_951640355.1. Classification (NCBI taxonomy): domain Eukaryota; kingdom Metazoa; phylum Chordata; class Mammalia; order Chiroptera; family Vespertilionidae; genus Cnephaeus; species Cnephaeus nilssonii. The sequence continues at coordinate 12,151,440 of NC_137093.1, read as the reverse complement.
AGCTGTTATTTAACAACTTATCTGATGAAACAAAGCATGACCTACTCTGGATCATTTTTGCAAATTCCCTCCAGAAGGTATATGGTATCCTACAACAATAACAAAAACATATTTAAAATTAGTGTACAGAATTAATTCATTTTTTAAAATAGTAACAGGAGTCTTCGCATTTTCTTTTTCTTTTTTTAACTTTTATTATTATGGTATTTTTTAGTTCACACCCGAGGATATTTTTCCATTGATTTTTAGAGAGAGTGGAAGAGAGAGGGAAAAGACAGAAATATCGATGTGAGAGAACACATCGATTGGTTGCCTCCTGCACAAGCTCTGACCAAGGCCGGGAAGATCCTGCAACTGAGGTACGTACCCTTGACTAGAATCAAACCCAGGACCATTCGGTCCACAGGCCTATGCTCTATCTACTGAGCCAAACCAGGTAGGGTCAGAATTAATTCATTTTATAGTTACTAGAGTAACAATTGGTTTAGGTAAAGGTTATCAACGAAATTCTAAAATCACTGGGAAAACTGTTGGGGAAAAGAATATTCCCATAGTCTCAAAATAACACTACAGAAACAACTTACTACATACAAAGGGCGAAAGGTACCTTTACAATGAAGTCTGGCATAGCTGTCTTAACTATGTCATCAAATGTAACATCACCAAAGCAGGACAAATGGACACGAGCCCCTTAATGTAATGCAGCTAGGACACAATGTTATCTATGCAGTATTCTTGCCAAAAAAGATTAGCATGACCTTAATCATGATGGAACAAACAAATCCAAATAGAGGGATATTCTATAACACAGCAACCTAGGACTCAAAAAATGTCAATGTCGTAGGAGACTAAAAAGATCAGGGAAGGGTTCAGATTTAAGTAGACTAGCATGTGACCATGACAACGAAATTCGATACGTGATTCTTGGTTGGATCCCGGATCAGAAAAAAATATAGCTTAAAAAAAAAATAGCTTTGCCACAATTGGTAAAATTTGAATGTGGATGGTATAATTCATAATAGTTAAATTTTGTAAATGTGATAACTGTGTTGCAGAAGAATGGCCTTATTCTTAGGAGATACCTGCTGAAGTACTTAGGGGTGATAGGTCATGGTATGGGCAATTAAAAATGTTTTTAATGATCACAGTTAAAAATTAAATAAATAAAAGCAATATCTCCCTGCCTCCAGTTATCATCTAAATTTCTTGTGAAGACACAAGAAAATGAAATGTGCAGTTGACTGATATTTTACTTTATTTTTTTTTAAATGAAGACTGACCTTGGGCAAGTGTATTTGAGGCTATCTGATAACAATAGTTATAAACCTGTGACCTATTCAGGTATTCCATTAAATTCCACTCAGGCTTAGCTTAGTTATTCTTAATTTTTAAAATATAAAGTAGTTCAAAATGTATATCAACTTACTGTGCTAATTCCTGTTTGGACCAGAGAAGAAACACCAGATACTTCCAAAGAGTACATTATTTCCATCATAGGTAATGAATAGACCATGAAATTTTTCATCTGGGAAAAAAAAAAAGTAGAGCAATTAATTTAGTAGGTCAATATAACCTCCAAGCACAAGTCAGCACTTCACAATCAAGGACACAGATTAAAGCACTTGGTACAGAGCAACTTGCGAAAACTAATTTTATAAGTAAGTCTGTTACTGTATTACGTAAATGTTACATATAAAATTATGTTCTATCCCACCTTCCAAATCTGAAGAATGAAAATCCACATAGCTCAAGTCCATTCAATAATTTGTATTTAAGATGAATGTAATTCTTCAGTGTCAGAACTATGTAAGAGTCACCTTATTTATTTTTAAATATATTTTTATTGATTTCAGAGAGGAAGGGAGCGGGGAGAGAGAGATAGAAACATCAATGATGAGAGGATCATGGATCAGCTGCCTCTTGCACGCTTCCTACTGGGGATCGAGCTTGTAACCAAGGAATGTGCCCTGACCAGAAACAGAATTGTGACCTCCTGGCTCATAGGTCGCTGCTCAACCACTGAGCTACATTGGCTGGGCAGGCGTCACTTTAATAAACATTCTCTTGTGGACATTTTATTCCTAAAATGCCCCAACTAAAATGTAGAACCGGGATTTATATTCATATTTTTTAAACAGGAAAAAAGAACTCTTTCAGGGTTATTTCTGATTTGTGAGGGGTCTGCATGAACTAAGAGCTAATACGTTGTGAGCATTACCTAACAACTACTTTTGTATTAATGCTATTTCTAACACATAATATGGAAACACAACGTGAAACAAATTTTCTAGTACCTTCTTATTAGTAGATGTCAGAGCTACTAATTTGAGATTTGTAATCCCTTGCCTAAAAAAGAGAAAAGAAGGGTTAAGTGAATCATATAAGATTTGTAAGCTAAGTCAAAGTGACATTCTTGCATAAAATTAAAATTCATACACAGATGACATTGAACTTGATTTCTACACAATTATGGTTCAGAGGACTGACACTCTTCCTTTTTTATGAGTCATTTTTAATCTGATGCATAACTCAAGCAAGATGCAGGCTTCCTGTTGGCTTATTTATTTTGGACAGATACTATAACACAATCACTTGAAGGTTCGTATTGCTTTTTCTCAATAAGTTTGGCCAACAATGACATGATCTTTACCCTGTTGGTCTGTTCACAGTGTTATTTAGAATGCGATATATAATGAATGATGAGATCAGAACTGGGTAAGAAACCTGGTCCTAACAGAAGGGCAAGCACTACCAGCATCACAACGTACCGCGTGACTGAAGGCGAATCTGCTTCGGTGGTAAGAAGGAACTCTTCTACGTGAAGAGAGGGCCAGTTCCATATGGGAATTAGAGTGTAAATATCCCATAAGCTCAGCACATTCTGCAAGAGAGACATTTCATTGACACGTCTTCTTAATGACTAAAAATTTCCATTTCAGGGTTTTTCTTTTGAGATATATATACGTGTGTGTGTGTGTGTGTGTGTGTATACACACACACACACACATATATATGTGTGTATATATATATCAAAATAAAGCATAATACACAAGACAGTATTTCATCCACCCTGGCTAAGGTCAGTGTCTTTGTAAATTTGACAACATTTTTGGTGTTAAACACAATACCAAGGAGAAACATGAAAGGAGAAATGTCGAAAACATACATCGGCATCAAGAACAAAAAGCAGATTATCTATCAGCTGGAACTTCTTTGCACCTACAAAAGAGAAAGCAAGGTGTATAAGGATTATATTTCTGCATTACATATAGCCATATTTAGATAGTAAACTAATATTTATGGACAAAAAGTTCCCATTCTCATTTATTCCTGTTTCTATATTTGTTAGATGATTACCAAAATATAAAACCTCCAAAAAAAAAAAAAGAGTAACAAAGGCAACAACATATCAAGAAAAAGTCATGTATGTGGAAAATTATGAATTTAATCTGCCTTGTTTCACAGAGAGGTCTGGTCAATGACTCAAATGCCAGACTCAGAATATTAACCTGAACATTAGAACTCACTAATAATTACCAAAAGTAGTTTAATTAACTTATTTTACCTTTAATAATCTCTGCATCAATAACATTCTTAACTGTCATTTCTTTCTTGAGAGGATCTGGCTCCCATTTGGAGATTGCACAGTTACCAGTTCCCTACAGAAGTGACAACAGCACATCAGTCGCAAATTTCATTCTTAGAGCTGCATTCTCCTTAAAGTGGAAACACCTAAGTTGTACACATTACTAATTTCAAAATATATACTTAGTATATTCAAACCCAACTTGCTTTCATCTTGTAGTTCCTCTGTTTTCAACAGAACAGAATGAAAAGGACAGTGAGCTGTTGGTACTTGTTGTGATCGCATGAATATTTAATAAGAAGGTGGTATACTCAGGCAACTCACTCTAAAGACATGGGCTAAACTTTATTTTATGTTTTTAATATATTTTTATTGATTTCAGAGAGGAAGGGAGGGGGAGACAGAGATAGCAACATCAATGATGAGAGAGAATCATTGATCGGCTGCCTCCTGCATGCCCCCCATATGGAGTCTGCAACTCATCCCCTGACCAGGAATCGAACTGTGAACTTCTAGTTCATAGGTGGACACTCAACCACTGAACCACACTGGCTGGCCATGGGGTAAACTTTAACTTCGCATGTAAATTTGGCAAGTAAAAATGTTGTTAAATGCTGTAATTACTCTGAATCTTTGCCTACTCCTTAAATATAATAGTAGAGGTTTTATTTGTTGTTTTTGTCTATACTCATAATTGAAAGAAATCATAAATTTCAGGTAGAGATTTATGAAAATAAAGATGCAGTATTTTTCCAATATAGAAACTTAGGTTTACTTAGTAATTTTATGAGCTTAATTTTATAATTCCTATTTCTGTTACACATCACAAATTAACTTGTAATTTAACCAAAACAATGTTTTAATGAAAAAATATTTTGGAAACAAAAAACAAACATTTTATAAAAAGAATTATTACCCCAATGATTATAGGGATTTTGCTTGCTAAATCTCCAGCCACAAGACTCAGACAACCAAGAGTATGATACTTTTCAGTAGAAATGAAACTGGACTTGATTTGTCCTTGTAACTGCAAAATTTAAAAAATAAGAATGTTATACATATGCTCCACAGTCCAAATGCCTTGAAAAGATTGATAAAAATCTTTTTAAACCAATGAACTATATTTTTATAAAAATGGAAATGTTATTAATGTTATATCATGCTAATTCCCAAAAGTTTAACCAGTAGATAATTATATCCAGAAACCCTCTCCTCAATTTTCATGAAATTTAAGTTTTAAGAAGATAAAGCAATTTTATTTTCTTACCTTTTTTGCTTTATTGAAGTCCACATTTTCAATCGCTGTATGAAGGAGAGAAAGCAGGCTAAACTTACAGTATTAACCTATACAGCACATACAAGTCGCCCCTTCTGGGTCAAAGTGAAATTACATGCAGTCTAGTGAGAAAAACACTGGTCAGAAATTAATACGACAGTGGTGACTTTTCAGTTTTGCCCTTGACCAATGATATAAACTGTGACCTGTTGTTCTCAGAGCACCCACCAGACTGCCTTAGGTTCCTACACATTCCCTTCCTTTCCGTTCCTATTAAAAGGGTCTTCTATTAAAATAGGCTCCAACTCTCCTATTCAAGCTCTGAAGTCCTACCTGTGAAGTCATCACTTTGCACGCTGTTTTGGAAGAACTACTTTATTTGACTCCTCTTTCGTTGAACTGGAGAGCTATGTATCTTAAAAACTTATTGTATTCCCCAGACCTTGCATGTTTTTGGCACATAGTAGATTTAAAAATATATATTTGTTGAATACATGCCCCAAAACAATTCTTCAATCTCTCTTAGCTCAGAGGGATGTATGGTCCACACCACTCGCTTAGCACATACTAAATTACTGTTAAGTTAGTTTGTTAACTATATTGTTAATATTTATTTTGTCATTTCTGTTTCTGGGTTCATTCATTCCATCAAAAAGCATTTATCGCTCCCTCTTGCATTTCAGCCACCAACGTGCTATCCAGACTGAGGAAGACCTGGAAACCTCGGGGCCACGTGAGCCACAGCTATGGCCCCTTTGGCAAGCACCAGAAGCACCCGGGAGGTCGAGTTTATGCTGATGGCTTGCATCATCAACACAGGATCAACTTCAACAAACATCACCCAAATTACTTTTGGTATGAGGCATTACGACTTAAAGAGGACCCAGAGCTTGGTAAACTGTGGGCCTGGGTCAGTGAGCAGCCATGTAAATGCTGCCGAAAACAAGGCAGGAGCTGCTCCTACCAATGAAGTGATGCGATCAGCTACACAAAGCCGGGGGGAGGCTCCCACAGCAGCCTGTCATAGTGAAGGCCTCGTTCTTCAGCAGAAGAGCTGAGAAGATTTTTAAGTTGGTAGGGCCCATGTCCTGGCACCTTGAAGCCACATGGAGGGAGGGAAGTTCATTAAATGCTTATAAGTAATAAAAAAATTTAAAAAGCATTTATCACTATGCTAATGTATGTCTTGTCTCTCTAACTAAGCTGTACACTCCTTGGAGGCTATAAACAAATTATATTTTTTCAGATTCTGTTGCAGCCCTAACACTGGAGAATAAGTCTATTACAAATACTTAACAGGTATATTCAGTATCATAGAATGTAATTGAACTAAAATAATATTCTTAAAGAGAATATTTAAAAATTTACCTGGAGGACTAGTAAGAAATATTGCCGCAAATCAATAATAAGAAAACAATACATTACTTACCTTGCTGAATTTTTACAAGCTGAATGTTTGTAATATAAAAAAATCCATTGTTTGTAAGCAACAGCATACAATAGGTACCTATTAAAATAAAATCAATCCAGTTTCTCTAAAAGCACGTGAATATAAAGTTTAAGCCATGATCTGAACCTAGCTTAAAAATATGTCAATTTACTCATTTAAATTCTAATCATCAAATAATAATAATACAGATAAAACTTAATTACAAAGAACTGCAAAAACAATGTTAGCTCCTGTGAAACTTTTATAAACCAAAATTCACTTCCCAGAAAGAAAAAACAAAAAACCTCAGATACTATATAAAAATAAATTAAGGTTCAGTTAACATTTGTTGAAATGGAAATATGACAAATATGCTAGAACCCACCAAAAAAAATTTTTTTTAATATAATGTCTCCTTAGTGATCTACAGAACTCTTAAAACTGTAAAAAATAGTTTAGAATATTATATTTAGGAAAAGTACATTTAAGTCTCTGAAAGGAACTACAATAAAAACTTGTTTCTTACAATAATATTGATCACATCACTAGAAAATTTAACACTGTGTAGGTAGCATAATAATGAATTTACATAATTCATTTACTATAAATCTGATTTTTTTTATTGGGTATTAGTCAGAAGACATAAAAAATTTCAAAAAAACTTACCTTCACTTGAACCATCTTTCTCAATAACAAGAGTTTGGTAGGTACGCTGATCTTCATCATTAGCTTTCTGAACAAAAGCCTATTTGCAAATTAATTTCATATAAGATTAAGCCCAGAGAAATATAATCAAGAATTATAGTCTTTAAAATAACAGAGCTATCAATTATCATTAGCAATAACTCTGCCAAACATTGAAGTTTTAAAATGAAAAACCATTTTGAACAAGCATACTAAGAATATTTGCAAAGCTTAGTTTTACAATTTGGCATTTACTTCATGTTTCTAAGGTATGATTCTTAAATAGAGCAACATTATTCTTTTAATTTAAAACACAAATTAAGTCATGCTTTGCTCAAGTTTTTACTTGTCTAAGAGATCATTTAGAATTTAGATAAAAGAAATGAAAAACATAATAGGGTCTTACATTAGTGAGCAATGTCTGCTTGGATGTCACATGGATAAAATGTAAGTTGCCACTCCTCTCCCCAACCAATAGGAACTGTCCTTCTTGACATAAGCCAACTACATCCACTTCCGTATCTGAAAATTTGAAATTGAAGTTACTAGCTTCCTTTGAAAATGTTTACTTTAAAAACAAAAAATTATATATTCTGTCATTACAAGTCAACTATTCAAGCTTTGTTTAAATACTTTTTTTTAAAAATTTGTGATTAGAGTAAAAAAGAATGCTACTGACTTCATCAGTCAACAAATATTTACTGAACTGCTTCTGTGCTAAGCATTGTTCTAGGCCTTCTGCACATAGCTGAGAATGTGAGTCTATCTTTATGGAGCTCAAATTTTAAGGCAATAATAAGATAATAAACAATGAGCATAATAAAATTATGTGACATGTAAGATGGTAATAAATTCTCTGGAGCGGGGGGAAGTAGAGCAGGGAAAGAGCTCAGAGGAGTCATGCACAGTACGGTATTAATTAGAGTGTTCAGGTGAGATCTGAACAAAGACTTGAAGGAGGTGAAGTTATTGTTTGTGCAACAGCAAGAGGCCTAGGGGAGTGAAATGGAGGCTGAGAGGGGAAGGGGAAGGAATAAAAGCAGTAGCATGCAAACTGCTTAAGAACAGAAATTACTCAGTAGCAGTATCTTTTAAAATAATGTATATTTTTAATGATTTCAGAGAGGAAGGGAGAGAGATATAGAAACATCAATGAATCATTGATAGGCTGCCTCCTGCTCATCCCCCCACCGGGGGATCAAGCCTGCAACCCTGCCCAGGAATTGAACCGTGACCTCCAGGTTTATAGATCGACCCTCAGCCACTGAGGGACACCAGCCAGGCTCAGTAGAAGTACCTTCTACAAATGTATCAGACATTAACACAGCCCATGACTTCATTGGTGAAACTGAATTTTGTGGACCCATCAGGGTAGAAATGATAAATAAGATCCCACAAAATAGCAGCGTCTTGCCTCCACAGTGTGATCAAGATTGCATTCTCACAAGCATATCTGGATTTCTTTTCTGTTGTCTCAGTTCTTATGCAAACACTTCAACAATCATTTGTACTTTCCGGCTCACAATACACCTCAAATTTTCAGAAAAAGCTTTCACAATATTTTCACCTGTTTTCCAGCACAATCACTTGTCTCTTAATTTACTCTTAAGTCCATATTTGCATATATTTAAAACTCTTTAACACAAAAAGCTTTTTGTAGTGCTACACATTCTAAAAATATTCAAATACCTGTTGATGATACTGAAATTATGTACAAGATTCAAGTACCTGAACACACTGGGCTCAACTGTTTCCTACTGTATTCTAATACAAAAGCCATGCCAGTAAAGTAAATTGTAGCTTTACCTGTATGTTTCCCCTTAGACCTACTGAGAAGGGTTCACCCCAATATCTTTTGAGTCTAATTAAGTCAGCACAAAAAAGGCACTCAAGATTAATTTCTTGAAATTAGTCCAATTTCGAGTCTTAGAGGTAATAAAGAAAAGGCAATGCAGTAGAAATTGGTAGCAAATACGTGACTTCCAATTTATTTTATTGCTTTACGGTAGGTTAAACTTACCAAATATAAGATGCAACTGAAGCAATCTACAAATACTGTCAAGCAGTATCACTGACTGGTCGGCTACAATGATAAACCCATCACTTAGGCTGTATGCTTGTATCTTTGGATTTAATGAGGCCTGTGGGAGGGAAAAGCATGAGTAAATTAAGATATTTTTATACACATTTAACAATACTGATCAACAGTAGCATCATAGTCCCAAGTACACAAGTTTAAAACCTGACAGGCCTATTTTTTTTTATCCCATGTGTCTAATTGGTCAAGTATTTTCTTTTTACAGTGTATATTGAATCCACTCAGATTACAAAATAGGGAAATAGTCCAGGATTGCTAGGAAAGGGCAAAGGTTTCCTAAATACAAGTGTTGGTTCCCTACGAATTGATCTCATGCCTATAGGAGCCAGCAGGCAATGTCTGGGATTTGACAGGGAGGGAGACTGTGGTGTATTGTGAGCCGGAAAGTACATGCCGAGATAAACTTAAAGAGAGCAAAATCAGTGCTTGCTTTGGCAGCATACATATTAAAATTGGAACAATACAGAGAAGATTAACATGGCCCCTGTGCAAGGATGACAGGCAAATTCATGAAGCGTTCCATTAATGGGAAGAAAGAAAAAAGGAGCAAAATCAGCCAGATTAAAGCCCTTTGGGATGCCTGGCATGGCCACATCTTCCAATTTATGAAGAAAAGCTGCATCTTTATGTGAAATGTTCTGATTTTTAAATATCGGCAGCTAAGTCAACATTTTAAAAAGCACTATGCAAGCCAAATATGAGTCTCCTGTTTTCAGCTTCTGTTGATTAAAGCTTCCCACACATATGTACCCTGAAGCAGTCAGACAGTTTGGTGACTGCAAAAGCTGAGTACTCTGGACAAATGTCTCAACTGACTCTCCTGTAAAATAGGGATAATAATAATATCTACAACACTGGCTTGTTTGGAGATTAAATGAATTCATGTAAAGGGCTTAGAAGACAGCCTTGCAAATAGCATATACTTAATAAATGTTAACTATGGTCTTCTTCCATAGCTTAAGTTTTAGGCTAATCGTTCATTTTATGCCTACTTCATTGGTCACCTTCTCCAGGTGTAATTCTTGAAAACTCCACCTCATTCTGACCCCTTATGTTCTTTTACTTGCTTCTTCGCCTAGTGAAAAGTTACATCAAGGCATTGCAAACATGAACTGTGCTTGTACCTTCTAGGGATGAATCCATGCTGTTCTCTCTGCTTGAACTGTTGAACTCTTTTTTAAGACTCTTTTTTCCAGAGCAATTTTAGGTTCACAGCAAAATTGAGGATTTCCCATATACCCCCAGCTCCCACACATCCGTAGACTCCATAATCAGCATCTCTCACCAGAATGGTACATTTGTTACAAAGGATGAACCTACATTGACACATCGTAATCACCCACAAGTACATGGTTTACGTTACAGTTCACTCTTGGTGTTGTACATTCTGTGTGTCTGGACAAATGACAGGCAGCGATCCTTATGGTGCCATACAGAGTATTTTCACTGCCCTAAAAATCTTGTTCTCTGCCTATTCATCCCTCCTTCCCAACCCCAATACCTGGCAACCACTGATCTTTTTCCTGTCTTCTCCTTACTCAGTATATCATACAGTCTGGTTAGAATCACGTAGTAGGTAGCCTTTTCAGATTGGCTTCTTTCACTTAGTAATATACATTTCTCTCTTTTTCCATTGCTTGTGCTTTTAACATCTTATCTAAAATGGCTTTGCCTAATCCAAGGTCACAGATTTCATTTTATTGTATTTTTAATGTCAGATTCCACTTGTTCATTGCTGGTATCTAGGAGAGCTGCTGACTTTTGCATATTAACCTTATATCCTGCAACCATGCTATAATCACTTATTATTAGTTTTCTTTGTCGATTCTTTCAGATTTTCGACATGGACAATCATGTCATGGGAGAACAAAGACAGTCTTATTTCTTCCTTCCTGATCTAGGAAAAGTTCTGTTTGAAAATACAAATCTTAAGATATAAAGGGAATTCAGATGGAAATTTCCAATAATTTGAAACTGAACCTTGATTACCTGAGAGGGTGCTATATTCATTCACAAAACATTTACCAGGTAGCTACTGGCCTATCAAACACTCTAAAAATTCTGTGAATAATAACAGCATCAGAATCATTACCTTTTCAGAGGAGATCTTGGCTAGCAAATCTACTTGATATAAAGCAGTTCCATGTTCTTTTCTTGATCCAACACCTAGGTACCCACTTCCTGTATCATCACTTGTTAGCAGCTCAATCTCATTCCACATGTTTCGGAGATTGTTTTTGATTCGAGAACCACTGCCTGCCCTATGACAAGATGCAAAATTAGACACCCATTTATATTGTTTAACAGATCCAGTTTGCTGGGAAATGAAAAGGCTATGATTATCACTATATAAGCACATAATGGTTTAGGAACAATTCTAATCTTATCAATGTCATCCTAGAGTTTCTGGCATTTTGTGTGCCTGGCTTGAAATTATAACAAGGTTTCATTTGAAATAAACCTTTAAGCAGTATAGCAAAAAAACAACAAAAGCTCTGAATTCAGATTGAATGGGATATCTTAGGATGGCAAGGTTCCAGATGAACTTTAAAAAAATGTCCATTATCCCAGCCAGTGTGGCACAATGGTTGAGCGTCGACTTATGAATCAGGTCAGGGTTCGATTCCTGGTCAGGGCACATGCCTGGATTGCCGGCTCGATCCCCAGTGGGGGGGCATGCAGGAGGCAGCTGATCAATGATTCTGTCTCATCACTGAGGTTTCTATCTCTCCCTCTCCCTTCCTCTCTGAAATCAATAAAAATATATTTTTAAAAATGGGGCAATCTATATCATAGAAGACAGATGAGATTTAAAAATAGTAACAAATAAATATCAAATTGTTTCCAGTATTGTACAAAAATGAACAATACTGAGAAAGAAGAAAAACCTGGATTAGGTTTCTGGTTGGATCAAAGAGTATATCTGTAACCTTAGTCACTTAACCATCTCAACAAAGATTTATATGAGTCATTTTATGTGGGGTCTGAGTCAGAGCAGAATACTAAGATGAAAAATGCAAAACAATCCCTGGATTAAGACTTTAAGACTGCTGGGGAACAATAACCAAATAACTACAATTGTGTGGGTTTTTTTAAATATTTTGTTTTGATTGATTTCAGAGAGGGAGAGGGAGAGAGAAACATCAATGATAAAAGATAATCACTGATTGGCTGCCTCCTGCACACTCCCTACTGGGGATCAAGCTCGCAACCTGGGCATGTGCCCTGACGGAATCAAACCGTGACCTCCTGGTTCATAGGTTGATGTTCAACCACTGAGCCACGCCAGTGAGGCTAATTACACTAGTTCTGATACACGTTAACAGAATATGTTTTAAAATCTACATGAAGTATGCACAGGGAAGGAAAATTTTTATTTAAACTATGTGCTCTTCCACATTTACTTGTCCTTTAGCAAGCAACTTAATCTTTGTTTCTCAATTTGCTAACCTATAGAATAGGAATATAGTTGTACCTACCTGAAAGGTTCTTATGAGTTTTAAATGTTCACAAAATAATTTTTGGTTCATGGCAAGCACTTCATTTTAAGGGTTAGCAAATTTATTATTGCTATTGGTGGAAGCAGTAATATTTGGACTGGTAATTTAAGGTCATAGTTTTTTTTGTTTTTATTTGTTAAAATATATTTTTATTGATTTCAGAAAAGAAGGGAGAGGGAGAGATAGAAACATCAATGATGAAAGAGAATCATTGATTGGCTGTCTCCTGAGTGCCCCAGGGATCTAGCCGGCAACCAGGGCATTCGCTCCTGACCTGAATTGAACCCGGGACCCTTCAGTCCGCAGGCTGACCCTCTATCCACTGAGCAAAACCAGCTAGGGCTATTTTTCGATTAGAGTTAACAAACAAAGTCATATTAGTTTCAGGTGGACAACAGTGAGCTTTTGTTAGAGAAGCTTTTTAAATACAGGAGAAGAGTTCTTACTAAGAGAGTGAGCAAAGACACAGAAAGAAAGCTTGTCAGAATAGACCATAGTTTTAGGGGCTGGTGTTCCGGTGGGAGTTTAAACAGGAATGGCAGGATGGAGTGAATACTTTTATGGGTCTCAGTGTCCCACATCTGTAAAAATAGTGACGGCAGAAAAGGGTTTATCATTATGAAGTGTATATTCTTTTATTTTTAATATGTTCTTATTGATTTTAGAGAGGAAGGGAGGGGGAGGGAGAGAGGGGGAAAGAAACATCATTGATGAGAATCATTGATCGGCTGTCTCCTGCACGCCCCCTACTGGGGACCGAGCCCACAACCCGGGCATGGGCCCTGACCAGGAATCCAACGGTGACCTGACCTGGTTGATGCTCAACCACTGAGCCACGCCCGCCAGGCTTGACTTGTATATTCTTGTAGGAAGGTCATAAATAAAATAGTTAACACGTATTGAGTATACAAGATAGTTTGGAATGCTTTATTCATTTAGTCAACACAACAGCCCATTTTACAGATGAGATTAAATAAACGGCCAAGGTCACCTAAAGCGAGTAAATGATGTAGCGAGACAAGAAAACGCCAATCTCTTGCCTGCTATGACCTGTTATACTCCCTCTCTACGAAAAAAATTAATAAACGCACAAACAATTACAAACAGGTGAAGTGTATCAAGTAAACAAAACGGTGCTAAGGGATGGGGAGGTTCTCTTAAGGAGGACCTGTTTGGAAAGGGAAGGATGTGATATCTAAGCTGAGACCCGAACAGCAAGAAGCCAATTATGCAAAGTCTCAAAGGCTGGAACGAGTTTGGGGCGAGAATGTTAACAGTGCGGGAGCTAAACGAATCCACGACTTCGAGGTTGGGTTTATCCTCAGGACAAGGGAGAAGACACTAAGCAGACTGAGTGATACGATTTAACTAATGACGTGGGAGCACTTTGGCTGCTGGCTGAAGAAAAGATTCGCAAATTAAGCGAAATGAAACAGTATCCATTAGACCACCGTCCATCAACATCAGCTGGACGCTGGGACCAGCAAGAACCGACTCCAACCTCTCCCACCAGAGTTTGGAAGGGAATACACCCCAACCTGTGCTGAGGGCGCTGCTACTTCGACCTGGACCCACTCCCAGTCCCTACAGCAGCGCGACAACCCCCCACCCCCCTCACCTGCAATTGGAGAAACTAAAGCGGAACACTCAGGTTCCCAGGTTCAGAGCCGCTCTTTCGGACACCAACCGGCCTTAATGTCTTCAGGTTCTAGCCCGACTTTAAATTGGCGGGAGAAGACCAAGCCCAACCCCTCTTACGGCGGCTGGACAAGGCCAAGATTGCTGTAGAATCGAAATAGGAAGTCGCCCCACCCTAAACCCCACCCTTTCCGGTCGCCTGGCTGAGCCTCCTAGTCTAGAGCAATCTTGGCTCCGCCCTCTTCCCAGGCTTTCCACGCCCCCTTCCAAAGAGCAACCAATCACTGCCCCGATCACCACGTTGCTATAGAGAGTCTTATCACCACCCTCTTTCCTCCCAGCAAGCAGTGCGGAACGCCGGGCCTCTTCCCCTTTGTGCCATCCGGGTCTTCTTTGCCCGAGTTGTTCAGTCTGTGGCGAAGCGTCAGGGCGACTATTACTGTTGAGAGCGGCAAGTAGAGGAGCCGCTCTAGCGGCCAGGACTCTGACTATGGAGGTAGGTGCTGAATCTGAGTTGGAAGCCAGGGATATTTTCGGCTCCTCTCAAAGAGTGCGCGAACGGCTGCCGGAGCTGTTGTCCGCGCGTGTGTGGACAAAATGGCGCCGCGGCCTTCTTCTGCGCCCGCCATCATGGCTGCTGGCCTCAGGGAGGGGGACTAACGCGGTGTCTGGGGGTGGGGAGCTGCTAGGAGTGTCTTTTTCCAGAACTTTCCTTTTTTTTTTTTTTTTCCCTTTCGACCCGCAGAACTGCTTTCAGTTAAGCTTAATTTCTCGGGTCATTGATTTACATGGAGTTTCATTAAGGACTTGGGAATACGTTCGCGATGGGGCAGAGAGAAAAGTGATCGGGGTCGTCTGAAAAATTTTGGGTCAAGTAACGGTCTGAAAGGGATAGAAAGGTGAAAAGAGCAGTCTTGTAGCGATTTTTTTTTTGCTTACATTCAATAAGATGATTCTAGTTGCATAATTTCAATTAGCGTTTCGTCTGTGTAACCCTTCGTTTATTCCTTCCTGGAGAGGATGTTGGTGGAAGGGAGTAAAAATTCTACTTCATTAGAAAAGGCTTTGGAACGACGAATTCTGATTGATGCTCCGTTTCCGGAGCGCCTCGTGATATAATCAGTTTGAAGTCTTGTTGAAACATTTTAATCAAGCCATATTTTTGGATCGTTCCTTTAAATTGAACACTTTTAGGTGTTCTATTTAACCTTAAATTTAAAAAAATAAAGCTCTTAAGTGATCTCTTCTGAACATTAAGCCTACTTTGGGCTTAAGATGCCCGAACCCGATGGATCTCGTTACAGTAATGCGTAATTACTTCATTTTTACTTGATCCCATTAAAAGAAAAATGCAGGCATTTTGCATTCCTTTCCAGTGACTAAAAAGATTCTCATTTTCGAAAATAAATAGTGCTGGTAGGCGTAATGAAAAATACGTAGTTTACTGTTCCTAATAGTTGGGATATCAGTAATTAGTAAGGATGGTCTCTCCCCCCCCCCCCCCCCCCACACACACACTGAATTGCTTGAATTTGCAAATTTTTTAAAAGAAAATAAGGTTTCAAACAGATGGCAGGCTATTTCGTATTTATGCAACTAATCAATTTAATGTTTTCCTTTGTTAAAAAGGCATAATTCCTGGAGAAGTGGCCTAGTATTAAATCCAACTATCTTCTTTGCACTGGAAAAATATGTGTATGCTATGTCTTGAGTGTTACTAGGGTTTTAAACCAAATGTAAATTTTAAGAAACAGTGGTGGCCTTCCACTAGAGCAAATGCTGGAGTACAGGGCAGTTTTGCAGTTAAGTTGAAGGTGTTGATCTAGAAGTCCCTACAAAATTAAAAGCTTAGAAATTTAAAAAGGTTTTTTTTTTTTTTTCATTCTCACCGAGGATACTTTCCCCTTGAACTTTAGAGATAGTGGAAGGGAGGGGGAGAGACTAAGAGAGAAACATCTATGCCTCCCTCCTCACCCCAACCAGGGGCCAGGGATTGAGCCTGCAACTGAATGAGGTATGTGCTCTTGGTTGGAATCAAACCTGGGACCCAGTCCGCAGGCTGAAGCTCCATCCACTGAACCAAACTGAGTAGGGCAAAAGCTTAGAAATTTTTAGAGAAATGTTAATATTCGATTGGTGGGGGGTGATAGTTTCATTATGCTAGTTTAAAATATGCTTGTGTAAATAAAAGTTTTGCATGAGCTACACCGCTGCCTATCGTTCCTGTCTGTTTAGTGATAGGGTGGTTTTGTTGTCCTGTGGTGTGTTTACAGATGAAAATGGCTGTTGGGTGTAGTTAGGCAGCCTGTAAGACAGGTGCCTTTCCTTAAGCTAAGGGCATTGGACTTCCTTTTTGCCAGTCTTGCGTGATGTTAAGCATGTATTGCTAAATAAACCAAGAAAACTTTCATTGCCTGGCTAGATGTTGACTTTTCGGTGGAAAGGTGGTTTTCAGTTCACTGTAAAAGTGAGCTGTGCCAGTGGTTCTGGAATGTGCTCTTGGTGTGTCAGGCACCGTGAGAAGTGACAGCAATGCTCCCAGTTTTTGCAATTTCTTATTTACAAAGTGTAAGTTTTACCAACACTTAGTATATCAGGGATATATCTAAAAGAGTCCTTAAGGATAACCAGGAGAACAAGAATTTTTTTTAAAAAGGATCAATGTTGTGAAAATCAGAATCCTTAATAGTTTGATACAGCACCATTTATTAATAGTAGTATCATCTTTAGATGAGTCAGCTAATGTTGCTGGATCTCATTTTTAAAATGAGAAAGTTGAACTCGATTCTAAGGGATGGAAGCCTTTCAGCACAAAAATTTTTAATTTATTTTATTGATTGATTTTTAGAGAGAAACATCGATGTATTGTTCCACTTATTTATTTATGCATTCATTGGTTCTTTCCTGTATGTGCCCTGACCAGAGATGGAACCTGCGACCTTGGCATATCACAATGATGCTCTTAACCAACCAAGCTACCTGACCAGGGGCCTTCTGTTTCTTGCTGGGGTTTTTTGGGTACCATTGTTAGAGGCTTCACACATAATTTATGTGTTTAATCCCAACTAGCCTGTAAATCCTTCCTTTTTAATTTATAATTTTATTCCTGGAGTCTAGCATGGAGTTTGGCACATTTTTATACTCAGTAAACAATTATTGAAATTAATGCAACCTCTCACACCTCATTTATTAACAGATTTACTTGGAGTTTGTTTTCTGAACTAACCTTCCTAAGGGGAGAATTTTGTTATGTGATTATTCTTGCTGAAAATTTATAATGATTCTCTATTTATCCAATTTGGCTTTCTTCTGTAAAGGGCAAGATCATAAATATTTTAGGCATTGTGGACCACATAGAATCTCTGTCATATTCTTTGCTGGCTGACTTGCTTGTTCACTCCTTTTGACAACCCTTTTAAAAATGTGAAAACCGCACTAGCAGGTTTGGCTCAGTGGATAGAGCGTCTGCCTGCAGACTGAAGGGTCCTGGGTTCAATTCCCATCAAGGGCATACGGCCGGGTTGTGGGCTCGATCCCCAGTAGGGGCTTGTGAGAGGCAGCCGATCAATGATTCTCTTTCATCATTGATGTTTCTAGCTATTCTCTGAAATCAATAAAAACATTTTTTAAAAATATACAAATCATTCTTAGCTCAAGAGTCATATTTTGCCAGCCCCTGTACTAAGTAATCAACTCCCCAGGCATATTAATCTGACTCATTTATATCAATTTCTTCCTTTGTGGTACTCAGGTTATTTGTAATTTGAACCACACTGTTCAGCAGAGCCCCAGAAATATTTTTTAACGGAAAACTAATAACTAGAATTCATTTCTTCCTCAAACATTTATTTATTTCTTTGCTGATTACTATGTAGTTATGTGCAAAGCAGTGAAATTGCCTTCTGTAAACTGGAAAACAAAGTGATATTTAGATGACGAAATCTAGTTTGAGGTATATGGGGTCTCTAGGAAAGAGTATGTACAACTAGCTTGACTACTGTTGTAAGTTTTTTTATATTGTGATAACTTAAAAACTGCTTTAAAGCAGAAAAAAACTTAATGTTTCCATAGCATGTGTGAGGAGAGGCAGACCATATTTTGCAGCAGCGCTGTGCCAAGGGGCTGTTTTCATTAAAGAGGGTTAATGAAATTAAGATTGGGTTCTCAGATGGGTAAGTTAATTTTCTGTTACTCTTTTTAGGAGTATTCTCTCTGCTATTTTAAGATTTTACAGTATGGGTATGGAGTCTCTTGAACAGCTCATTTAAAGGTATTGTTAAAGTTGGCTAATTGAGTTCACAAATTTTAAATGAACTAAATTTTCTCTATTTGAATGTTCATTGGAAATAGTTGGAGCCCTTCTCTTCCCCCTTATTTTGAAAGTTATAAAAATAATGGTTAAAAATACATTAGTCTAATTGCATATGCCTTTGTTATTGGGTTAGTCATTTCGATTTATTCATGCTTATTTATCTTCCCTTCCCTCCCCACCCTTTTTTTTTTCTCTCTCTCTCTCTTCTCAGAGAGTAAGGGAGAGGGAGAGAGATAGAAACATCAATGATAGAATTGTTGATTGGCTGCCTCCTGCATGCCCCACAATGGGGATTGAGCCTGCAACCTGGGCGTATGCCCTGACCAGGAATCGAACTGTGACCTCTTCGTCATAGGTCGACGCTCAACCACTGAGACATGCCAACTGGGCTCCCCACCCTCTCTTTTAAGAAATTGGTAATATTTTAAATCTAATTAAGAACTTACAATCATTTTCCTTTAAACTTTTAGGCTAGTGATACAGAGCGAGATGGACTAGCCCCAGAAAAGACATCCCCAGATAGCGATAAGAAAAAAGAGCAGTCAGATGTATCTGTTTCTCCTAGAGCCTCAAAACATCATTATTCAAGATCACGATCAAGGTCAAGAGAAAGAAAACGAAAGTCAGGTATGAATTGTTGAAAATGGTAATAAACACTACTGGCATTTTGTTACAGTCTGTAAACATGTATAAGACAAACTGTTTTTTTGATATAATTAACGTGTTCTCCCAGTTTAGAGATGGATAATGAAAACCCATTGGTAATTTTCTGGAGACCTTTTCAGTTATGAACAATACAAATATTCTAATGTAGAAATTTTCTTGTTCAAAGGCTACAATGTATATTTAAATTTGTGTCATAGTGACTACTTGTTAACTATGATGTTTAAATTTCATTCTTTCAACAATGACAAAATATGTTGAAAATGTAGTGTGGACAGAGGTATATTATTCTAGACTTATTTAATATCCTTTTGTAAGTTACAAGAACATTTTTAGCCTTGGGCTTTGTTTTTTGGTGTGTGTTTGTTTTCTTTAATTGATTTTTTGAGAGAGAGAGAAACATCAGTTTGTTGTTCCACCTATTTGTGCATTCATTGGCTTGATTCTTGTATGTGCCCTGACTGGGGATCGAACCCACAACCTTGGCAAATCAGGATGATGCTTTAACCAACTGAGCTACCCGGCCAGGACTTCACTTTTTTTTTCTTTTCTTTTTTTTTTATGTTAGAGTATTTCTGAAGCAAAAAGTTTGGCATTTAGAAATGCACCTTATTCATTTATTTAAAAAAACTAGACTGATGCATTGTAGATAGCATGATGTTTTGCTATTTTTTTAAAAAGTATTACTATTTAATAAAGAGGTTAAGTGAGAAGTAGAATAGTAATGAGTTACAAGTTTTAAGACTTGAGCTCTAGTTCTTTATCCTTTGTGTCCATATTATAAACAATTTTGATTGGAAGTTTTTTTAAGCTAGTATCTGTTTGACTACTTATACCAAACATAAAATATAATTTTACCTGTTTTCCTTTTGCTTTACTTGGTTTTGTTCTTAATTGTTTGCCTCTAACTTTGCTATGGACCAGGAAACATCATGGGTAGGCTAATCAGATTGTTTTGTAAAATATTAAAAGTGTAAAAGACAATGTCTTTTTGACTTGTCATGGAACTTTTTTTTCTTCTTCTGTCTCTTGATTATATTCTGGTTTGTTCATATTGCTCGATATGTCCTAAATATGTACAGTATTAATGTAGTAGAATAATCCTACTCTGCTATAAAAAATAGTTTCTGGAAGAGACTAGTAAGTCAAATGGACTGGAAATTGTTCTTTATATGAGTATTGAAATTTGTGTTTGAGATGTTTCTGTGTCTTTGTTTATGGTGAGTATTTGTGTGTCTTCACAGATAATGAAGGAAGAAAACACAGGAGCCGGAGCAGAAGCAAAGAGGTAATTAACACTTTGTAGTGAATAGGCAGTTTAAAGTACTTGTAAAGTATCTGGTAGGAATGTTTGTGTGTGAATATGTGATATTGTCAAGGTAAGTACCAAAACTTGACATTTAAAAGGTTTAATTGAATTATAAAATAAGCATGATTTGGATTCATCGTTTTTCAAGAAGATAGTTGTTTATATGAAAAGTTCATTCAAAAACTATTAATTTTATGTTGTGAAAGTATTCACAATAAAATTTTCATATGAAGAATATAATTGGATTTTTAGGCCTGTCACACAGAGCTTCCATTAATCTGAGGTCCCGAGTCTCCTTATGCCTGATAACCATTCAGGATTTTTAAATAGCAATACACTAGATATCTGTGGGCTACTTTTTCTTTATGGAAGATAACAAGAGTCCTCTTTTCATTAGTTAACTATAGTTCTATTTCTCTAATAGTGGTATTGAATTTTGAAATAAAAGTATCGGTGAGGGACAGCTAGAAAAGTGGCAGTGATAGCACAACTTGAGGAAAAAGAAAGGCAGCAGCTCTATTGTAAAGGAGTTAACCCACCTGAGAAGACAGAGCGAGCCAACAGGGATAGCAGAAGTAGCAGCCAAAAAGTGCAGAGTCTTATGGGGGCTGGGCAAGGGTCCTAAAACAAACATGGGCAGGGACTTCACCTCTTCCCCTAATGGAAGCTCTGTTAAATTTTTAATTTAGGAGAGTTTTTGTGAAAATGACTATTTTGTTTAGCTCACATGATAACATTTCTATAATAAATCATACTCAGCGTGCTAATGCGCGAAGAGACTGAACTGAAGACGCTGCAGACTCAGATAGCAAAATAATAAGCCTACTTCATGATAAGGTAACTATTAGTCATTCAAACTCCTATTTCCCTTAAGTATATCTTAAATCAGTTAAGGGTTTTAATGGTTTTTTTAAAAAAATTAATAGTATTGTTACAAGTGAAAAACTGGTTTGAAATAAACTCTAAAACCTTTGGAAGTTTAACTACTTAACACCTTTACAGTTTGCTGCTGTATGGCAAAATCAAGGGAATATTTTTTATAAGCTCATTATAGAGAACTGGCAATGAAACTAAAATTTAGCTGTGTCTCCAGGTCTCTTATTTTTACTGTCATCATTTTCAGATATATCATCATGCATGTTCTAAAATGTTTGGCCAAGTTTTTGTTTTCAAATTAATCTTGAGTGTAAAGAAATAACTTATACCCTATTTTGGGAAACATGAAATAAGTGTCCTATTGTAGAAAAGCAGTGGGCTGAGCATCAGGAGAACATGGGGCCTGGTTTCAGCTCTGCTGCTGTGTAGCTTTGTGACTAGATTTTAGTTTTGTTATACATAAAATAAGAGGAATTAGAGGGTCTGAGTTTCCTTCCAGCTTTAAAATTGTGATTCTGAGATGTCCAGGATTTTAAACTTTAGCCACAAGATGGATTTGACAAATATTAATGTGGGGAAATCTAATGTTTTACATTTCTGATTAAGTATGTGAGTGTAGGATGGAGACTTGATCATACTATTTTAGCTCAGTCTCTGAATGCATATGTTGTGAAAACAAAAGCCTTGGTTTTTAATCTTTCAGAATACAGGAGAAGTATATATTGTGTTATGGTATGGGGATTAATTGTTATATCTAGTTTGATTGCATAGAAATTAAAACAGATACGGTTGCCATTTTCTATCCTAGGTACATGAAATGTAATAGAACTCCAAGCCTGTTGGGATATTGCAAGATGAAAAGTGATTGCCTCACAGTTTAGACATTGGGAGAAAAATCAAGAGACGTCTTTTAGAAAGGATGTTGCAATATAGCTATAAAAAGGACACTTCAGCTCTGCGTAAAGTAATTTGAAATTGCAGAAAATATTAATACTTAGTAAAATTAATTTTACTTAGCTACCTAATTTGAAATGCACTTTCTGGTGCATTTCTTTGTGTCCTTATTATCTTTATTATTGTTAACTATTTAAATGTCAAATAATATTACGTATTCTGGATTTATAAGTTGATGTATATATTTGGTCGGTTCGTTTAAAAGGTTTGTTGGAAATTTTTCAAAATTTTTGATACATGTGTACTTCCCGTATTTTAGATAAAAAAACATTAGGGGTTCATATTTTCAGTGTTGAAAATTGTTTTAATTGTGGTATTGAAAATATTTGGGGGAGGAAACTGCCTTTGGGGGGGTTATAAAGAAAGGGTAAAATTAGTGCTATACATCTGCAACATGTGGGTGATTTGAAACTAGATTGTTTTTTAAATTTGCCACATATTCCTAAGGTTACTAATGTTGCATCACAACATTTTTGTCTACTGATACCCATACTAACTTTCTTTGTTGCACTATTTTCCTGAAAGAACCAACTTCTTCTTAAACAGGCAAGAAGACATGAATCCAAAGATAAATCCTCTAAGAAACACAAGTCTGACGAACATAATGACAAAGAACACTCTTCTGATAAAGGAAGAGAGCGACTAAATTCATCTGAAAATGGTGAGGACAGACACAAACGCAAAGAAAGAAAGTCATCAAGAGGCAGAAGTCACACAAGATCTAGGTCTCGTGAAAGGTAACTAGTTCTGGTGTTTATAAGTACCTTCTAAAGAGCTCCCTAAATTGCATAAAGCTTCTCATTACCCATCACTACCCCCAAAAATCTTAATTAGAACATGGATTTTTATTTATTTATTTTTCCTAACTTGACTATTCCTGTGCTCACTGGTGCCCACTAAAAGAGATCTTTTGGGCTATCTTTTGCAGTGAAAAAAATTCTATTGCTAAACCATGTTTATATAATTTAAACAATATAACAATCTTTTTACATTGCTGATACAGAATTTATTTGCTCCTGAATTCTAATCTAGATGTTTCTCTTGTGGTATAGATGAAAATGCAAAGATTTTTGCGGTACTGGGTCATGGCTCCAATTTGTGGAATTTTTGGTTTTTGCTTTAAGAAGCGAGTATTTAACTTGTTTGGAGATTTCTGTGGGGAATATGTAGTAGATTCAGTCAAAATTTTTCAGTAGTAGATTTAACGTGATTATGTTCTTAAATTTTATAAATACTTTAGTAAGGCAATAGGTTTTAAACTATTAAATCTTAAATTGGGGTAGGATGCTTTGCTTTTTTTGACGTGTTTGCTAAGAGACATCAAGAACAAAGTTTAATTTTTTATTATAACTCTTCTTTGAAAACCTCAAACTATCTTTTCTGTACACATTACAGTGTAGTTTATTGTATCTTGACTGCATACACTACAGATAACTAATTTGTAACATCTGTAAGTTGAAAAGACACACTTCTAACTACAAATTTCTGTGCTTTAATTTCAGGCGTCATCGTAGTAGAAGCAGGGAGCGGAAGAAGTCTCGATCCCGGAGTAGGGAGCGGAAGAAGTCAAGATCCAGAAGCAGAGAGAGGAAGAAATCACGATCCAGAAGCAGGGAAAGAAAACGCCGAATCCGATCTCGTTCCCGCTCAAGATCAAGACACAGACATAGGAGTAGAAGCAGGAGTAGGACAAGGAGTAGAAGTCGGTGGGTATTCACCATCTTGGTTAAATTCAAATAGGCCCCTCGCAGGCTCAGTTTGTCTTCTCTCAACCTGAGAATATTTAAATTGTGGGTCAAAAATTATTTACAGAATAATCACATCCTGAGAAAGAACAGACCTAAATATTTATGTGGCATTCTTTCATAGTCTAATTTGATCGGATTTCTGTGAAGTGCAGGTGTGAATAAAATCATTTTAGTTGTTTGATACACTGAATTCATTGTGCTTGTGTTATAATGACAATAGCTTATTGCATTCCTACTCTGTGGTATATATTATGGCATAGTTCTTTCTGTGTATTAGCTCATCTGATTCTCAAAACAACTGTTTTGTGGACTAGGCTCATCAGACTTAGGTTGAATAACTTGCCCAGAAGCCCAAAGTCAAACAGTTATTAAATGATAAAGCCCAGACCCGTTCCCCAATGTGTCTGAATGCAAAGTCAGTGTATGTTCTTAACCCACCGTACTATATATTCTATCTCAGATACCCAAAAAGATGAGTGTAGTTTATGCCTTATAGAATTGTAAACCTAGAACTTATGTACTGTTATTAACCAGTGTAACCCCAATAAATTAAATGTTCTTTTTTTAAAGATGCACTTAATTCAAACCTGTCTTGATTGAGAGGAGGCTTTAATTTGCTGAGACAGGACAATAAGGAGCATGGGGGGAATTCTTAATATCCAGAGAATATGTCCTCATTTACATAAGAATATTACAGTGTACTATATAGTCACAGGTACTGTTACTAAAATGGAAAAGCTTTGTTAATTTTTTATTGTTTAAATCCGTCTAATGGAAATATAGATAAAAGTGGACTTGAGCTTATTATAATAACTTGGTTTATTACTTGTTTGATCAGTTTATCCATTTATAATCAGTAGTTTTTGTAGTAGGTTACTCATTTGAGCTTTAACAATTGTAAGATTTAGTTAATCTAAGGTACGTGGTAATTTGATCATTAATTTTTTAAATTGCCATTTGGGGAATTCAGATCGTTACTTATGGTATTTCTAGTTTTGACTGTTGATACTTTTTATTCTGATCAGTGCCTGTCTTTTGTCTTTTATATGTCTAATTCTTTGTTTTAGAGATTCATGCTTTGTATTTTTTAAAACATCTGTAAATTCATTCATTGTAGGTTAAAAGGCTAGGAACATTTAACCTATCCATCTTACTATTATGCATTCTATATATTGACCTACACAAGTATAAGATGACTAATGTACATGGCTAGTCTTTACAACGTTGGGTGTAACGGCAGCAAGATTGGAATTAAGCTAAATGTCCAACTATAACAGGGCTGGTTAAATGAACTTAGAAAATTAACCATACACACAAGGAACTTAGGATATCTGTGGAAGATATAGGACAGGCTGAAAGGAAAGGGTTGAAAATATATTTCCTGTGCAGTTTTATTTTTGTTGAACCATATAAATATAATTGATTTTGATTCAATGAAGTTATTACTGGGCCATACTGAGACGTGTAAAATATGATTTATTACAGAGATAGAAAGAAGAGAATTGAAAAACCAAGAAGATTTAGCAGAAGTTTAAGTGGAACTCCTAGTCCACCTCCCTTCAGAGGCAGAAACACAGCAATGGATGCACAAGAAGCTTTAGCTAGGAGGTGTGTATATATTCTTTTTATTTGATCCATTTTTTCCCCTTTTCACCTTGAAGTAGATGTTCAATTGTGTGGACAAAATGAATGCTTTCAGTCAGAGAAGAATGGAAATTGTTAAATATAGCCATGAATGCTGTTGCACCTCTGTGATCTAGAACTAAGTAAGTAGTTTACTTCTTACTCTAAACATTCGCTTATTACACAACTGTGGAAAGATTCTACAAGGGTTCCACTTTTTCCCTTCATGATTAACTAATTTTTCTCAACTCTAGACTCCTAAATATTTTTAGTTCGGAATTGAAATTTTTTTAAAAATCTTAAATCGGATTTCAGAACTTGGTTGAGTTTGCCTCAAACTGCTTTGTGGGGTTTTTTTGTTTGTTTTTCTTCTTCAAGAAAAGAATCTCTGAAACAATAAGTAGAATTTTGTCATTGGTTTCCTTATTATAAACCAATTAACTTGATATTGTAAATTTTACTCCTGAGAGCATAGGGAGACCACTTTATTTTTCCATTTTCTAATGGTTCAAAGGTGTGATTGGGACCACACACAGCAGGACTGACTGACTAAAATCTGCAAAACCATCTATAGAGACACGAAGTAATCCCAAGTCCTTGTTTGCAGGTTTTCCTATATTCTGAAAACTATACTCTTGATTTTGACTTTTTTTCTTTATGAAATTGAGTTTGTATTTTTTTTCCATTACAAAAATACAGTTATCAAATGTAACCTGATGGGCTGCTGCCCTGTGAACCCAGCCTGGCAGAAACTCCAGCTGAGCAGCAGCAGCAGCAAAGGTGTGAGCTCACCCCTTCTTCACTCCATTCACCTTAGTGAATGGTATTCATTCCAAACTTGCAGTGGCCATTTTATATGTGCACCAATAGTAGTCAAGCATATTTTCATTCAAAACTAAGATCAACAGAATTAGGAAATAATTTACCACAATATTTGAACTAATTTATAAAGAATGGTCCATGAACTCTGACCGGTTTTTGGTGTGTGTGGTTTTTTTTTTTTTTTAAGTCATAAAATTTATTTACTACACATTTATTTAATTTTTGTATTTTATTAAAATTGAAACTACCTTCTAAAAGTTGGGGTTTTTGGTTTTTACTTAAAAAATAATCTACAACTTAACAACCACTGTTTTTACTACTTGGTAGTACCACATTCCTTGCCCATTGATAATAACACACTCAAAGGGAAAGGGGGTGGCATTTAACTTGTAATTGGTAAATCAAGGAATTCTTCAAAGAAAAGGGTTTCTTTCAGGAACTCATTATGAAGATAATACTACTTAGGATTTTCCATATAGGGCATACGTACTGACTTGGCAGCACATTTAGTGTGTGTATTCATTAGTGAATTTAATGTGAGCCAGAGATATGTTTTTATTTTGGGGGGATGAATTTGCATTTCATGTTTCTAGTTCCTTTGCTAATGATAAATTCTTTCAGTTGCTAAAAGTCATTTCCTAATACTGAGGTTTTTTCCCTCCTTTTATTAGATTATAGAGAATAGCAGTATGGATTTGTTGCCTGTATTGGGAGGAGGTTGGGTTGTTTTGTTTTTATTAATTTGAAGGCTATATAATAAAGTCTATTTAAGTGCAAAAATCATTGTCTGCATGTAGATTGTCCTTACTCTATATCAGCCTCCCCCAAGAAGCATTTGGTAAATCTTTAAGCCTTATTTACTTACTACTTAATATACTCTAAGACTTACTCAGCTCTCAGTGTTATTTGTAAGATATCATTTTGTCCTTATTTCTGTAACCACTGAAAAAAATTGAATAATTTTTATTTTTAAACTATACTCTGTGGGAACTGTGTGTGAAAATTATTCCGGTTTTGGGCTATTTAGTGAAATTAAAAATATTTAATACCAGTTTTAAAATATTATTAACCTGTGACTGATAGCATCGTAACAGTGATTGCATGGTTGCCCTTTTTTTCCACGTGCAGATAACAGTTTGGGGGAGTGTTAAACTTAAAATTCTAGACGTGTTTTGTGTCTGCTTGTGCACATTCAGAGAAGTACAAAGATAAATACTGCTTTTATATCATTATTTTAAATTTCTGTACACGGTCTTTGACAGGTTGGAAAGGGCAAAGAAGTTACAAGAACAACGAGAAAAGGAAATGGTTGAAAAACAGAAACAACAAGAAATAGCTGCAGGTAATTTTTTAACACTGCCATTTGTGGGAATAATGCTAGTAATTTAGAGAACGTTTTAAACTTGTATTCTGGACTGACCGAAAAATGTAATTAGAAGTCTTTCTGTTTAGTATTTGTTAAATGTGCATAATACTTGTTTTAATATTTTTAAATGTTTGTGAAATGTCTGAAATAATTTTGTAAACTAAAGAACCATACAAATAAAAGTTTTTATAGTGTTTATAAGTTTGCATACAAGCACCGAAGTTCATTTCCTTGAAACTAACTTTTTACTATTTGCAGAATTCTCTTCATTTTCAAAAAGTAAATGAAGTTATATATAGAGGATCATATAGAAATATATGTATATAGCAATAAATACACTCCATGAATGTTTGTGAATGTTTCTGCTTTGTAACCTAATGCCCAGTCATACTTCTTTCATCTTCCAGCAGCTGCAGCTACTGGGGGTTCTGTTCTCAATGTGGCTGCCCTGTTGGCATCAGGAACACAGGTAACTCCTCAGATAGCGATGGCAGCTCAGATGGCAGCCCTGCAGGCTAAAGCTTTGGCAGAAACCGGAATAGCTGTACCTAGCTATTATAACCCAGCAGCTGTGAATCCAATGAAATTTGCTGAACAAGAGAAAAAAAGGAAAATGCTTTGGCAAGGCAAGAAAGAAGGGGTAAGTTCTTCTATTCCCCTCTTTTGTCATTTATTCCTAATTAGCAATTGCTTAGGAAAACAAATACGAAATGGAAAATATTAGTCTGGGTTTTTCTTCTGAGAACCTGATTAGAATAGTTTAATTTGCCATAGTTATTTATTACTGGGGGGGAAATGCATGATTTAGATCAGGCTTTCAAAGCAAGCCAATAATATTATATATTTACTAGAGGCCCAGTGCATGATAGAATCATGCACGTGTAGGGTCTCCTACACACTTTCACTTTCGATCGCGGGGGAGCTGGCTGCCTGTCCGCTGGTGCCGCCACTGGCGATGCGAGCTCAGCGTCCTGCCGGCCCAATCGGCTACCCCGGCCACCCCGTGTCCCGCCCCCTGCGCCTCCCTCTGGCCCAATCGTGGGCGTAGCAGAGTGATGGTAATTTACATATTACCATTTTATTAGGTAGGACTAGAGGCCCAGTACACGAAATTTATGCATGGAAGGGGGGGTCCCTCAGCCCAGTCTGTACCGTCTCCATTCCAGGACATCCCTCTCGTAATCCAGGACCGCTGGCTCCTAACTGCTCACCTATCTGCCTGCCTGGTTGCCCCTAACTGCCCTCCCCTGCCGGCCTGGTCGCCCCTAACTGCTCTACACTGCCAGCCTGTTCACCCCTAATCACCTCAGCCCCCGCCACTGTGACTTTTTCTGGAAGGATATCCGGTCTAATTAGCATATTACCTTTTTATTAATATAAATAAGTATTTGTCATATTATTCTCTACTTTTCTATATGTATTTAAAATACTCCAGAATATTTTAAGCAAATAAAAAATGGTCAAGTTGCAGAAAAATAAAAGTTTTGAAACACAACCTGGTAGGCTTGAAAGCAACAACATTTGTGTAAAAGGGCATAAGCTACAGTCGGCAACAAAACTTGTAGTTAGGATTGCTTGGTTAATATTCTTTTGTTGGAAAGGTGTGGTTTGGGCAAAGGAGAAAAGGAAACCAGCCCTATAAAAGGGAATGTCTGATTGGGCCGTTGACACAGCAGAGAGGGGCAGGTATGGCAAAGTTTCAGGCTGTCCCACAGGCAAGGATGTCTGTGTGTGGGACACCGAAGGACACCCCTGAAACAGAATTTGCTAACACAATTGCAGAGCTCAGGAAGAATCACTATTTAAAACTATTATTTCCCTGACATATAAAATATACCTGCCCTCTTCTGAGCTTCCTCTGCCCTCCACTTAATATTTGGCTATGGCCTTCTTTTCGTGTCAATGAACTGGATGTACAGGTATAATTTTTAATGGCTACAGTGTTATCCCTGACTGTTTGACATTACTATGGTTTACTTCACTACCCTTTATTGTGGGGCAGGTTGTTTCCGGTTTCCTCTGGCATCAACGACTACAGTTAACATAATTGCTTATTTGACTGTTTACTTAGGACACATTCACAGATATGGAATTCCTGGCCCAAAGCTAAATCATTAGAATTTTGAGCCACATTTCCAAATTGACTTTCTAGAAAGTGCTTCTGTTTGTTTAGTTCATTGGTTTTAAATCAGATTATAAATGGGGTAAGAGAAAACTGTTCAACACGCCTTTGGCAAATTGCAAATTCTTGCTGAACTTAAGCGACCCCTTCCCAGCATAGCTGTCTGCGTGCCTTTCAGGGCACTTTTGAAGGAAGGAAAGGGATCAGGTGCCCCTATGGCTCTCCTGCGGGGATAGAGCTGGAAAAGCAAAGTTTCCCAAGGAGGTGGAAGTGCAGCCGGGCCCCTCCCAGCTCGGGGAGGGATGCGCCCGGACACTCCTTGTGCTCCAGGGCTGGGCTGGGGTGGGGCAGCTGGGCCGTGCCCCCTCTGGCCACATCCCCGCCAGCCCTGAGTAGTAAGAGCCCCTGGCGACCTTCCCTGTCCCCTTCCCCGGGCGGGTGGGGACAGCAGGTGGTGGGGAGACCATGCCGTCGCGCCCAGTCCTGACTCCTGAATCCCACATGCTGTGTTACTGAGAAACCTTAGGTGGGGACAGGCCACTGGGCACAGGACCAGGAGGATCCAGGCTGGAGGGTGAAGTCCAGGGAGGCACAGGTGGCTCAGCTGAGGGCCCTGTGTAGGTGTGAGTGTGGGTGTGTCGCTCAGGTCCATGCTCATGCACACACCCACATGCCCACACTCCGGCTCTGCACCCTCGGCCAACAGGAACCTCCGCAGAGCCTGCCATGAGTTCAGATGCGTCCCAGCACCAAGCAAATCTGAGAAAGTTTACCCAGACTGACACCCCACCTCCCTCCTCCTGCTTCCTGCCTCCTGCCTCCCACCACACGCATGAGGCGCCCCAACTCCATGCACCTCCTGGTGACCGTTTGTTTGGTTGTTTTGGACGTGAACCCACAGCCCCTTCCTGCCACCAGTCTGGTTATTTAGGTCGTGATGGCCCCTAGCTTTTTATATAGGACAGTGATGGGCAACCTTTTGAGCTTGGTGTGTCAAACTGAGCATAACTCGGGTAGTGTGTCACTTTGAGGAAAAAGCATTATTTCGCAAATGTCTCATCCTCGGCATGCGGCTGCCTCAGCGGCCGCGTGTCATCAGAAATGGCTACGTGTGTCAGTGCTAACACGCATGTCATAGGTTTGCCATCACTGTATTAGGATTAAGGGAAAAGAGGCTCCATAGCTTAGGTGTGTTTTTTTCATAAGATATTAGTATGTTATGGTGTACAAATTATTTTTCTTTGCTTCATTCTATAATAGAAATCTTAATCCTATATAATAAAAGCCTAATAATGCTAAGTGTCCCACCGGTCAACCAAAGCTTAATATGCTAATGATATGCTAAGGCCCTCAACTGCTCACTATGATGTGCATTGACCACCAGGGGGCAGATGCTACGACCTGTAGGTTAGCTTGCTGCTGGGATCCAACCGATTTGGACTGAGCGAGACAGGCGGACACACCTGGAGTGAGATGGGCCAGACATGGCCTGGAGCCTTCCAGCGGTCCCTCCCCGGCCCTGATCATGCACTGGTGGGGTCCCTCGGCCTGGCCTGCGCCCTCATGCAATCCGGGACCCCTCAGGAGATGTCGGAGAGCCAGTTTGACCCGATCTCGCAGGCCAGGCCAAGGGACCCCACTGGTGCACGAATTTGTGCACCGTGCCTCTAGTATAATTACAAACTCCATTGATATAATGTCATAAAATGCTATTGTTTCTTTTCATAATATATTATGGAAAGATTTAATACCCTAGTAAAAGGTATTTAAATTTTGCAATTCTAAAAGTTCACTGTTTCTTAATAGGACAAATCCCAGTCTGCTGAAATATGGGAAAAGCTGAATTTTGGAAACAAGGACCAAAACGTCAAATTTAGGAAACTAATGGGTATTAAGGTGAGTATATACACTTTCTATTAAAATCATACATACTTTTAGGGTAACATTGATTCTCAACTTCAAAGTTATTTCTGTGATGTATCATCTCTGGGTACTTTTTTATTTGTTTATGTTCTCCACATTAATTTCACAGAATTAACTAAAATATTATTATCACTGGTTGACAACACAAATTATTTTACTTAAATTAACAGGTTTATTGATTATTACGTGTATTTGTACCTTAGGTGAACATTGAGATCATAAGCTTCTGTTTGTGGAAAGGAATTAATGGATTTGCTTAAAAGAAAAAAACACTTCTCATTTTAAGGTTAATGCTACCTGGTGGAATAGAACCCTCTTGATATTTAAAATTTCAAAGAAGCTTTTTTTTTTTTTTAACTGAGTTTTTGCTGAGTAAAGGGTAATAATATAGGTACAGTGTTAGACTTCATGGAAAGTTTCCCAATGTTCAGACATTGGTCATTATTAAGGAAATTAGTTTTTCATTAAAGGGATATTAAGCTGCACTGAGCTGGCTGTTTACACACTGTCTGGCATGTGCTGCACGTTCTTCATCATGGCCATCCACTAGAAGTTGATTTTTGTTACATCCCAGTACCTAGAAGGAACACATGTGCTGAATGAATGAATGAATGAATGAATGGAGCTAAGTGATTGAAGTCAAATTATGTATCCCAAAAATGTAATTTACCTGTGAGAGAAGCACTTTTTATTCCTATCAAATTCATTTTAATAATATTTTTCTTTCTGTTTAGAGTGAAGATGAAGCTGGATGTAGCTCAGTTGATGAAGAAAGTTACAAGACTTTGAAGCAACAGGAAGAAGTATTTAGGAATCTAGATGCTCAGTATGAAATGGCAAGGTCACAGACCCATACACAAAGAGGAATGGGATTGGGTTTTACATCATCAATGCGAGGAATGGATGCAGTTTGAAAAAGATCTCTTAATGTTTGGAACTTTCTAAACTTCTGGTTCTGATGTCAGGTCCTTGTTCACCAAACAGCTAGCATTCTAGCTTGCATGGGTGTTGCATTGACTTTAATTTATTGAAAAATAACGATTTTTTTTGTAAATATCAGATCAGTGATACTGGTGTTAGTGTTGTAATTAGGTTAAACCCACTTCCATTAAACTTGACAGGACTATAGAAGGACAATATTTTTTAGTTCATGAATTCTACTTTCAAAATATATATAAAAACTGCAGGTGGGATAAAAATCTCATACATGGATTTTTTCGTGTCCGCTGTCTTGTGTACTTTTGTACTTAACCTTGTACAGTTATTTTCATCTCTTGAAACATGAAAGAAATGTTATGTAGATGTTCTTTAGAAGATCTGGCCATTTGGTACATACCAGCACAAATAAGCTGGGTGGTGATGAAAATAAAAATGGTTTTCTCAAAACTGGTGGTAATTTAAGTTACCTGGCATTATTTGAATTTATTTTATGGTTTCTGTAGCATTTTGCAATTGCTATTAGAAAACACTGGCTAAAAAATTCTTTTTTTTTTTTTTTTTTTAAATGCTTTTGGAAGTACCATAGCAAAAATGTAAAAGGAAGTTGGGAGTAAGTAAACTTATTAAAATACTGTTTTCCTACTATTATAAGGGACAGAATTGGTGTACAGTATTTGTTAAATATTCCATGTTATTCAGGAGATAGATTAATACTTTAAAGGGATGTAAGCACTTTTATTTTAATAAAGTGCCTTATAACAAGTTCTTTGTATTCCCTTTGCTCATTATCCATTAGAAAGTAAAGTACTAAATATTTGGTGATGGAGGGGACTACAGAACTTGTAATTCATTAGCTTTCCCTAGAAGAATCCTTTGAGGAAGATTGCCACAATGTAGTAGCACAATACTGGGTAGTGATAAAATTTAAACCTTTATTATTTTCTAAAATATATTTTTACTGGTTTCAGAGAGCGGGGGGAGAGAGAGAGGTATCAATGATGAGAATCATTGATTGGCTGCCTCCTGCATGCCCTCTACTGGGGATCAAGCTGTTATCCAGGCATGTGCCCTTGACGAGAATTGAACCTGGAACTCTTCAGACTACAGGCTGACACTCTCCAGGCGTCCTCAAACTACGGCCCACGGGCCACATGCGGGTGTTTTTGCCGTTTTGTTTTTTTACTTCAAAATAAGATATGTGCAGTGTGCATAGGAATTTGTTCATAGTTTTTTTAAAACTATAGTCCAGCCCTCCCAACGGTCTGAGGGACAGTGAACTGGCCCCCTGTTTAAAAAATTTGAGGACCCCTGCTCTATCCACTGAGCAAGACCAGCATGGACAACCTTTTTTTTTTTTTTTTCTTTTTCTTTTCAGAGAGGACGGGAGAGAGAGAGAGATAGTAACATCATTGATTAGAGAGAATCATTGATTGGCTGCCTCCTGCACACCCCCTACTGGGGATCAAGCCCGAAACCCAGGCATGTGCCCTTGACGGTAATTGAACCCAGGACTCTTCAGTCTGCAGGCCGACACTCTATCCATTGAGCCAAACCGGCTAGGGCTAGGGACAACCTTTATGTTTAAAAACCAGAGTTACTAAGTGATCAACTTGCTTGTTAGGCATGTTTTTGTGAAACAGGAAAATCAAGTGGTTGTATCATAAGATTTTTAATGGATTTTGGTAAGTGTTTAAATTAGTTTTCCCAGAGTATAACAATTCTGGAGAAATGGTTCCATGTTTCAGTGACAATGATTTTTCATTTTGGCATCACAGATAAACATTTTTCAGTTTTATGTATACCTTCTCTAATCAATTTTCATTAAAAATTTCCATGTGCCCTGACCAGTTTGGCTCAGTTAATGGAGCGTTGGCCTGCAGACTGAAGGGTCCCAGGTTCGATTCCAGTCAATGGCATGTCCCTTGGTTGCAGGCACATCCCCAGTAGAGGGTGTGCAGGAGGCAGCTGATCGATGTTTCTAACTATCCCTCTCCCTTCCTCTCTGTAAAAAATAAATAAAATATATTTAATATATATATATATATATATATATATATATATATATTTTAAATTTCCATGAGCTTTTAAGGCATAGTGGATATACACTGAGTGGCCAGATTATGATCTCTGAATGCATAATAATATGGCCACTCAGTGTATATATTCTATATAAAATCCTATATAATAAAAGGCTAATATGCAAATTGTCCCCTCGACCGGGTGTTCGACCAGCAGGCAGGCCAGCCAACTGCCCATTTCCCCGCCCCCTGGCCAGGCTGGCCGGACCCCACCCATGCACGAATTCATGCACCAGGCCTATATATATATGTGTGTGTGTGTGTGTGTGTACACTGAGTGGCCAGATTATTATGCATTCAGAGATCATAATACGGCCACACAGTAACTGCTTCCTGTATTTCTCTACAGCAGCGGTCACCAATCAGTGGTCCACGGATCACTGGTGGTCTGTGAGGTCCGAAAGGTTGGCGACCGCTGCTCTACAGTATTTTAGGAGCTTGCCCTTTAATGAAAGACATGGTCCATCTTGCACTCATCTAGTGCAGTGTTTTAAAAATTGGTAGCCAAGTTTAAACAAATGAAACTATTATATCTAAAATAACCAGTAGGTAATCAATACTTTTAGTTAAGATTTTACATATTTATTTTCATACTTAAGTGTTTTAAATCCAGTGTATATTTTCTTAACATCCTAATTGGGACCAGCCATATGTAGCCATGGGCAACCATATTCAACTGCAGATCTAGAGGGAGGTAGATTGGTAATTGTAAGTTGTATAATTAAATTTTAAGAAGCAATTATTGGAGTCCAGGGTTGGGAGACCAGTTAACTGCTTCACACAGTTGGAAATAAGTTTATATGGGAGGCATACTCCATAGATTTGATTTTATTAAACCTTTTGCTACCCCTTTTTTTCTGTATGTTACTGAGCTTTTACATTTCAAGGCCTGTGCTCCATGATGGCTTTACCCTTGTAAGCAACAAGATATGGTTGCTGTCCAGGAGATACTTGATAGGGAACCAGTGCAGTAAAACAACCACACTGAGGCGCAATATATGATGAGCAGTGTGAGAGCAATTGGGTATGAGGCTAACTTGGAAGGTAGGGTAGGATTTCATAGCTGTGTATAGGTGTTGAGGAAAACGGCAAATTCAAATGAGGTTTTATTGGGTGAATTTAAAGTTTAGAAAACTTAAATACCATTTAAGAAGTAGTT
The DNA here is from genome assembly GCF_951640355.1 of Cnephaeus nilssonii. Taxonomy (NCBI): domain Eukaryota; kingdom Metazoa; phylum Chordata; class Mammalia; order Chiroptera; family Vespertilionidae; genus Cnephaeus; species Cnephaeus nilssonii. The sequence goes on along the minus strand of NC_137093.1, from coordinate 12,115,335 downwards.
GGTGGGAGGAAATGGAAATAAGTTGTTTTCTATATCATCCCCGGTTAATCAAGAGTTTCATAGGCCAAAAGATTTAATTATATATTTAAATGTAATTTTTTTAAAGTTTTTTATTTTAGAGGAAGGGAGAAGGATAGAGAGAGAAAGATGAATGGGAGGAACAGTGATTGGCTGCCCCCTACTGGGATCGAGCCAGAAACCCAGCATGTGCCCTGACCCATGTTCTAATTGGGAATACAACCTTCGATCTCTTGGTTCATGGGTTGATGCTCAACTGCTGAGCCACACCTGCTGGGATAAAACTTCTTACTGATTTTTAGAGAGCAAAAAGAAACATTGATTTGTTGTTCCATTTATTTAGCATTCATTGGTTGCTGCTTATATATGCCTTGAATTATATATGCCTTATATATGTCTTGAATTGAGACATCTTTTACTTTAAGTGGGTATAATTAACAACAATAACAATGAGGGGTTCTGTGGTCTCCTGGGAGATGGTGCCCTGAGGGATTTGGAAAAAATAAATTACCCTGACATTCCAAAGGTACATTATCCAAAAAGACAAGACAGGCTCTGTTAAAGATTGACCTTTGTCAAGAAATGATACCAGCCCAGGACATGACTACCTGCCATGAATTCCCTTTGGGAAGTTTTCATTTCAGCCCTGGCTGGTTTGGCTCAGTGGAAGGTTCAGGGGTTAAGTTTCTCCGTCAAAGGCACATACCTCAGTTACTGATTCAATCCCCAGCCCTGGTCTGGGTGCATTGGGAAGCAATCAATGGATGTCTAACACATTGATGTTTCTCTCTTCCTACCCCTCACCCCCACCCCCCAATTCTGCATCCCTTCCACTCTAAAAATCAATGGGAAAAATATCCTCACTCCCTGGGTGAGTCTTTTTTTAAAAAATTTTAATTTCAGATCATTCTATGTAGTTTAGGTCTCACAAGCCTCCCCTGAGCTTATCAGGTTTAGTATGTGATCCCCTTTTTGAGCACAAGACATCTAAAATAGTTTAGCTAGTTTATTTTATCCTCACCTGAGGATATGTTTGATTTTAGAGATTAAGGTAGACAGAAAGACATTGATGTGAGAAATACCCATCAGTTGCTTCCCATCCACACCCTGACCAGGGATAGACCCCACAACTTAGGTATGTACCCTGAACCAGGCTCCAACCAACTTAACCACCTGGCCAGGACTATCTAGCTAGTTTTTAATGAAAAAGTAAAACAAGCCCAATAAGCTGAAGTAACTATCCAAGATTACAAAGGTAGTCCGTGGCAAAACTGGAGTTCCATACTTGTTTGGCATGCACACCAGAATGTGTTCCGACTTTGCAGCCTTAGATACATAACAAGGACAACCCATATTGTTTCAACACATTCTGATTTACTCGAGCTTTGTTAACGTTTAATAAGGAGCAATCCCAGTATGCAATGCAAACAATGAGTTAACAGTTAGAAACTACATGTCCCAGCATGCCATGCTCTCCAGCAACCTCGGAAGTGGGTATGAGGGACGCCATTGCATTTTGGTAGTTGCAGTCTCTCGGGACTGGCCCGCCCCTTGTGCAGCTTCCGGGGCCTACGTTTAAAGAAAACCCTACTGGGTGGCTTAGCGCCCTAGAGAGAGGTGCCGCCCTACGACCTTTGCCCCCGGCGCGGGTGTCCAGCTCCTCGAATCTTTCCCACAGCCCAACATGGCGGCAGAGGTGGATTTTGGGGATTTAGAGCTTTTCGAGGCGTTTGACCACCCAGAGGAAGCGCTCCCGAAGCCCGTTCACACGCGCTTCAAGGACGGCGACGGCGACGAGGAGGACGAGAACGGGGTTGGCGACGCGGGGCCGCGGGAGCGGCTCCGGCAGTGCGAGGAAACCATCGAGCAGCTCCGCGCCGAGAATATCCTTCCCGCCCGCTGGGCCCCGGCGCCCGGGCGTGTGGTGGGTACCGTGCCCCTCTGGGCGCGGGGGCCGGAACTCCGTGTAAATTTGTCTCGCCCCCTACGGCGGGCTGCGAAGCGGGGTTCGGGTTGCGTAAGCTGCCCCGGGGGCCTCGGCGCCGACCTCTCGGCGACCCGCATCCGGACTTGTTTCCCCAGTCACCCAGCCTGGGGCCGGTTTTTAGGGTCATTTCAGACTCTTGCAACTGTTCGTTTGTAGACTTTTTGGAGTCATCCGCTTTCGGTTTTTTTGCAGCCCAGTTAAAGTTACTGCGGTCCTGTTACAGTTGTGTATTGGGAGATATCGGGTAATTAGACTTTGGCGTAGACCTGATTTATTTTTTATTTATTTGTGTGTGTGTCTGTGCAGAGCTAGTGGTCCCAAGATGTAGAGTTTGGGGGCCTTGAGGAGTCGAGGGGTGCAAAGCGACATGGTTAATGGCTTGAGTAAGATTGGGGATTCATTTTAAAGTTCTTCCACTTTGAAATAGCTTCCGAAGTGAAGGTGCAAACCTTTAGGGAAAACGCGCCAAATATTTTCATTTGGCTTTATTTACCATGACGACAGCCTTTCTAGCAAGATTTGTTAGTATGTTTATTTACAATCTTTGGGTTTGTTTTTTTAATAGAAACTGTGTGTGTGTGTGTGTGTGTGTGTGTGTGTGTATAAAATTTTGGTTCGGTTGCTTTTTTTTTTTTTTTTTTTTTAGAATATTAAAGATCCCTAAAAGCGGTTGGTAAATTACCTGTTAAGGTTTCGAAGTCTGATTTTTTTTTTCATGATGCCTTTTCCTTAAATATGTTTCTATGAAAAATTTCAAAATACAAAAGTCGTTAACAGTTTGTTGTGCCGCATTTACTTTTTCGCATATCAGGATGCTTTTGCCTTGGGACATTTTCTTAAGTGAGTGAGTGTTTAGCTTTGGAGGGGACACTTGTTTGAATAACGTTTTTGGTCCAGCCAGTTAGTCTCTTCGGAACTGCAGGGCCTGGTGTCTTTGAAATGTCTATGTTGGAAGGAATGAAAACGGTATTTGAATTTTTAGGTCCAAATGCCTAACCCTGCAACAAAACAGAAGCTCAGTACGTGTGTCATCTTCAAAATAGTTGCTTGTCTTTTAAACGTATAACATTCTGTCACCAAAAGTGAGAGTTAGTAGTTGGATTTTATGACCTTTATGAATGTTTAATGAGGGCTTATACTCCTTAACACGTAATAACATCAAGAACTTAAAAGAAAATTGAACATTCTGACTCGACCAAGGTATGAGATTTTGAAATTACACCATAGTAGTATTTTTTTTATCCTGATGTTAATATCTAATCGTAGTTTCTTTATAAAAAGGGTATTTAGGATTTTTGTATCATTTTTATTTGTTCAGCCTACTCAAAAGAAATCAGAGTAATGATCCTTTTTTTTTTTAACTTATGGGGGTAACACTTGAAATTCTCATAACTGCATTAAACTGACTTAATGGGTGAAAATATTTGTGAAACAATTCAGAAAATTTTGACTTAACGTTCAGAACAGGCACATTGTCAACCCAGCTGTCTATTCAACAAATATTTCTGGGAAATTAGAATTAAAATTACAGTATTCATCTAAAATATTACTTAAAGTACAAATATTTTCAAGCTTTCAGAATTTTGAGCTGGCTGATGCGTGGTACCTGCTGGAGTAACTAACTGGCTTCCCTGGTGACTAGAAGTTTAAAATTTAGAATTTAGATGCCTTTCAGAATAACTTCCCGTGCCCTACCTTTATTCGTCTAAGCGAGCACACTTTATGGATTTAAACTAATTTTTGGTTAGTTATTAACTATTGACTATAACTACGATTCCTCAAAAATCATAAATTTTTATATATTAAAATATACTTTAGATAAGCACATTTTCCAATAGAGTTGATTATTTAAACATTAAGCATTTTAAAGTGGATTATAATCACCCGTGTTCAAATGACTATGGTGTCGTGGGTTATGCCAATTTATAAAAAGTAAGCATTAGAATAATGAAAAAGGAATTTATTTTTAGAATTAGTGCCCTCCATAGTGTCTGATAAAGCATTCTACAGAAAACCAAGAAAGAAAAAGAAATAAAATTATTTAGGGAAAATTTGTACCCCAAGTCTCTTGGGTTGGAACCACTGTGATCAGAAGTTTCTCTATTTATCCAATTAACATTGCATTTGTTTGTTTTTTACTTTGTATTATGAGAAATTTAAAGAACGTGAAAAGAATAATTAATACCCATTTTTGATCACTTACATTCCCAGTGACTATTTTGCCGTATGTTTTTCTAATCCCATGCACACATTTCACCCCAAATATTTTAGCATGTATCTTCTTTTAAAAAGATACTTTTTCGCGCATTACCACACCACCATTATCGTACCTCATAATTGTCATGACTTCCTTGATAACATTCCCATCCCAGTACCTACTCACATTTCCCCAACTGAATGTCTTTATAGCTGATTGTTCAAGCTGGGCTCCAACCAAAGACCATGCGGTTACATGGGGTTTTGAAAACAGGATGTATCTTTTATAAACTGAAATTTGCTCAAGTTGCAACAACTTTATATTTTAAATTTATTTCTCTACTTGATGAGAACAATTCCAAATACAGACGGATGTATTTCATATGCTGTCCAGGTAGAGAAATATGAGGCAGGTGAGGAGGAATCGGAGATTCAGCTGGTCCCAGGTTCGCAATGGGATATATTGCAGTTTTCCAGGTTGCTTTTTTTGTTTTGTTTTCCAGTATTTGAAAGTGAAATCCAGAACAGTATGCTTTTTACATCTCGACTTTAGAATCTTGGATTTGAGATGTTCTGTGCAGTGTGCTCTGCCCTCCGAAAATAACCTATCCATTTATTTATAAAGTGTGTGTTTTTCCTCTATAGTTCTAAGGCAAATTCACTCTGATTCTTTTAGAAATAGATTCTTGTAACCTTCTGGTTTACCCATTCCTTCTTTCCCTTCCCTTCCCCAATTTACAAAGAAACAGCCATCAGGTAAAGAAACTTTTTCGTTGAAAACTGAAAGGTTAACTGGTTTTTAATTTTTTGTGATATATTTTAAAGACATGTTATGTAAGGGATACCTCTGTGTAAAATCGTTAAAGTAGGTAAAGTGGTGAAACAGATTTTTCCTGAGCAAACTGTGTTCTTGGTCTTATACGTATTATCTTTGGTACTTGAGAATTATATAGGTCATATGTTTATATGTACGTACGCAAGTTTTGCTTTAACTCCTCTAAGAATATGTTTTAACTTCTGTTTTAGTGGAATATTGGTGAACAACACTAAGTTAGATGGACCTTTATTACAGATTCTATTTATGAACAATGTTATTTCAAAGTAAGTCATTTTCCCTTTTCTAAATATAATGAATTCATGTGCTTATGAAACAATGTCTTCTATGAGAATGCTGTTTTCATTTGTACTTCCTTATTCTTTTACTTAAAATTTATGGAATCCTGATGAAGAGCAAGGACATTAGAGTCATGTAAACTTGAATTTGAATCTGGTTTCTTTCTTTCTACATATCAGAACCTGGGCAGATCACTGACCCTCTCTGCATACCAGTTTCCTCACTGGAAAACAGGATATTAATAGTGACCACCTCCTAGGTAGCTAAGTGAGCACCTGTAAGAATCCAGTAGCCTCTAATTAAAAAAAACACTACCACCGCAACAATAATGTTAGCCATTTATCTTCCCACGTCAGGTAACAGTCTTCCCTGTTGGCTATCTTCATAGCTTTCCCACATTATATATATATACTAGAAGCCCGGTGCACGAAATTCGTGCACGGCGGGGGGTTGTCCCTCAGCCCAGCCTGCACCCTCTCCAATCTGGGACTCCTGGAGGGATGTCCGACTGCCCGTTTAGGCCCAATCCCACCAGGATCGGGCCTAAACGGGCAGTCGGACATCCCTCTCACAATCCAGGACTGCTGGCTCCCAACTGCTTACCTGCCTGCCCCTAACCGCTTCTGCCTGCCAGCCTGATCACCCCCTAACCACTCCGCTGCCAGCCTGGTTGATGCTTAATGCTCCCCTTATATATATATATTTATTTAATATATTTTTATTGATTTCAGAAGGGACGGGAGAGAGAGAAGAAACATCAATGATGAGAGAGAATCACTGATTGGCTGGTTCATAGACTGATGAACTCAGCTACTGAACCACACCGACCAGGCATGTTATATTTTTTAATATCAGAACTAGCCCTTGGCAGAAGGTCTTTCAGCATGCTTGAGTCTATATGACTGCATTCCTGCAGTGCTTGCTGGTGCTCTGAAATGGTTTGAGGCCCTTTCTCGAAGATTGGTTCTAGACATTTCGGACAGTTGCATGCCCCCTCTCATGTCACTTAATCCCATTCTCTTATGTGCTGGGTAAAGTGAAGAAGGTAAAGGGAACCATACATCGAGTGGTACCTGTGGGGCAGGTCTGTTACCTTCTTTGTCTCCGCAGAAGAGGAACCTGAGGGTCTGAGGGGAGGGGAAGCTGGGTGGTGAGTGTAGCAGCAGCCAGATGCCGGGCACAGTTGGGCTCTAACACCGTTGTCACCTTCAGATTAGAATCAGCATCTACTGTAGCTTGAGGCAGTCTAACTTCCGCACCACCCACCTGCAAAAATCTTAGAATGTCAGAGCTAAAGAGACGTGACAGATGCTCGAATCTGAAGAGGAAGTTGTCTGCCCAGCTGCAGCCTAAGCTGGGCTCCTTCGCGACCTCCTGCGTGAGACTGAAGAAGTTGGATGAATGTGGTTCTTGAGCTGGAAAGCTGGAGAAAGTAGACCTCAGTAGTTTTCTGGCATTGCATTTTTGTTTTGTTTTCAAGTTTAATATTTATGCATTGTATTTCCTTATGTGTGCATAGAGAATCTCTGGGAGGAGGATGTGGAGGAACCGAAGGCATAGGTTGCCTTTGTGTGGCAGAAATAGGTGGCTAACAGACAGGGTGGGAAGGAGGCATTTCATTGTGTAACCCTTCTACTTCTTTTGGATGTGGGACTACGTGCATGTATTATGTATGTAGACGTTAAATACATGAAACTTATTTAAAAGTCCATTTATTCTTAGCGCAGATATGCCAAGCACTGGGTTGGGTTATCATAATTGTTTTGTTAACTTGGCACCAACTGTAGATCCTGAGTGTTACCGAGTCAATGATTTGATAAACCTGAAACACAAAGTAACAGAAATGACACATGGCATAATCTTGACTTCAGTCTGTTCCTTGTTTTACTCTGAGTTCTGACCATTTTGTGCTCTTATGCAGGCAATATCATCAAGAAATAGAGGAATTTGTATCAAATTTAGTAAAAAGATTTGAGGAACAGCAGAAAAGTGATGTGGAAAAGACTTCCTTTAATCTTTTGCCCCAGGTATTTCAAACTTAAGAGACTTTAAGATTAGTAGGTTATGCTTTTCACTGCTCATTATTCTGCCACCAGGATCCTCTGAAATCAAAACCAAAATGGTTAAGATTGTCTGTTCCCCTCCGGTCTTTCACCTGGCTTCTTTCTCTGCGGTCCACCCAGCAGCCATGGGCTTTCTTTTGGATCCTGGCTCCTTTTCTTTCATTTTCTAACTTGGACATGGAGGTTTGTGTGGAAAACTGAGGTTAGGCTCCTCCAAAATCTGTATTTCTTAGGTTTGTAAAATACAGATTCTTTTTCCCTAAAGCCAACATGTGTTGTCCTTTCTCCCCCACCCCCACCCCCACCACACACACACCTGTTAAAAAAATAAGTAGCATGCCCAAATAAATTTGAGACATTTTACTATGTGAATATTAGAGCATGAATTTATGTTTAAAAGATCAGAATTATGTTTACTGGGCCTTTTTAAAATTAGAAATTAAGGTAAGTAGTCTCTCAAATAAGGATCTTTAGCTGTCTATCCTGTGAAGTTAGAGAACAGAGTATTCTGATTAATTACATTTTAAAAACACCTTTACTTTTCACCTATATACAATTTTTTAAATATATATTTTTATTGTTTCAGAGAAGAAGGGAGAGGGAGAGCGAGATAGAAACATCAATGATAAGAGAATCATTGATCAGCTGCCTCCTTCACCCCTGCTACTGGGGATCGAACCCATAGTCCAGGCATGTTCCCTGACCAAGAATTGAACCGTGACCTCCTGGTTCACTCAACCACTGAGCCACACCAGCCGGGCTATATACAGTTTTTGAAGATTCAAGAAATGGGAAATACAGTCAACAATAAGAAAACACTAAATAATATTAATGTTTTGATTCAAGGTACACTTTAGAATTTTTTGGTGGCTTGAGGTCATTGAAGGTGATAGTAGTATTAACTAGTAATATAAAATATTTTAATCTTTCTGGTTATCTGATTTCAAGATAAACAAAAGTCTGCCTTATCAGTTCAAATGTTGAAAGTTTCATAATATTTATTAACATGAGAGTCATAGTGTATGCTAATGCTTCAGAAGGACAGTTTGTATAACTTTTTTAATTTTCCTACTTGTGAAATTTCTTTCCTGAGCATTCCTGCCTAGCTTCACTTAACTCAACCCTAATTATGACAACTGTGAATTCAAATTTTTATATACCATAATGGTATGTATTAGAAAATAAAGTGGGTGTGTCCAAATTGCTAATATTTGAGTTTTGAAGTTGAAACTTGGTTACCGTTTGTAATGTGCATTTTTCTTTGTGTCAGCCATCCAGTGTTACGCTAGAAGAGGACCATAAAGTAGAAGAATCCTGTTCCATTAAAAACAACAAGGAAGCTTTTAGTGTAAGTTTGGACATTTTAGCTTTAGAATTCTGCAGATACATGATTTCTATCCTGTGTCAGGTGGGCAGTATTTAAACGATAACGTGGATAGTCACATGTCATCAAATGATCACGCATTCTTTCATTAAATTTGTTAGAAACAACCATGTAGACTTCAACCTTTAAATACTATAGTTTGCTTTTTAATGACTATTTTATTGTGACCTGGGGGCACAGTAAACATTGCCTGGATGACTTGATTCATCCTGACCAACCTCTGTGTTTATTTTCAAGAACTTGGAGGAAGGTATAAAAAACATGCTGTTGAACTTACAAATGGTTGAAGCTGAGAGGGGTACATAGTTAATATCACAGATGGCAGATATGAAATTGAAAACATTTTAAATAGAAGAAGCTTAACAGGGACGAATCTATGTTTAGGCCTTTTCAGTACCTGTGCAGAATTGAGCAATGTCAATGCGATGCACTGGTGTGATTTTTTTTTTTTTTTTTTTTTTTGCAACTTACAATTTTTTTAAGATGATGATATAATCCTGGGTTCTATGAGAGTAAGACTAGTTTTCATGTTTATGGAGTACTGTGCCCCATTGATCAACCACAGCTTTAAAAACATGGGGCTGCTGGGGTGATGAAGAGCCCACACATCTCATTGAAAAGATCTACAAGGGAGGTCACATCTCTGCAAATGCAGTGAAGGCTGTTATTTGCAAAGGTGTCATTTTAGATCATCCTATGCAGATCATCCAAGTGGCAGACCTAGGCCCAGTGATTGGATTGAGAACAAAGGCACATTTCAACTCAACATTTAGTACGTAGGAATTTCTACCAGGCCTGTGAAAAACCAAGTGGTTTGTCTCGTTTTTTTAAAAAAAGCAAATTCCATGGTACTGGAGTCAAAGACTGAGATGCTGTCGGGCACTTCAAAGAAAGATTTCTGAATTTGAACCAGATTACTTTTCATTTCTCTTCTAAACTGAGATTCTGGGATTTAGTGGCACCTGCCTGGAAAATGGGAATTGTACACATTTGTTAATTTGATTCTTTATTTTATTTTTAATATATTTTTGTTGATTTCAGAGAGAGGGAGAGAGAGATAGAAAAAGATCAATGATAAGAATCATTGATGGTCTGCCTCTTGCACGCCCCCTACTGGGTATCTAGCCCACAATCTGGGTATGTGCCCTGACTGGGAATTGAACCATGACCTCCTGGTTCATAGATCCATGCTCAACCACTGAGCCATGCCGGCTGGGCTAATTTTGTTCTTTAATAAATACTAATAAATATTTACTAAATGCTCCTTTGTACTATGGACTGTTGTAGGTTTCAGGGACATAGTAATACAATTTTTAAAAGGCCAAGTCCTTGCCCTCCTTGAATTACATTATAGTGGGGAAGGCAGTGCTCTGAAGGAAAGTAAAGCAGGCTAAGGAGTTAGTACCTGAGGGGTATTTGGTTTCTATAGTGAGTACTTAGTGACAGCCTCTCTGAACCAAGACGTGAGTAATCTGAGGGAGTGAGCCTTACTGCAGTTTGAGAGAGGAGAGCACCAGGCAGGAGAAGGAAGTGGAAAGGCCCAGGGCAGAAGCAGCATACATTGCCCACTATACACAGCCAGTCCTGCCTATTCTAAGCTCATTATAGATGTTCCTCCTAAGGATACTGTTATTCATCTCATTTTACAGATGAGGAAACAGATACGGGAACTAAGGAACTTGCCAGTAGCCCCTTAGCTAGGAAGTGGTGAAGTCAGGCTTTTAACCCATGCCTCTGGCTCCACAGTAGATGATTTGGATCCTTACATTGCCTTCCAGGCCACGGTGAGGACTTCAGATTTTACTCTGAGTGAGATGAGAAGCCATTGGAGGGTTTTAAGTAGAAATGGGATGTGATATAACTTGAATTTTTTAAAATATATTTTATTGATTTTTTACAGAGAGGAAGGGAGAGGGATAGAGAGTTAGAAACATCGATGAGAGAGAAACATCAATCAGCTGCCTCCTGCACACCTCCCACTGGATGTGCCCTTGACCGGAATCAAACCTGGGACCTTTCAGTCCGCAGGCCGACACTCTATCCACTGAGCCAAACCGGTTAGGGCTAACTTGAATTTTTAAAAGAACTGGCTCTCGGTGGAAAAGTCTGTAGCTGGTTGCATATGGAAGCTGGAAACCAGTTAGGATGTTAATGCACTCATCGCAGGTGAGATGAAATGACAGCTTAGACCAAGATGATGATGGTGGCGATAAGAAGTGGTTTCTAACCTGAAGATGCTTTGAAAGTAGAACTGATCAAATATTTTGATGAACTGGATGTGTATGAGAATATGAGAACGAGGGTAGTTGTAATGACTCCAGCTTTTGTCTTCAGCAACTGGAAGAACGTTGCTGCCTTTTCTGTGATAGTAAAGGCTGGAGGGAGGAGCAGGTATAGAGAGGATAGGGTTCTAGTGCGGTTTTAAATAGGTGAGTTTGAGAAGCCTCTTACATGTCCAGTAAGAGCTGTCAAGTTGGCACTGACATATACAAGGTTGGAGTCTGGGAGCAGTCAGACGACATTGGGGGTTACCAGCATTTAAATTATATTTCATACCACGGGTCTGGAATCACATAGAGGCTGAGCCTTACAGAATGTGGAGAGATGGTTTATAGGAGAATGTTCTTATTCTTAGAAGGCCCATACTGAATTATGTAGGGGTGAAATATGAAAAACGGCTCAGTAAAACGTAAATCTGGAAAAAAACACGTGTGTGTGTATGAGAGAGAGGAATGTGCATACTAAAATGTCAATTAACAATTGTTAAATCTAGATGGAGGGTACATGGGTGTTCATTATACCATTTCTTCAACTTTCTGTATAAGATTTTTCCCAAAAAATGGAGGGAAAAGAAAAGACTGGGAGGAAAGGAAATGGAATCAATAAATATAGACAACTTTTCTGAGGGTCTTGTTGTAAGGAAAACAGAGAAATGGGGAATTGGGAGGGAAAGTGAGAGTTGTGGGCAAGTTTTTATTTTTTAAGTCTGGAGAGGGTACAACTGATAGTAATGACCCAAAGAGGAAATGCTCAATAATCGTGGAGGCATAGGGAAATATAAACATGTAGCTTTTACTTACACATCAAAAGCTGGCTCCTTTAACTAGGGAGTTGATTATTTCTAATAACTTCACCCAAAATAAATTGTTAAAACAATTAATCATAGTTTTACATTATTCAATGTCTTCTTTTTCCTGCTTCAATAGCAATATTTTTTGACTTGTTTTCTGCAGGTTGTAGGAAGTGTCCTGTATTTTACTAATTTTTGCCTTGATAAATTGGGGCAACCGCTACTAAATGAAAACCCTCAGCTTACCGAAGGATGGGAAATACCCAAGTATCCTACATAGTGAATGAAGATCTTTTATTCATCTTGCCATTAAGTTCACCTTTTAAAAGTTTTACCAAATTTTGCAGACAATGATAACCATTCCTTAATAAAATTCACTAAAGGTACCAGCAAGTCTTCAGCCACATTGTTTCTCTAGAAGGGCAAGAAATACAAGTAAAGGCCAAAAGGTTTGTGTGGGGAGTTGTTTTTATTTTGTTTTCTGCTTTTTAAAAAAAAAAAATCATAAGCTCCTTTAGCTTGAAAAGTTAGTATTTTTTATTGCTGGCTTTCTGTAAATAAATTACAGATTAAACTATAATTTTAACATAGAGACCTGTATTAAATGTTTAAATTGATCTTCTGTTGATTGGAATTCATTGGTTCATGCCTAGTGTGTCTGGGTGGGTGGAAAGGTTTAAATTGTTGCTGTCGCTGTGATTGCTGCCTTAAAACCATCTGCCCCTTTCCATGTGGCCTAAACGAATATGATCTGTTTGCCTCGGTGCTTTTGGTACGAACCACTGGCAAGACTCAGAGGTAACTGATCAATCGGGAGCATCCAGTTCTTGGTTAAAGTGCTGTTGTTTAAATCACCAGTACGGGAGCTGAAAGTGTTCCCATTGCAGATTTTAGTAATCTGTGATCAGTGCACTTTCTAATCTCTGGTACACTTTGCTGTCATCTAGGATTTTATTGATTTGCTTTTATAGTTTCACTTACATTGTGGAAATCTTTGTTTTTTGACCAAATAGGCCAAGGCCTCACTGTTTCAATTGTGGTTCCGAAGAACATCAAATGAAAGATTGCTCAATGGTAAAGTTTTTTCCCATGAAAAAAATACCTTTGAACCAGAGCTTTCTAGTGTTTTCAACATATTTATGGTATTGTGTGATATGAAGAAACTTCCTCTGTTAATTTCCTGTGGTCTTTGAATTTGAAAAATTTACTTAAATTCTAAGGCATTAGATTGTTTTAAAACTTGATTACAGTGCTCAGTATTGAAATGAATGGAAGATTATGAGTTCATTTTTAGACAGTATATTTTTAAAGCTTGATTTTATGTTTTGGTAATACTGAGGTAATAAAACATTAAAGTGACTGCTTCTCTTTCTGGCTTATTTTTCTAAAATATCCAGCCTCTTTTATACTTGTTCCTTATACATTAAAAACTGAAATAATCTGCTTGACTTAAGCAAAGTGCTCATATTTATTTAATTTCTGAAATAGTTCTAAAGTGATTGATACCATTCTTTTCAAATGCATTACGATTCAGCCTCGGAATGCTGCTCGAATAAGCGAAAAGAGGAAAGAGTACTTGGATGCCTGTGGTGAAGCAAACAATCAGAACTTTCAGCAGCGGTACCATGCAGACGAGGTAGAAGAAAGGTTTGGAAGATTCAAGCCAGGAGTTATTAGGTACCTGTTGTCAGTTTCCCATAGAATGCCATTTCTCTTTCCCCAGTATTTGAGACATTGTGTATTTAGGGTAATTATCACGATGTTAGTTTTATCTCGCAAGGCTCTAGATAACATACATCAAGTCATTTGAAAATATTCATTGAAATCTTAACTACAGGGTGACCCCCAAAATGTATACATACACTTTGAATAATTATAAAGGTGGCGTTTATTAAAATACATTTCATTTTCAAAATGTAATAGAATCTACAGACGTTATGTGTATACATATTTTGGGGACACCTTGTATATATTTGATAGGCACCATGCCACATGCTGTGTACTGTAAGAATTATTTTAAAACATTGGAATAGTGTGTGTTTTCATCCAAACAAGAAAGTATTTCGTCTTCCTTTTTTCTTTATACTTAGTGAGGAACTTCAGGATGCACTTGGTGTGACAGATAAGAGCCTGCCACCTTTTATATATCGAATGCGCCAGCTAGGATACCCACCAGGATGGCTCAAAGAGGCTGAACTGGAGAATTCAGGGCTTGCGCTCTATGACGGAAAAGGTAATATCCGGTTAGTTAAGTCAACTTCGGTGTCATCTATTTTTTTTTAATTAAGGAATCAATAAAATGTGATAGGAATGGCTGTCTTCTTCAGTGTGTGCTGAGTTAACAACAACAAAAAATAACATGATGGCATTTTCTTTGTTTTGCAAAGAAGGAACTAAAACCTCACTGAGAATTATCGGATGGTTATCTAGACCTGTTCAATGACTGCCTAGGCCAGAGTACCAACTCTCCAGCTAGTGCCCCTAAGTTCTTGCCTTTCTCAGTAATGGTAACATATATACCCACCAATGCCAGGAGATCTATAAAAGTTAGAATATATAAGGCCTCTTATAATCTAGAATTCCTCTCTTAGATATCTACTCTAAAAATATTCACACTTGTGCATAGGGACATGGGTGTCTATATATTTTTGCATTGAACATGATAGTAAAAAATTAAAAACAACATGAAGGCCTTACAGGAGAATGGCTAAATAAACTCCGGTAGATCTGGGCTGTGGAATCCCTACAGTATTTAGAGTGGAATAAACCTATATGAGCTGACATGGCAAAATCTCTGCAATGCCAAGTGGAAAGCAAGTTTCTAGATTACTTACACGCTGCGACGTCATTGATCTCATGTTGTGAAAAGAAAGAAATCCACGTGGAAGAAACAGCCCTGTGTTTTCTCTAAGGACTTATTTATATAAAATATTTTTAAAAGATCTTGACCAAGAACCATTAGATTTTAGGGTTTAGCCCCATAGATGCCTTCCCCGACCACCTCATTCACCCACTGTCCTCCAGTTTTTCTCACCGTGCCCTGTGTGTGTTCTTCAGACCCTGTCACCGTTTATATTTATATTTTACTTGAGTGGTATATATTTTCCCAATTAGATGGTAAGGTTTACAATTGCTAAAACCATATCCATTGTATTCAGTATATCCCCAACATGTGGCACAGTGCCTGCCTGGCACATGGTAGCTAGTAAATCTTTTTTTATAAAATGCAAATGTCTGAACCGATATACAGCAAACATAACAGTGCTTATCCATAACTGAGACAGTAAAAAGGATGGGATACAGATTTTAGTTTTATCTACAATGCTCTAAATATTTTTAAATGAAAATGTTTCTATGTATTACTTAGGCAATTAAAAATAAAAATATTTTTAGAAAATTTACCATGCCTCCCCCTTCTCAGATAATACCAAAGAGGTATTTAGCACAGACCTTTTAATAAATCTTCAGGTCATGCTAATATTCAAATTCTTTTCTTTTTTAGCTTATTTGTTTGGGTAGGGATTCTTTGGACAAAAGATTGTGGATAATTCAGAGTCTCTTAAATCTCTATTTTATTTTTTTTAATATATATTATTGACTTTTAGAGAGAGGGGAAGGGAGAGAGATAGAGAAATAGAAACATCGATGACTGAGAAACATCATCGATCAGCTGCTTCCTGCATGCCCCACACAAGGGATCAAGCCCGCAACCTGGGCATGTGTCTGGACCAGGAATCGAACCACTGGCCTCTTAGTTCCATGCTCAGCCGCTGAGCTACACTGGCCAGGATATTTTTTATTTTTTAAAATCCTCACCCGAGGATATTTTTTTTATTGATATTAGAGAGAAAGGAAAGGAAGTGGAGGGGAAAATAGAGAGAAACATCAAGAGGCCAGACCAGACCAGGGATCAACCCTGAAACCCAGGCCTGTGCCCTGACCAGCAACCTCTTGGTACACAGGACGACACTCATCCAACTGAGCCAGGTGCAAAATAGACTTTTAAGCAACCCATAGAAGAACCAGATTTGCCAAGATATTAAATATTTTATCAAAGTAACGTGCACGTTGTTGAACAGTTCTGACCTAGTTGTTCAGACATATAGTGATTAAAGTCCTTCTCAAAATAATGCTCTTGCCATGAAGGTAAGCACCCTCCAGGTCTGCTTTTGGTCTGGAGAGAGATTTATATTGGCATCTAGCAATATTAACCCTTTTGATGGTCTGTAATAGATGCTGCTGATGGGGAAACAGAATCTGGAGAAGTACAACATAATCAAAATGTCACTTATGATCTCTCAAAATTGGTGAACTATCCAGGTTTTAATATATCTACTCCCAAAGGAATTCCAGATGTAAGTATATTGTTTCTTTATTCTTGTGAGCTGTGTAATTGTTAAAAATGTTAGCTTTATTTAGCAATTACTGTTACATAAAGAAGTACATGTGTTTAACTTTTTAATTTTCTTTATGTTGACTAGAATCTTAAGTGAAATCTTATATACCTTAAAAAAACAGATTTTTTTTCAAAGTAAAATTTTTCATCTTATATGATAATGATTTCTACACTTACTCTTCCAACTCTTTTTAAGTTTCAAAATTCAACAATTAACTCTTGTGATGGTGATGGTAGCAGCAGTATTTTAATTTAAAAAAATGCATGGGCTAAATTAAGGGCTGAATTGCCTGGCACAAGCCATCAGAGCCTCTGAAAGTGGATCCAAGACCCGGCCCACATGGGAATCCCCTGGGGGTCTCATAGGAAATGCACATCCTGAGTCCCTCCCTTAGACCTAATGGACTCAGTCCCTGGAGTCTACAGGTTTGACAAGAGCCCAGAGTGATTCTTAGTAACAGTCACTGTTGAAAGTGCTATTGGTGATGAGAGAGAAACGTGGGACCTTAAAGAGGAGTAATCAGTTTTGAAAGGGAAAGAACAGAAGATAGGAAACAGCACAAGTAAATGTGTCAGGAGCAATGAGCAGTCAGGAGAGGGTGGAGCCAGCCAGGCCAGATAAGAGCCCTGGTTGGTACTGCTTATAACTTCTACCTGTATAAGCAGGACATTTTGGGGCCAAGTGATTTTGTCAAGTAGCTCTTAGTATTCAGTCCTGACTGTTCTGTAGGCAGAGTTGAGGTTTTTTCCTTCAATGCACCATTTTCATTAATTCCCCAAAAAAGGAAAAGTCACATATGAAGCAGAAATGTAATTGGATACCTCCACTTTACCTCCTTTGAACAAAAATCTCAAAGCATGGCGTCTTTCTAGGTACACGCTTATTTCTTCCTTCTCTTCTCATCGTTAGGAATGGAGGATGTTTGGTTCTATACCAATGCAGGCCTGTCAGCAGAAGGACGTGTTTGCCAGTTACCTTACTTCAAACTTCCAGGCGGTAAAGAGACTTTCAGAGTCTTCTCTAAAAACGTATTGCATGTGTCTGTGGGATTCTGTAATGCATTAGCATCTTATTGCCTTGCTTGCTTTGATTAAAAGCTCTTGCTGTTTTCTGGTGAATCAAAAGGAAAAGGTAGCTGCATTCGCCAGTTACATGGACTTGGTTCCAGATTGGTTTTCTGCGTCATGTTTAAGTGAAGGCATGGGTGGAGTTTCATTCTTTGTCTGCCCGCTGTAACTGTGGTTTGGTTCCTCCATTAGCCGAGTGTGAGGTCTGGCTCCAAGAGGTCTTCGTCTCAGTCCAGCCCTTGTAGTCCAAAGAAGCAGAAGGGGAGCAGCTCAGGCTCCCCCGCGGACATGGAGCTCGATTCGGGTAGGTTTCACCTCATCTTGTGATTTTATTGAGGAGGTAGAACAAATTCGTATGCTCCTGAGTTCCGTAAGAAAGAAGAAGCTCTTATGAGCACCAACTAAATAGTAAATCTTCTATTTTGTTCTTGGAGATCTGAGCATCACCACTGTCAGTGGTAAAAGCTGGGTTGGAAGACATACTTGGTCTGAGGGATGCAGAGGCCAGCATGCTGGGTTCCTGCGTTAGGCAGACCTCGGTCTCTCATCACCCCACCCCAGCAGTCCTGCATCTGGCCTGGCCCCTCGGATGGGGCAGTGCTCAGAGACCAGTAGTGGCAGCTTGGTCCAAGGAAGTAGGCAGAGTCGAGCCGAGCTTCCCCAGTTATTCTTCCCAATTGTGTTGTGTGGTTTTTTTGTTTTGTTTCTGATTTTTATGGAATTTATTGAAGTGACAAACAGGAATGGCCTGAAAGAACGTAGTGACTATGACAATCTGCGGGAAAGGGTGGACCCCGGAGAGCCAAGGACCTGGGTGCGGCAGAAGGAAAGGAGGACTCTCAGATGACCAGCAGGGTTCAGTTTTGGAATCTTAAACCAGATACTACTTGTGCTGCCATTAGCGAGAATAGCCAATAGGAGAAGAGTCCAGATTTTAGAAAAAGATCCTTTGTTTTGCACAGGTTGGATCTGCTGTGTGTGGGGGGACAGCCAGCTGGTGATGACCAGCGACCAGTTAGCTATATGAACCCACCCATCAGGCAGAGAGAGACACAGAATTAGGAATAAGCTCGAGGGTGGTCCTGCCTTGTCTGCCCACCTTTGTCTCCTCCTGCCTTCCACACACTCAGCAGTCCAGCCGGCCTACATTTCCAGCCAAGCGTTCTGCATTCTTCCGCGAATTCCATCTTCAGCTACAGGAGACAACCTAGAAATTATTCTGTATTTCCATGCTGTTGTTCATAGTGTCTAGCTCTAAAACGATGTAACAGCATGAAAACATTTGCCAATGGGTTGGTTAATGTTTCTGGCACTAGAAGGTCCCGTAGCTTCCCCTGCAGGTGTCCCTGTTTACAGGTGGCTTGAGGATGAGGTGAAGGTCATGTATGATTATCCACAGGGTTTTCCCCTCAAGCCAGTTATTTTTGGCCATTGAATCTCTGACTATCCTCAAGTTCAAGTAATACATGTTAGTACAGCCCAGTGCTCTGACAACAAAGTTTCTTCCCTTTCTTATTGCAGATGCGGAGGCCCTGCATGGTTCTCCGAGTGGGAATGCTACTCGGTTTCAGCCACCATTGCCCCCTGACACTCCTCCACTACCACGGGGAACTTCGCCCACCTTCATTCCTCCGCTCCCCAAGGGCACCCCGCCGCTGACTCCCAGTGACTCACCACAGACCAGGACAGCACCTGCGCCTATGGAGGAGGACACACTGACCCTGGAAGAACTCGAGGAGCAGCAGAGGCGGATATGGGCGGCCCTGGAGCAGGCTGAGAGCGTAAACAGCGATTCTGACATTCCTGTTGACACACCTTTAACTGGAAATTCGGTTGCCTCTTCCCCTTGTCCAAACGAGCTAGAGCTTCCTGTCCCAGAGGGAAAACCATCTGAAAAGCAGGTGCCAGATGAGCCTGAGCCTGAGCCCAAGGAAGAGGACACTTGTGCAAAGAAATCAGAAGTTGAACATCCAGAGAGCCCAGAGTCCGAGGCGACATTGCTTTGTCGGCAGGACAAGGAAGAGTCTGCCCAGGGAGGCTCCGAAGGTGCGCCTCTCGATAGTGGCAGTGTGGTACCGAACGGAGGCAGCCAGAAGCTCCTGCCCCTGGACACCAGTCCTTCAACAGCCACTAAAACTCACAGTCCTATCCCTGATATGAGCAAGTTCGCGACTGGAATAACGCCATTCGAATTTGAGAATATGGCAGAATCGACTGGAATGTACCTCAGGATAAGAAACTTGTTAAAGAACTCACCCCGAAACCAGCAGAAAAACAAGAAGACTTCTGAGTAACTGCTTGACACAGCACCAAGACCTAGTTAATGATCCACACCTTTGTGTCCTGTCACCAGTACTAAGTGGACAGATGAACTGTCTTCCTATTTGTCCCTCCCATGTTTAAAAATCTGTCCGAGGCTTATTTGTGGCTTAAAGTCAGGCCTGTTTTAATGAATGGAAAGATCGGGCTCACTGGTTCACTGTATTTTATTCTCGCTACTAAAAACGGGTGGGGAAATGTAAGTATAGGGGGAAATGTAAGGGTTTAGAGGTAGTTTGTTAAGGTTTATACTATTTTTGGGTTGTGAGTGTCTGTCCAGAGTGATGGTTTTTATCGTCTTTTGTACATTGTTTTCCCTTTCTACATTTTGCTAATTATCTTGTATATAAGTTTAATAGATCACTTTTTTAAAGAAAAAATTCTAACCATTTTAAATTCACATTTCAACTTCGATAACCAAATGAGAAAAATCAGGGATGAGCAGCTTTATCCCACTTGGGGTATTTTTGTAAGTGATTTACATACATCAATTTTAATGACCCTTTTATTTTTTTGTAACTTCATTCTTCATATAAGCTTGCGATACAGGTCTGATCGATCGTCTTTGTGTACAAAGGTTTAATAAATTAGTTTTCATATACATAATCTAAGACTTTGAATACAAAAAAAGTGATTCACAGTTAAATTAGTAAATAAAACCCTGTAAATTTGGAAGTAAATTATGTGGTTGTTAAAATTAGTGGAACTATAAATGGAAGAAAAAGCAAAGGAAATATAAGAAATCGGCAAATTTGGGTATTTCCAGTGGATTTTAGCCTTAAATATAGAGGCAGCAGAATCTTAATCATTTTGAAAATAATGGAGGGCAGCAAGCCTTTGTACCAAAAAATTTTTTTAAAAATTCTGGACTTAAACCCCAGGAAAATTAATAGTTAAAAATAGAAAGTAGACATTAAAAATTGCTGTTAATTATCAGGTCTATAAGAGCTGAAACAATGGGTTCCCCCCCCCCCCTTTTTTAATTTATTGATTTTAGAGAAATATCAAATTGTTGTTTCACTTATTTACACAGTCATTGGTTGCGTCTTGTATGTCCCCTAACCGGGGACCAAACTTGCAACCTTGGCATATGGAGACAACACTCTAATCAACTGATCTACCCCGCCAGGGTCTGAATCTGTTTTTTGTCTTTATGTGCAATGCTATTACATCTTTATAGTCAAGTTCGTGAAAATAAACATTTAAGTGATCTTGAACTATTAGTCTCAGGTAGTACAGGGTGGGACAAAAGTAGATTTACAGTTTGTATGAAAAATAACCCAATAATTAATAAATAATGATACAAGAATAAACTCACATATAATGTAAACCTACTTTTGCCTCACCTGGTGTTACTTGCTCTTAGGCCAGCAGAGGGAGCAAAATAGAACCATTCTGGATTTAGTTTTCATTTTGAGAACTTCAGTCATCCAATTGTTCTATAAACAGTAAAAGGAAGGGAAATTATATATGAAAGGGGAAAATTTATTTTCAAGGCCCTCACAGAACATGCTAGAAATTGAATAAAACGTTAAATACTTTGGGCTTTTTTCTCTATGAGTTGAAGTACATAAAAGTAACCTCTTTTATGATCTTTCTTACTCAGTATTTCTATCGGATAAGTATATTGTCACCACATTATGCACATTATGTATGTAACATAAGGGAACTTCAGGGGCATAGAGGTTAAAGGACTCGTCAACATCCAAGCAGCGGTGATTGAGAGGCCAGTCTTCAACCAGAGATTTGCCTGTTCCCTAAAGCAGTGGTCGCCAACCTTTCGGACCTCACGGACCAGCAGTGGTCCATGGACCACCGGTTGGCTACCGCTGCCCTAAATCACAGAAGTGGTTGTTTAAATGTCCCTTTAAAAAAAAAGTTTTGCCTAGCCATCGTGGCTCTGCTTGAGCGTCAACCTGTGAACCAGGAGGTCATGGTTTGATTCCCAGTCAGAACATATGCCCAGGTTGTGGGCTCTGTCCCCACTAGGGGGCGTGCAGGAGGCAGCCGATCAATGATTCTCATCATTGATGTTTCTAGCTCTCCTGCTCTCTTTCTCTATGAAATCAATAAAAAATATATTTTTTTAAAGTTTTGACTTTAGAAGGAAGGGAGAGAGAAACAATCAGCTGCCTCCCGCACCCCCCCACCAAGGATCAAGCCAGGGCATGTGTCCTGACTGGCAACTGAGCTACACCAACCAGGGCTAAATGTCCCTTTAAGTATTGCATTAGCAGAATCTTTGAACACCAGAGATATCTAACAGTTATCTTCTTAGCATATGCCACAGATGAAATGTTAAGGTACGTTTGTGATTTACCCCATTTACCCAATCACCGTATTAGGTATGTTTTGTTAACTTCATTTTTTTAGAGGAAATGCCTAAGACACACAGCTGGTAAATAACCTAGTGAATCTAAGTCTAGCTCGCTCTGATCCCCACATCCATGCTCTTACAACCATTGCCCTGCCTCCTTGTCAAAAGCCCTATAAAAGCCCTGGTTTCTCCAAAAATTGGCTTCTAATTCTTGATTTACTCAATTATGTATTGAGGCAGTGATAGAATCTGCTTTTCTTTTTTTTTTCTTTTTTTTTTTTTCCAAAATATACCTCTTGATTTCAGGGAAGAAGGGAAAGGGAGAGAGAGAAACATCAACGATGAGAGAGAATCACTGATCTGCTGCCTCCTGCATGCCCCCTACTGGGGATCGAGCCCGAAACCCGGGCATGTGCCCTTGGCTGGAATTGAACCTGGGACCCTTTAATCCACAGGCCGACACTCTATTCACTGAGCCAAACCAACCAGGGCTGGGATCTGCTTTAAGGAGCTTATACACTAGTGGGAGAAAATGATGAATGATTCCTTCTTAGTTCTGAGATTCACTAAGTGGCCATGTGAGGAGGGTAAGGTACCTGGGCTATTTTGGGGTGGTGGGAGAAGCACTGGCTTAAAATTCACAGGGCCATGGGTTTAAGTTCATTTGAGAGGTATTTGAAGACTCCTGGAAAGAGCCTTTGAGCTATTAAAGGGTAGGTAGGAGGATTTCCATAGACAATGAGCATCAAAATGTACAGGAAATCACCTGATTAAAACAAGCAGATACTTGCTGGGCCTGGAGTGGCTTGGTCAAGTGTCATACTGTGCACGGAAAGGTTCCCGATTCGACTCCTGGTCAGGCCATATACCTGGGTTTCGAGTTTAATCCCATATGGAAATGTTTCTCTCATATAGATGTTTCTTTCCCTCTCCCTTCCTCTCTGTAAAATCAATTTTTAAAAATCATTAAAAACAAAAACGAGCATACACTCAAGAATTGTAGGATGGTAGAAAAAAAAGACTTTAAAAGGTTGTTCATTCACTGATGTAAGAACTCTTGATGCTTTACTATGGGGTTTGAATTTTATTAGGGAAAATGATCTAAAGATTTATCAGTGCAGTGACCTAGTTGAAAACATCCAAGAGGAGGTTTTAGGAAGAGAAATCCTGAAGCAGAATTCAGAATAAATGGGAGAGAGGAGACATTTTATAGAAGGGGGCCCAGAAAAATGGGAAGTAGTTGCCCTCCGAAGGCGCCCCATTTTTAAAACGTATTCTCTTGGCTGTGTTTGAGTACATGAAGCATGTAGGATGGAGGAATGAGGTATTGTTTGGACTTGTCCCTGCTGTGACAGGGCTCCAGGTGTGGTAGGTGAGGTCATAACCAAACACTTGTACTTCAGGATGGACTTGGCTGAGGGGTGGGGACCGGTTTCTAATCTTTGCCTTGGGGTGAAAGGAATGGGAGTTGTAATGCACAGGTTGCTAAAACAAAGCCAGCTCTCTGTCACCTCCTTGCACAGGTAAGTAGAAAGCCTTGCTAAAATACCAAATGACGGATTTCTTTTTTCGAAAGATGGCATTTCTTTAAGTGGTCGAAGATTCAGTCTACTCTCTACCTACAAGAAGTTTCCTCCTAGTTGGTTCTGTTCTTCAAATTCTCTGCTGGGATCGTTTTTTTTCCCTTCTGCCTCCTACTGTGTAGATTATCATTAGAAGGTAAAACAAACAAGGGTGTTGTAACAATGGTGAATACCCACGTAGCTTGTAAGGCATGACTCTGTTCCCAAGAACCCATGTCCACACAAGCTGTGTTTTTCTTCAGCATTTAGAATTCTTTTTTCCTTCAACTTAATATATTTGTTTGAATTAGTGGTATAAATTCACTTTAAAATGTTTGGGATTAAATTATTTTGTTAAAAGTGTTTATAGTTTTCAATTACAGAACCATGACTATATTCTTAATAAACCAGAAGTCTATGAACAAGCATGCTTTGTAAGTCTCCAGCAGGCTAGCTAGAATATTGGGATATCAAAAGTGACAGCTGTCCAAAAAACAGGATTTTTTATTTTTATCTCCAAAAGAAATAACTGCATTGGGGTAGGTGCAGAGAATGAGGCTATATAAATTAGAGTGAAAGAAGTCTTTCCTTAAAGTGTTGTAGAGCACGTCTTTGTGATTCACACTTGGATTTGAATCTGTGGGTTTTATAATTTAGAAAACAGCCTTTCTGTAAAATTCACATCCCATACCCTCGCATTAGCTGGTGTTAAATGTCTAGGCTTTAGGTCCCACTTTTAGTGCATTTTCATTTGCAATTAATTTATACCCTTTTATAACCATTTAAAGAGTAAATTAAGATGCTTTATTTTTCTTTGTTTAAGATGCTTACTCTTTAAATTATAAGCGGAAGGAGTAACAAAGACATGCATTTGAAGGAGAATAACCCATAGACAGGACACCCAAATTGTTACCCGTCAAATTTATTTTCTCAGCAGGCCATTTTCTAAACCCAAAATGTTTATTTCTTCCCCAAAATGGAAATTCCTGATGTTGTTGCTGAATATAAATGTAATATATATTTGTTTCATAAATGTAAACAAACTTAAGTAAAAGTCCGTTATATATAGTCACAAGTTTCAGTTCCATAGCTCGTTGTTCACAGTTAGGTATAACTTTTTCTGAGCAAATACTAAGAATTTTTTTAGTATTTTGTATATATAAGTCTTATAAGTATGTGTTTTAATAAAAGTGAGGTTATGCTACACTTTCCTTGTCAGTATTTGAAACCTATTATTCTTTTTTTAAAATATATTTTTTATTGATTTTAGAGAGGAAGAGACAGAAACAGCAATGATAAGAGAGAATCATTTGCTCAGCTACCTCCTGCAGGCCCCCACTGGGGATTGAGCTTGCAACCTGGACATGTGCCCTGACTGGGAATGGAACCATAACCTGCTGATTCATAGGTTGATGCTCAACCACAGCCAGACTAGCTGGGCTGAAATATTTTTTTAAAAATATTTTTATTGATTTCAGAGAGGAAGGGAGAGAGAGATAGAAACATCAATGATGAGCCGAAACCGGTTTGGCTCAGTGGATAGAGCGTCGGTCTTCGGACTGAAAGGTCCCGGGTTCGATTCCAGTCAAGGGCATGTACCTTGGTTGCGGGCACATCCCCGGTGGGGGGCGGTGCAGGAGGCGGCTGGTCAATGTTTCTTTCTCATAGATGTTTCTAGCTCTCTATCCCTCTTCCTTCCTCTCTGTAAAAAATCAATAAAATATATTTTAAAAAAAATCAATGATGAGAGAGAATCATTGATCGGCCCCCACCCCCACTGGGGATGGAGCCCGCAACCTGGGCATGTGCCCTGACCAGGAATCAAACCATAAACTCCTAGTTCATAGATAGATGCTCAACCACTGAGCCACGTTGGCTGGACGAATCTATTATTTTTAATGGCTGCATAGTAGCATACAATATTTTATTTAATACTAGAGGCCTGCCCTAACTGGTTTGGCTCAGTGGATGGAGCGTCGGCCTGCAGACTGAAGGGTCCCAGGTTCAATTCCAGTCAAGGGCATGTACCTTGGTTGTGGGCACATCCCCAGTGGGGGTTGTGCAGGAGGCAGCTGATTGATGTTTCTCTCTCATCGGTGTTTCTAACTCTCTGACCCTCTCCCTTCCTCTCTGTGAAGAATCAATAAAATATATATTTTTAAAAAATACTAGAGGCCCGGTGCATGAAATTCGTTCATGGGTAGGGTCCCTAGGCCTGGCCGGCAATCAGGGCTGATCTGTGGGGAAACCGGTGGGGCGATAGGGGCACCCACTCACACCCACCTTGGCCTGGCACCACCCACTCACCTGCTCCACTATCCCCCCGCGGTCCTGCTCTCATTGGGGCCCATTGGGCCAGCAGCACCTCCATTGCTGCCCACTGCCAGCACCACGTCACCCATGGCCACCATGTTCCATACCACCTCCTGGTGGTCAGTGTACATCTAACTCCTGGTCGGTCAAACTCCAGCCTGTGGAGACAATTTGCATATTAGCCTTTTATTATATAGGATTGTTTACAGTATTTTGTTAACAATGCTGCAGTGAACATTTTATTTTATTTGTTTTTAAATACATTTTTTATTGATTTCAGAGAGGACGGGAGAGGGAGAGAGAGAGAAACATCAATGATTGCTGCATCGAACATTTTAAAAGGTAAATGTTTGAATATTTGTGCAAATGTATATAGGATGCATTACTATATTATCAGATTGAATATGTGTTTATTGGCAATTGTTATTTTCTGTGACTTGGTTTATATCCTTTGCTCATTGTTCTATTTGTTTACTTAAAGGAACTATTAAAATTATACCTTTTGTTAAGTACACTGTAAAATTATGTTTTTGATTTGTCATGTATATTTTTACTTATTTATGATGCCTTTTGAGGTACAGATGTGTCAAATTGTTAGGAGTCAAATCTTTGAATCTTTTCCTTTATCAATTGGCCATTTTAGAGTGATGATCGATTTTGCAAAATCATTTTTGTTTTGCAAATTCACCATCTGATTATCCAATAATGTGGTTATTGATTAAAGCTGGTATTGAAAAATTATTTCTGTGCTCGCTTGAACAGCACATATTCTAAAATTGGAACAATACAGAGAAGATTAGCATGGCCCCTGCACAAGGATGATATGCAAATTGGTGAAGCATTATAAAAAAAGAAAAGAAAAATTACTTCCCTCCCCATGATTTAAATGTACTTAGTAAGACTATCCCCTTATGCCGAAACCGGTTTGGCTCAGTGGATAGAGCATCAGCCTGCGGACTCAAGGGTTCCAGGTTCGATTCTGGTCAAGGGCATGTACCTTGGTTGCGGGCACATCCTCAGTAGGGGGTGTGCAAGAGGCAGCTGATCGATGTTTCTCTCTCATCGATGTTTCTAACTCTCTATCTCTCTATCCCTCTCCCTCTATGTAAAAAATCAATAAAATATATTTAAAAAAAAAAGACTATCCCCTTACAACTAAATTTCTTTTCATGTAGATGATTTTACTAATTCCTGTCCAAATTTGGTTCACTATGCCCCAATTTCACTATATTTTAGGTTTTCTTTCTGAATCTTTTATTAGATTTTTTAAAAGTATGGAATAACTTTTTTAAACTGTAGAAAGAATGACTGGGGCAAAAATGCCAAAAATATTTTATAACCTAAGCAAAAGAAAGAACAGGTCATGTAGGAAAAAAAAAAAGTTATGCCCAGTCGGTGTGGCTCAGTGGTTGAGCATCAACATATGAACCAGTAGGTCACGGTTCGATTCCTAGTCAGGGCACATGCTCAGGTTGCACGCTTGAGCCCTAGTAGGGGGCGTGCAGGAGGCAGCCAATCAATGATTCTCTCTCATCACTAATGTTTCCATCTATCTCTCCCTCTCCCTTCCTCTCTGAAATCAATAAATATTTTTTAAAGTTATAGTACTAATCTTTTTATTATATCTGTTGTAATGGGAAAGTCTGACATATCACAAACTTTGGAAGTACATTTTCTTTTTTAAAAATATTTTATTGATTTTTTTTACAGAGAGGAAGGGAGAGGAATAGAGTGTTGGAAACATCGATGAAAGAGAAACATTGATCAGCTGCCTCCTGCACACCCCTCACTGAGGATGTGCCTGCAACCAAGGTACATGCCCTTGACCGGATTCAAACCTGGGACTCATCAGTCTGCAGGCTGATGCTCTATCCACTGAGCCAAACCAGCCAGGGCATAGAAGTGCATTTTCTAAACAAAATTAACTATTAACAATCTGACTACATGTGCAATTTTTGTAATACAAGGACTCACTGAAAATGCAACTGGTAGATCCTGACTCAGCTTTCTATGGTTCTAGACAGGCAAGACCGCTTTTCTGGATGGGTGCCATCATACCAGGGTGAATTGTTCATGTTTTCAGTCGTGGAGGCCAGTTTGTTAGTCATAATTGGCGAATGACACATGAAACTGGACTAGGAGAGGTTGTGGGATTGGACCCAGGGCAAATTTCTCATGGGCTTCAAACAAATATCCTTCTGTTCTTACCACACTCTCTCCATGCCTATCCTGACTTTTGACTCTCTGAACCAATCACAGTTCTGCTTTTCATATTGGTCCAATTTAAAGTTTTTATAGACTAGTATAATGAAGAATATAGAGGCCCTTCTCTATGAAGGTGGTTGAGAGCTAATATGGTTGCATGATTCAGGAAATCAAAGATCAGGACAGGACCTGTCAGCGTAGTTCAGTGGTTGAGCATCGACCTATGAACCAGGAGGTTCAGGGCACATGCCTGGGTTGTGGGCTCAATCCCCAGGATGGGGTGTGCTAGAGGCAGCCAATCAATAACTCTCTCATCACTGATATTTCTTTCTCTCTCTCTCTCTCTCTCTCTCTCTCTCTCTCTTCATCTCTAAAATTAATTAAAAAATATATTTTTTAAAAAGATCAGGACAGACATAGCAAGCATGTGGTTATATTTGAAAGAAATGGTTAAGTTTTTCTAAATTCTGCCCCAAAGGTCTATGGACTCATAGTTAAGAATCTCACATTATGCCGAAACCGGTTTGGCTCAGTGGATAGAGTGTCGGTCTGCGGACTGAGGGGTCCCAGGTTCAATTCCGGTCAAGGGCATGTGCATTGGTTGCGGGCACGTCCCCGGTGGGGGGTGTGCAGGAGGCAGCTGGTCGATGTTTCTCTCTCATCGATGTTTCTGGCTCTCTGTCCCTCTCCCTTCCTCTCTGTAAAAGATCAATAAAATATATTTTAAAAAATTTTAAAGAAAAAAAGAATCTCACATTACAAAAACAAAAAACAAAAAACAAACAAAACAAAAAAAAACACAACACGAAAATAAAAAGAATCTCACATTACAGGTTCCTCTGATGGTCCTCTGATTAGAGCAGCCAGAGCAGAGATGTCTCAGGCCTGCCTTGGGGCATTTGCTCTGTTTTCTTGCTTGAACCACTTTCCCCTTGAAATCCATTTACCCTCACCTCCCGCAGGTCTGTGCTTAAATTTCAACTTCTTAGTGACACTACCTTGACCACCTGATTTAAAAGTCTACACACACACACACACACACACACACACACACACGCGCCACCCAATCACTCCCAATCTCCCTTGATCTACACTTTTCCATAGTACTTTCTACTATTACATAATTACTTTGTTTATTGTTTATTGTCTGCCTTCTCCCACTAGAATTTAAATTCCACAAGAGCAGCAATCGCTATCCACTGATAATATTGCAAGTCAGGAAAACCAGCTCAGATTCAGCAGTGGGGAAAGAAATTCCTCCTCTTTGGATGAGCTACAACATATTGTGGCTTTTTACCTTTTACGTCTATTATGTATGTTTCGAGCGATGTATTGTTAAGTCTCCGGTTCTTTAACTGAGCATTTTCATGCATCATTCACTTACTGCAATCTGTGTAGTCTAGCAAGTACGATTTAAAATTGGTTTGAAACTCACCTATTTTGGAAATATTTGAGATAAAGAATAGGTAACTTCCAGAATAGGAAAAAAAAAAAGTAGAATAAGAGAATGTTTAAAATCAGAAACTGCTGGGATAACTATGTCAAACAGTAATGTTAACAAACCAACCTAATTTTAGTGCACTCAATTTTCAAAACACTCTACTCTTATCCATCTGGCATGTAATAACAGGTTGCTCTTCCAAGAAATTGTTTGTCTTATGATTGGCCCAAAGTACCACATTCAAGTTCAAAGTCATATCTGTTTTTGTCTCTCATGATTGTTGATAACTAATAGACATCAGTTTGGTAAGATTCAAAGTTGAGCCCTAGCCAGTTTTGCTCAATGGATAGAGTGTCAGTCCTTGGACTGAAGGGTCCAGGGTTCAATTCCAGTCAACGGCATGTACCTCAGTTGCAGGCTCAATCCCCGGCCCCGGTCAGGGCACCTTCGGGAGGCAATCAATGATGTTTGTCTCTCACATTGATGCTTCTCTCTGTCTTTCCCCCTCCCACCCATTCTCTCTCTAAAAAGAAAAAAAAAATCAATGGAAAAATAGCCTCAAGTGAGGATTAACACCAAAAAAAATTAAAAGTTGACACAAATTGAATCATATCCATATGAATAAAGCAATAGACACAGTCAACCTCGTCTACCTTGGAGCAGGACTCAGAACAATGTGGTATCTCCCAAAAGCAAATTCAAGTACACTAAGAGCATTAACCAGTAAGGTACATTTTCTGAAGAATCTGGAGTAAAACACAGGCAACATATAGTAAAACAATACAAATGCTCAGTAGCGGTTTCTATTTTATTTTTTAAATATATATTTTTATTGATTTCATAGAGGAAGGGAAAAGGAGAGAGAGATGGAAACATCGATGAGAAAGAATCATTGATTGGCTGCCTCCTGCACCCTCCATACTGGGGATCAAGCCCGCAACCCTGGCACGTGCCCTTGACCGGAATCGAACCTGGGACCCTTCAGTCTGCAGGCTGACGCTCTATCCACTGAGCCAAACCAGCTAGGGCCGTTTCTATTTTCTTCATGAAGTTCCTTTTTTAACCAGTCTGTTAGCCCTCAAATATTTATTTTATTGTTCTAAGTAGTTCTATTTTGCTTCTTACCAAATATTTGCCCCCAGATAAATAGCTCTCTTCCTAGGAGAGGAATCCTGTTCTTTCAATTGTCCTGTTCTGCCACCTTGGCCGGCTGTCTTTTGTCTTTATGCTCATGACCTCAGGTTAACAACATGGCTGCCTCAACTCCAGCTCTCATACCTGTGTCTGTGTCCATTTAGCAGGGAAGGAAAAGCCTTCCCAGAGCGCCTCTAAGCCAGCTTTCCTAGGTAAGGTCTGAGTAAGTGAGCAGAAGTTATTGGCACATTGCTATGTCAGGTATAATTTGGGTTTAAGTAAAAAGGAGGGGGGCAAGGATCTTGAGTAGACAATCAGCAGTGTCAGGCACAGCTGAGCTCTCTATGGGCGGATGTCCTGGTTCTGTGGCCCAGTGATTGTTTGCTTGGCGTCTGCTCCTAACATATGCTCTTTCTTGGTTCAGTCAGGACTCAGAGCTTCCTCCTGCTGACTCAACCTTTCCTCCACTCACTGACACAGCAGGCACCCCTGCGTCTCTACCACATGCTGCTCCTGTGGGTCCCAGAGCAGCCACACAAAGCTCTCAACTGCCTTTCGTGACACCCAGTGTCCAAGGCCTAGAAACGCAAACTGGATCTTCCTTATGATAACCTGCCCCCACCCCTCACCCCTTCTTAACACTGTTGGCATGGACTCGTCATCCTGCCTAAGGGTTGTCTTCCAGACTCTTGAATGTAGAAAGGCTCTTGTTCTGGGAACCACCCTCTTCCCTGCCCCAGATCCCAACCTGTGGCTCTGCCTTCCTTACTTGCCTCTCTTCCTTTTATCCCATCAACTCCCAGGCCTAGAAGTATAACACCTCTTATTTCTTCTATGCCGTATCCTCTTTTTTCCCATCTCCAATCTCCTGGTTAAGTCCTTTATATTTTTATCTATCTATCTATCTATCTATCTATCTATCTATCTATCATCTATCTACCTACCTAATTGATTTCAAAGAAAGGAAAGGAGAGGGAGAGAGAGATAGAAACATTAGTGATGAGAGAGAATCATCAATAGGCTGCCTCTTGCATGCCCCACACTGGGGATCAAGCCCACAACCTGGGCATGCGCCCTGACCAGGAATTGAACCATGACCTCCTGGTTCATAGGTCAACCCTCAACCACTGAGCCATGCCAGTTGGGTGAGTCTTAATGTTAGACAGGAGACTCTTCTGTACATCATAGCAGAAACTACAGGAACTAAAGGAACTTTCTTTTTTTAAGGTATAATTTTTTAATTCATTCACACTGGACAGCCATTGCTGTGTTGGTGGTTGCAACCTGGGCATGTGCCCTTGACCGGAATCAAACCCGGGACCCTTCAGTCCGCAGGCCATGCTTTATCCACTGAGCCAAACTGGCCAGAGCTAAAGGAACTTTTAATAACCCTTTCTCTCTTGACAATGCTGGAATACAAAGCCCTTTTTTTTTCTCTGCAAAATTCTGTTTTGGGTTGCACAACATTGGAAAAGCAACTATGTATGCATAAAAATGGTTAAAATGGCACATTGTATGTTATGTATTTTTTTACCACAATTTAAAAACATTAATAATGTAACATACCCCAAATCATTGAATTGTACACTTCAATGGGTACATTATAGGGTATGTGAATTACATCTGAATAAAGCTGTTACAAAGATCCTGTTTTGAATGTCAAAACCTGAATTCCTTCTTTTTCTTTGTTGTTCTCGGGTAACAATTCAACTTCACTTTCGCTCCCATCTTCCAGTCACAGCAAATGGATTGTTTAGGGTCAAAGTCAGGTATAAGGAAAGACAAGAGAAGAAAAGAGCATTAATTTTGGCTTAAAATAAATACTTCCATTAAATATATCTATTTATATAAAAGCCTAAGCGACCGAACAAATTGACTGGATGCGCACTGACCACCAGTGGGCAGGCGCTCAATATAGGAGTTGCCCCCTGGTGGTCAGTGTGCTCCCACAACAGGGGTGCAGCTCAGCTGACTCAAGGGTGCCAGAAGTGGGGCTCATGGCGAGTCTCTTCCGCCTCTGGGGCAGCGCTACTGAGCGGAGGCAGGTGCAGCAAGGCCGGGATGAGTGGGAACAGCACAGCTTGGGCTTCTCCCTGGCTGCCTGTGCTTTGAGCACTACCACATCCCTTGGGGGATGTCAGACTGCGGGTTTCGGATTTGCAAGAGGGAGCAGACCAGGCTGAGGGACCCGACTGGTGCACGAATCTGTGCACCGGGCCTCTAATACAGAGGTCACCAACCTTTCCGACCGCACGGACCACCAGTTGGCAACTGCTGCTCCAAAGGTTTCCTTAAACCAGCGGTTGCCAACCTTTTGGATCTCACAGACCACCATTCTATATATTATGCACACTGTATGGCACCTTGCTTTAAAAATATATGTATATTTTGTTGTTAATATATTTTTATTGATTTCAGAGAGGAAGAGAGAGGGAGAGAGAGAGAAACATCAAGAATGAGAGAATCTTTGATTGGCTGCCTCCTGCACACCCCACACTGGAGATCAAGCCTGCAACCTGGGCATGTGCCCTGATGGGAATTGAACTGTGACCTCCTGGTTCATGAAGTCAACGTTCAACCATTGAGCCACGCTGGCTGGGCCCATCCTGCCTCTCTTACCCTCAGAACCCCCCTTCCTCTGGCCTGGCCTGGGCTGCCTCTGGAAGATGGTTATTCAGGGTGTGTGTGTGTGTCTGGGGGGATATGTGTGGGTCTGGGGGTGCTGGTCCAGGGGGGAGTCACCCACTCCTTCTTCAGGTTCTGAGGCTCAGATTTCATCTGCCCACCGCCCTCTTTCCCGGTCCAGCTCTGTGGGCACCTGTTTAGCAGAATGAGCAGAGCAGAAGAGAAATAAACAGAAGTGGTTACAGCTGCACCCGCCATTAGTTAGCAGTGGTCCTTGCCTCACTCTGTGGCATCTATGATTATTGCACGGGATGCCTATTAGAGCTGAAAAGTGTTTAGATGGGCGGGGGGGGGAGTACCTTTCAGATGAGGACTATGGATACTGGATTTCAGGGGCTGCCACCACCACTTGGACCTCGGAGTTTGCAAACCAGGGTGGTGTTGAATCAGGAAATAGCGGTTTGGGGGATTTAAAAGGTGAATGGAGGGGAGGGGCCCCCAGATCAATTCACTAGGTTCAGGATTTCGTGCCTTTCCCCTGTAGTTCCCTCCCCCCTGCTCTGTGCAGCAGCACCATGCTTTGAATAAAGGTCAGCAAAGGGGTCACCCTCCTGATTATTCTCTTCCGTGCGGCAGGAGGAGGAAGCCGGGGCTCCCTTATCCGCCACAATCCTGACAGCTGCAGTTCCCTCCCAGGGGCTGCAGAGCTTCTGGGGTTGCCATGGTCCATGGGAGTGAAATGCTGGCCGCCCTCTGCGGCACCAGCCCGGAGCGGGCTGTCGCTGTCACCCCTCCAGTCCCTCTCCAAAGCTTTTCAAAGAGATCCCTGGGCGGAGGAGGGCTGGGAGGAGGGGACGGGACACTAACCAGGGCTTCAGTCCAAGCGGCAGGGGCGAATCAAAGAGGCCTTTCTCAAACGATGGGAGGAAGTGCTGGGCTCGTTTCAAGGGGTTTTCAGCCCTCGGTCTTTTCCGGCGCTTCGCTGGCTTCCCTCGCTGCGGGCAGCGCCTTTCGGCCTCTCCCCCCCGGGAGTCCTCACCCCGACCTCCCCGGAGGGAGACAGGATGCTCCCTACTCGGAGCAGGCTGAGCGCACCTCCTCCTCGATTCTTTCAAAGAATTTCTCGCCCCCGGGAGGTTTGGGGGGAGGCGGGGGCAGGCGGGGGAGAAGAGGGACGGGGAGGCCGAGCCGCCAATTCACCGGCTGGGGTCCCGGCTGGATGGGGCGTGGGGTGTGACTCGCACCTTCTGGGACTGA
This sequence comes from Cnephaeus nilssonii, assembly GCF_951640355.1. Classification (NCBI taxonomy): domain Eukaryota; kingdom Metazoa; phylum Chordata; class Mammalia; order Chiroptera; family Vespertilionidae; genus Cnephaeus; species Cnephaeus nilssonii. Next base: position 12,080,866 of record NC_137093.1, on the reverse strand, counting down.
AATGCGGAACCGAAATGCCGAGCAGCCCGAGCGCAGGCCCCCGCGGGGTCCTCGGCGCCTTCCTCCGGACCCGGGGCCGCGGGCGCGGGGTTCCGGGCTCGGGTCCCCGGGTCGCGGCGGGTGCAGACAAAGCGGCGGGGTACGCGGGGCCGGGGCGCGGGGCGGCCGAGGGCGGGGCGCGCGGGGAGGAGCCGCCCCGGCGTCTGGTGCAGGCGGCGCGCGCCCGCCCGGCCCCGCGGCGGCGCGTCACGCTGTCCCCGCCCCGCCCCGCCCCGCCCCGCCCCGCCCCGCGCCGACAAGCCGGGAGGCGGGAGGCGGGAGGCGGCGGCGGCTGCTGCTGCGGCGGCGGCTGCTGAGGTGCAGGTGGCGGCGACTGGCGGCGAGAGAGGCGGCGGCCGGCGGTGAGTGGGGCCCTGTTCCTTCCCCGGCCCTCCTCCCCTCGCCCCGCCGGCCGTGCGGGGCCCGCGCCGGGCCCGTCCCGCGTCCGTGAGGGGCCCAGGTCCGCGCGCCGAGCCGCCCCCCCGGGGGCCCGGGAGCTCCGAGGGTGGGGATGGCCCTGGAGGCCCGCGGTCCCTGGGGTGCTTCCCGGGAGAGCGGGGACCGAGGCCGGCCCTGTGGCGCCCAGTCCGCCTTCCTTCCTCCGCCGCCTCAAGATGGAGCTGGGACTCCGTGGTGCCCTGCGCCGCCCCGGGCGACCCTCTCCCCTGCGCTCGGCCCTGGGGGGTCGGGGCCCGGCCGGACCTGTTGCCCCCCGGGCGCCGCCCCCGCCGGGTCGCCCGAGCCTTCCTCAGCCCTGGGCCCAGGTGCCCGCGGGCCGGGACGGAGGGCGCCGTGGCCCTGGCCTCCGGGCCTGGCTGGCGGTGGCCTTTGCCCCCGTCACCCCCCCGCAGTGGGACTGTGATTCCGGGGGAAGGTGGAGGGGGAGAGGGCACCGGGGTCTCTGAAACCGCACCGCTGCTCCGTCCACCCGAACCCTCTGCCCGGGCAGCGGATTGGCCCGGGGGACGGATGACACTTGTTTAGAGGTTATTTCAAAAGCGGAGCCTCCATTCCCTCCTCCCGGGCTTCAGACACCGGATTTGGGTTTGGGGGTAAATCCTGAACTCGGCTGTGGCTCCACTTCGTGTGGCTTTTCCATCTGGCAGGGCCGGGGGGTGGGGGGGAAGGGGACCCGAGCGCCACCCCCTCATCCCTTCACGGCCCCACCTCTGGGGCATGGAGAAATGACACGTTGAATCTGCAGTCCTTGGAGATGTCTGTTTTTAGCAAAACTTGGGCACCAATTACCGTATTTAAAGGAGGGTGGAGAAAATCCTGCAATTTTATTTTATTTTTTGGATTCAGCAGCCTTGCCTTCCTGTTTTAGGTTAGGACAGTGTCTGGCCGGTGAGAGGTCAGTAAGGGGTCCTGTTGCTGCTGCTGTGACAGGTGATGATTCTGTTTGGTGGTGTTACTCTTTTATTATTATTATTGCTGTTACTTATAGTGTCCACAAGTCCAGACACCAAAGTCTTTGACTTTGGCTTTTTAAAAAAAATTTTTTTTCAATTACAGTTGACATTCAGGATCACAGTGTTTGACTTTGGCTTTAATGATAACCTCTTGCAAGAATCCTCAGGTATATTTGCTCCCAGCCTTGGGGCATTTTACCCTCTGAAAATAATAATTACGTTTATTGAGGGCTTCTTGGGGTTAGGCTCTGGGCAAGTCTTTTGTATGTTTTATCTCAATCAATCTAACCCAATGAGGGTGCTCTGTATCACTATCCCCATTTTAAAGAGGAGGCTTAGAAAGGTTAATTACCTTGACCGGGTGCACACAGCTAATAAGTAATAAGTGGTGGTGTCGGGATTTGAGCTCAGGTGTCCCGACTCCAGGTGCTTAATAATTAAATTAGTGAATCTCTAGCAAGGAGCCAGTCTAGCCTTAAGTAACTCAAAGAAATGGGTGATTGCTTGGCTAAGGGCTGGTGCTGAATTTTTAAGGTTCAGAGAAAAAAGTGCATCTTAGGTTTCCCACTAGACGTGGTTCAAAGGAGTAAAAAAACAAAACAAAACAAAAAACCCACAAGACTAAAACTGGGTGGAAACCTGCAGGTATTCCGTCTGAAGATTAAGATCACAACCTTCTCTGCTTTTTAAATAATTGCTTAAGCTCCTACCTGTGCCTAAGTACAACATAAGCTGATCTGGTTTCTGTTCTTTATAAGTTTAGAATTTGGTGCCCTTATTTATAGTTAAAATTTTTTTTTTTTTTACCCAGTGTCTGATACTGAGTCTGTTGCATCCCATGTGACCCATAAATGCATGTGAACTTAACTTCAGTCATGTTTGACTCTTGCTTTTTAAGTATTGTCTCTGTTGATATTTCTAAGCTTAATGGATGGAGTGTAAGAGATGAATTGGTCCTCTTGTACTCCAGACATCTTTGAATTCATCACATGTTGGCTGCCTGAAGTTCTTCATTTGCAGATAAAGTTCTGGTCTTCCGTGTGTGTGTGTGTGTATGTGTATGTGTGTGTGGTCCTTGCCTTGTATAAGGTCCTTGCCACCATGTATATTTCACTTCATAGTATCCTCTGCAGGATTCTGAAGAGTCCCATGTGTTCAGTAAGTCCCATGTGTTCAGTAAATATTTGTTATTTAGTTAATTGAAAATATGAAATCCGTAAGTTTCAAGACTGGTTTTATAGAAGTCAAAGCTAAAGAGAAAAAAACATACCCAGAAGGTGGTGTTGTAAAATCACAGAAAAATGGCTTAATATCTATTAACATTCAAAGAAAATCTTATCTGTGCAGTGTTAGCTAAAGGTAACTTCATAACCTCACTGCATATAGCGTCCCATTTTATCCAAATTACCAGCTTCTTTAATCCCTTCCTTGTACAAGAGAGATTCTCTCTATGATAAAAGAATGGACAGTGTTATTCCTTGCAAGCCTGTTGTTCTCCTTTACAGTATTTCTGAAGTGTTGTGATATTCTCCCCAAAGGCAGCTCGAGGGGCAAAGGTTTACCTGTCTGTGCGCTGTAGTTCTCTTCCTCAACAGATTTTTACTGAGCACCTACTGCGTGCCAGATGCCGCCCTGGGAACTGGTGATACAGCAGTGAATAAAACGGACAGAAATCCCTGTTCTCTTTGAACTCCCCCTTCAAGGAGGGGAGGCAGACAATAACCATATTAGTAAAATTTACAGCGGTGATATATGGTAAGAAAAAAAAAACAGGGAGGGGGGAATATTAAGTTTTGTGGAGAAAAATTAGGGTAATAGAAGTTTTAGGTAGGGTGGTCAGAGGAGACCTTGTTGAGAATGTGACTTTTGAGTAGAAATCTGTAGGAAGTGAGGAATATAGATCCAAGAGGGAAGAGCATACTAAGAAGAGGGAACAGCAAGTGCAGAGGTCCTGAGGTGGAGGCTTGGGAGGGGGGTAGATAACATCATATTGGTTGTAGTTCTAAATATGTATTTATTAATATAGTGAAAGGTACAGAATCATGCCATGATTTTGATGAAGAAAGAGTTAAAGATAGGAAAACTGAGGCTTAAAGAATTTTACTAACTTACTAAAAGGCCATATAGCCAGTGAATACAGAGCTAGAAATCGAACTCGAGTTTATGTTATGCTAAGCAATGCACAGAATATGTTGGCAGTGGAATCTTCAGATCTTCGGTACTTGATGTTCAGACTTGCTTTGGGTGTATACTTTCTCCTGTTTGTGTGCAGGATCTTTGCTCTACCCTGGGAGGCTTTGTAACTGGTATTTGCACATACAGCTTTTCCCTGGAATTGTGCTCCTGGCTACCAAGTCTTCCTTTTTCAGTCTCAAAAGTTTCTTGGTTCAAAATTTATGTTTAATATAAACCTTCATGTTGGTCTCCTAAATATTTTTTAAAATATATTTTTATTGATTTCAGAGAGGAAGGGAGAAGGAGAGAGAGAGATAGAAACAACAGTGATGAGAGAGAACCATAGATTGGCTGCCTCCTGCATGCCCAACACTGGTGATCGAGCCTGCAACCCGGGCATGTGCCCTTGACCAGAAATGAACCCAGGACCCTTAAGTCCACAGGCCAACACTATCCACCGAGCCAAACTGGCTAGGGAGGTCTCCTAAATTTTAATTGGAAAGCAGTGGCAGAATCACCCTGGATATGAATTTTTTTTTAAGATTTTTATTTAGGGAGGCTTTAAGTTATTATAGCATCTTATATATTTTTAATATGTGTATGTTTCCCATGTAGATAGAACTCGAAGAATCCATATGCTTTAAATCAGCATTTGAGCTACAATGCACTTTTAAGGGAAACCATATTGACTGATGGTACTACACAAGAATTTCAAGAGTGACCTCTTCAGATTCCAATCAGGTCAACAGAAGAGGCCCTTTTTTTTTTTTTTTTTTTGATAGGTTTGGCAGACTTAACCAACCTTGAATTTGGCTAGGACATCTGGGTTAATATCCTGGCCCTGGCACTAAGTACCAAGGAATCTTGGCCATAATTAGTAAATAACTTTTTTTTTTTTCAATCTCCATCTGGCAGCTCCAGAAGGACAGATTCCACTCACACTAACTCAATGGGTGGGTCCGTCTTTTGACTCTGTTATTGTGGTTCAGCAACAAAATCTTGCAAGTTTTCTTTGCAGAATATTAGGAAAGAGGAAGTAGTCCTGTTACAGGATCCCTGTTGGGAACCTTCTCTGGTATGTCTTTCCCTGGGGAAACAAACGCATTCTCATCCACCTCTTCTCAGGAATTCGAATGAGATTACAGACAGACATTTTTCGGCCCTAATGTTTTATGGAAGCAGAAGGTCTAATCTACTTTCGACTTGAATTAAGGAGTTTTGATATTTGTATTCTCCTTCGCTTACTTACGTCTAAGTATAGCTTGGATTAGATCCCAGTTTTAACTCTGCCCATTTTTCACACTTAAAATTGCCAAGCCCTTGATTTACTGTGTCTCCTCGTAAGTTAAGGGCCTAAGAACCAGATGTTCAGGGTGCATGCCACCCGGAATCCGGGGTTTGGTGTATAAAGGACATATAAAAGGAAGGCACCTTTAATGTTCGTTTTCTGATTCTACAAATCCCTAGTCAAGTAGTGCACTGAAATATTTGGCATATCTTTTTTTCTCTCTCAGAAATGATAAGAGGTATTAGGGATCTTTTCCTAAATATCTTGTAATCAAATCTTTTGACCTCCTGCATTCTCTCTTTAACTGATTTCCTCCATAGGATGAATGATTTAATATTTGGTTGTTGTTAATTCTTCCCCAAAGTTATTTTTCCCCATTGATTTCTATGAGAAAGAGGGGAAGGGAAGGAGGGATGGGGGGGGTGGGGGGTGGGGAGGGGGGCGAGAGACATCAGGGCTGGGAATTGAACCTGCAACTTACATATGTGCCCTTGACCAGGAATCGAACTCTCAACCCTTTGATGCTTGGGCCGACACTCTAACCACTTAGCAACACCGTCCAGGGCACCTCCACAGAATGATTTCTTATTAGAGATATTATGTTCTAATACCTAAGGCAGTAAGGAACCTATTTCGATTTTTTCCCAGACTATAGAATAAATAAACTTTGCAGGCAAGGTAATTTTTTTTTTTACAGCCTCAGTGAAAGAAAACTTTTATCACTAAGTCTCATACATGGGTGTATCACATGAAGCCATATTGATAATTTTTGTTGTAAGGCACACGTGGCTTGCTTAGGTTATTCCATTGAGATTCTAGTATCAGAGTCAAATTTAGATTTTAGTTTTCTAGTGAAGTTATTTTTCTTTGAGGTTCTCAGGTTTATTTTTTTCCTTATGTTTTACAATTCAAGTGACCCTTACATTTTCATAGCATATATAAGTTATCTTATAATATGTGGGTTCAGTGCATAAGGCATAAAACACACCACAAAAAACACCCACAGAAAAAAGCAAATTATTCATAATTCTACTGTCTAGAGAAAATCATTTTAGTATTTTAGAATATGTCCTCCCAAATGGTAAGATTTCATTCTTTTTTATGACCTAGTAGTATTCCATTGCAGAATTTCCTTCCTTTTTAAGGCTGAATAATAATACTCCATTGTGTGCATATACCACATTTTGCTAATCCATTCATCCGTCAGTGCTTCCATGTTTTAGCTATTGTGAATAATGTTATTATGAACATGGGTGTACAAATATCACTTTGAGATACTGCTTTCAGTTCTTTTGGGCATATACCCAGAAGTGGAATTGTCGGATCATATGGTAATTCTTTTTAATTTTTTGAGGAACTGCCATGCTGTTTTCCACAGTGACTGTATCATTTTATATTCCCACCAACAGTGTACAAGGGTTCCACTTTCTCAATATCCCCTGCCAACACTTATTTTCTTCCTTCTTTTTTATTTTATTTTTTAATTGCAGTTATCCTAATGGTTGTGAGCTGGTATTCTTAGTGTAGTTTTTACTTACATTTAAAAAAAAATGATTAATGATGTTGAGCATCTTTTCATGTGCTTATTGGGCATTTATATAGCTTTGGAAAAAATGCCCATTTAAGTCTTTTGTCCAGTTTGAATCTGGTTGTTTGTTTTGTTGTTGAGTTTATCCATTCTCTTTTATTTTGTAAAATATATTTTTATTGATTTCATAGAGAAAGGGAGAGATGGGAGGGATAGAAACATCAATAATGAGTGAGAATCATTGATTGGCTGCCTCCTGCATGCCCCCTGCTGGGGATTGAGCCCTGCAACCTGGGCATGTGCCCTTGACCAGAATTGAAACCGGGACCCTTCAGTCCACAGGCTGACTCTCTATCCACTGAGCCAAACTGGCTAGGGCGAGGGCATATTTTAAATGAACAGTTGTCACTGAAGAACTTGTAATTTATGAGAAGTTAAATATTCAGCATGGAAAAACAACTCATGCTCCTCATGTCAGAACTTGTGCCTTGCCAGATTTCAGGCCCTTTAGTATGTTTGTCAATTTTATTTTCCACAGCTTAATGACAGAGGTGTGTGTGTGGGGGTGTCTTTCTAAGGTAGAACCTGCTGTGTGTCTGTGTAGATTACTCAACAGATAAAAAATAACCAACAATGAAGTTGGGTGTTAAGATCCAAATGATCCAAATGAAAACAATTTCTTTTTGTTGTTATTTTTTTTTGTTAATCCTTACCTGAGGATATTTTTTTCCATCGATTTTTAGAGAGAGTGGAAGGAAGGGGGAGAGAAAGAGAAAGAGAAACATTGATGGGAGAGAGAAACATCGATTGCCTTCTGCATGTGCCCCAACTGGGGCCTGGGATCAAGTTTGCAACCAAGGTACCTGCCCCTGACCGGGATTAAACCCGGGACCCTTCGGTCCCAGGGCTGACACTCTATCCACTGAGCCAAACTGGCCGGGGCCAAATGAAACCGATTTCTAGTTTCCATTTACAGTGTGTAGGGTGGTTGTGTAGAAAACTATCGTAGGGATTTGTGAGTAAATTTAGTAGAGTGTTATCTTCTCTTGAAATAGCCAAGCATCCTTCAGTAGGTATTGTGAAAATAAAAATGTGGGTACTTTTTTCTGTTGGCTCTAAAGACCAATAATCCTCGGGTGCAGGGGCCTCAATAAATGTACATCACTCAGAGGGGAAAAAAGTACATCCCTGAGGGAGGGGGTGGGGACGGGGCCTGTAGCAACTCTTAAATTTGCTCATTTGCAAAGTGAAAATAAGAATGCTTTTATAAAGAGAAAAGAACCAACACGGAAGTAATTGGTTCTTGTGTGAGTTTTCTTTGTGCCCCTTTCTTGCTCAGAACAAACAGTTGGGATGTGTTAGCTTTTAGTGTGGGCAGATCAGAAACTTTTACTCATCAGCATACTTTATGTAGGTCAGGAGTCTTTCATTTGGAGGTTGGGGTTTAAGTCCTAGGCTGTTTTAAGTAACTGCGACCCTAACAAATGATTTCACTGTACATCTATATCTATTTAATCAAACCTCCGACCCTTCAGTACGTGGACTGGCTAGGGTATGATTTCACTTTTTAGAAGCGTTTTCCTCAGTGGTAAAATGAGGAAGTTGAACTAGATTGCCAAGGTCTCTTCTGAGTCTAAAATTCCATGATGCTATATTAAGCACATTTGCTCCTTTTTATACATTAGTATAATTGACTGCTATCGACCTATTAAGTTCTTCTGGGAGATACTAACCAGGCTTAGTCACTTCAGTCCCTTTTAAGATCCATCTTAAGCTGATGGTAGTAGAGTTACAAAGCCAACTAGGTTTTGTAGAAACTTGTGTAAATGAGCAAAATAGCTCCAATTATTCAGCTTTTCATGGCTCCTCCCTATCCCTTTTTCAGTTCTTTTGTAGATGGAAGATCTTTAGGAGGATGCTTATATATATATTTTTTAAAATTCTTATTAAAAATATATATATTTTATTGATTTCAGAGAGGAAGGGAGAGGGAAAGAGAGATAGAAATATCAGTGATGGGAGAGAATCACTGATTGGCCACCTCCTGCACGCCCCCCACTGGAGATTGGGCCTGCAACTCGTGCACGTGCCCCTGACCAGGAATCGAATCTGGGACCCTTTAGTCTGTTCTATCCACTGAGCCAAACCAGCCAGGGCTGGTTTGCTTGTTTTTTGCATAGATCTAAGTAGCAGGAATAGAAAATAACTCTTCACTCAGACTGGGCTGTATGAAGATGTTCCTGGTTGCAGGCAGTTTGCACCATGGCACAGAGTTCTAAAGACTTGTCTAATGCTCCAGTTCGCTTTGCCTCGACTGGGTTTCTGCCCCCTCCTCCTCCTTTTTAAAAGTGCTATGGACTTTGAAACTCGGGGTACAGCTTGCATTCTATATTATGTCATACACACTCTAAATTTTAAAAATGTAATTTTCAAGCACCAAAGTAAATTTTCAAAGGTTTAGGTCTATTTATACCCTGTTCTGACTTCATTCAGCAAACATCCTAAACTTGAGTCTTTATTTACTTACAATTTTTATTTCTGAGCCTGGCCAGCATGGCTCAGTGGTTGAGTGTCAATCTATGAACCAGGAGGTCACAGTTCAATTCCTGGTCAGGGCACATGCCCTGATTGTGGGCTCAATCCCCAGTGTGGGGTGTGCAGGAGGCAACCAATCAATGATTCTCATCATTGATGTTTCTATCTCTCTCTCTCCCTCTCCCTTCCTCTCTGAAATAAAAAAAAAAAATACATTTAAAAAATTTTAACTTCTGACTTTGATAGAAAGATGTGGTAAAGCTTTCTCGGTATCTTATTGTATGATATTCTCAAATCAGCCCTTAAGGTTGGTAGGCCGATTTCATAAATTGCTTTGTAAGTTAGAAATTGGAAATACCACTTCTTGTAAACACCATTTGAATTAAGGAGCCAATTAATTTTCTGCCCTTACTGGCTTGTGTCAGTCCTTTAGTGTCTAAAATGGGCTTTTACATTGTTCTTTGTAAACAACCACTGCACTTTTTGCTTATCTTTCATCTTTTGTACTTTATCCTTGCTGGAGAATGCAGTTTGTGTTTTTTAATTGTTCAGTTGATTTTAAAGCTGTTTGAGTCTGGCCTACTTAAGAACTTGTATCCTATATTGTGGATGCAATAAATACTTACATATGTAGATAAATATCGGTGGAAATAGATCTTAGTTGTGCTTTAGAACAATGAGGTGACAGAAGGCTAAGGCAGAGCCGGGGTTCTGCTTCCTGGAGTCTGCCTGACATTTTTGGAGGGCGTTTCAGGGAGTGCTTTTCTTCTGAGTCCAGAGTGATGACAGCAGTAGGGCCTGGATAGATGTGAGCGAACGCTTGGCAGGTTCCCAGGGGTGGAAACCTTTGAGGAAATATCGGTGTTTATGAATATTCTCGACAATGGAATTAAAAAAGGATAGTTTGCACGGCTTTAATATTCAATCAACCCTGGTTCAGTAATGCACCATTTGAAAGGCACACAGATCTGAAATTAATAAGGGATGGCCCCTTGTAAGGGAGGACGGTGAGGGACATGTTTTTGAAGAATAGACACATGGCTCTTTGGAGTTAGTGTAAGTAAATCCTGTAAAACAAGGGAATAAACTTGATGGAGAGATGTGGACCTGAATGGAAGTATTGACAAGTGGTGCCATAGTTCAGCTGGTTTGGTGTCTTTTTACATTTTACCTGTTTCTCTCAGGTCTTCTTTTCCCTTCCTTGAACTGATTTTATTATTTTGTGTCATGCTTTATAATGGCTGGTGAAATGTGTCCATTTAGCAGTACAACAATATAAGTTATTACCAAGCTTGTGGATTAGCTGTAAGTTTATCAGAGGCCGTGCAGAGTAACTTGAAGGAACAGTGAGAAAGGCCTCAGGCAACTTTCACTCCTTGGAGGTTCTGTTTCTTTAGCCAGGTGGTCCTTGGAGAATGCTGGTGCTTTTCAAGCTACACTAAAGATGCTGCCTTGCCTTAGCCCCGTGGTCGGCAAACTGCGGCTCGCGAGCCACATGCGGCTCTTTGGCCCCTTGAGTGTGGCTCTTCCACAAAATACCACGGCCTGGGCGAGTGTATTTTGAAGAAGTGGCGTTAGAAGAAGTTTAAGTTTAAAAAATTTGGCTCTCAACAGAAATTTCAATCATCGTACTGTTGATATTTGGCTCTGTTGACTAATGAGTTTGCCGACCACTGCCCTAGCTGGTTTGGCTCAGTGGATAGAGCGTCGGCCTTCGCATTGAAGGGTCCGGGTTTGATTCCTTGTCAAGGGCACATGCCTGGGTTGTGTGCTTGGTCAGACGTGCAGGAGGCAGCCAATCAATGATTCCCTCTCATCATTGATGTTTCTATCTCTCTCTCTCCTTTTCCATTCCTCTCTGAAATCAATTAAAAAAAACCACCGCCAACAACAAAACCCCACCACTATTTCCAGATGCTCTGGCCTCCTGAACATATTTGCTCCACCCTTTTAGGCATACCCCTTGGAAGGACAGTCAGCTCTCTGGAAGATGGACTCTCTTTCTGTCTCTTTCCACTTGGAAAATGGCTCTCGTTCACTTTCTATGTACTAGTATGTTTATTTCTGACAGGGCTAGACCTTTTTCCCTGGCTCATCTTTTCATTATTCCCCAGTCTTGGAATGCACTGCTGGAGATGGTGGGATAAAGACATTTGTAGTTTGCCCTTCTATATCGTCATAATCACCAGCCTTAGTGTGTGTGTGTGTGTGTGTGTGTGTGTGTGTGTATATGTGTGTATATATATATATATATATATATATATATATATATATATATATATATTGATTTCAGAGAGGAAGGGAGAGGGAGAGAGAGAAACATCAATGATGAGTGAGAAACATTGATCTGTTGCCTCCTGCATGCTCCCCACTGGGGATGGAGCCCACAACCAGGGCATGTGCCCTGAACCTCCTGGTTCATAGGTCAATGCTCAGCAACCACTGAGCCATGCCGGCCAGGCCCATGTGTAAGATTTTAATGTTACCCTTTAAACCAGGGATGGGGAATGTCCGGCCCATATGGCGTATAAGGCCCTCAAAATCATTTGGTCTGGCCCTGCCAAGGCATTAGGGACGAGTTAACTATATGTTTGACCAAATATAGCAGGCTAATTTTTAAGTTGATAATTTTATATGTCCCTCGAATGATGTTATAAATATCCAAATGGCCCTTGGCAGAAAAAAGGTTCCCCACCCCTGCTTTAAACCAACCACTTTACTTGCTGCTGAAAACAAATGGTTCCAGTCCCCTCGCTCTCCCCCTCCTCCGTCTTGCTCTTCTCTCTAGTTTATCTCACTTGTTACAACACTCATTTGGAGCAATGGTCCTTCTGTGGCCCATGCCCTAAACTGTGCTTGGTGACATCACACACATTTTCTCTGTGTTCAGGGGCAAGCTTCTGAGGCCAGAACGATGATGAATGATGACCTTAGGTGGCTGCATGTTGCTCTTGTCACCTTGACCAACCACTCATGTGCTTGACAGATACTCTGTCCCGGAGGTGCTTCCCTCCCCATCCCCCGTGGAGTATTCTGTGTCTTTATTCAGACTAACTGTTTTCCCAGATGTTAAAATGTTGGGACAGTGCTCTTTCTTCCCTGGTCTTACATTTTATAGTCAAAGGCAATTCACCAAAGGTTTGCGGGGGGGGGGGGGGGGGGGCGGGGGCGGGGGCGGGGGCAGCGGTATCTGATTAGTAAGAAACGAATAACTTAAAAACAAAAAACAAACAAACAAAAAAAACACACACGAATAGCTGATACCAAATTCACATCCTTTATCTCTCTCTCCTGCAGTTTTCCCTCCAGTCCCCAAGCCTGTCTTTCCACATGCTCTTATCACGTGGGATTAGTTTCTTGCAATTGGAAAGACAGCAAAAGCTACGCTGCTTCAGTAGCATTGTGCTCTCCCTCCCTTCTTTGTGCTTGAAATGCTGCCGCCTGCTCTATTGGCCTTACGTCTGCCAGTCTCTCTCAGGTTCCTTTCTTGTATCTTGAGACACACTTATTAAATTTTCATCTGTAACTCAATCTCCGCACTTTGCTTTGAGTTTTGTGTGGGCGTATTTTCAAACTCCTGGCGTTGAGCTGTCAGTTTTCCTGGGCCTTGTGCTATATAAGCAGGGCTTCTTCAGACGTATCCCATCAAATAGCCCTCTTACTGTAAATGCTATCTTTTCCTTTTTTCTCTTCAGAGCAGTGAAATTATTCACAGTTTTATATGCAAGGGTTTTTGTGCTCTTTTCCTCACGTGTTGTAATGATGTAGGGAAGACAAATGTTGCCTACCCAGGGGGCTTGGGGTATCTGATTGGTAAGTTTATCATCAATGCCAACCTGAAAGCTACTTTCTATGCTGCCTTAAACATGTATTCTAGACCTGCACTGCCCATTGCAGTAGCCACCAGCCAGTCACGTGTGGCTGTGGAGCATGTGAAATGTGGCAAGTCCAAGTTGAGATGTGCTCCAAGTATAAAGTACACCAGGGATTTCAGTGACCTCATATGAGAAAAAGAATGTGAAGTAGCTCATTAATAATTTCCATATTGATTACATTTGAAGTGATATTTTGGATATATTGGATTAAATAAAATGTTATTCACTTCAGCTGTTTCTTTCTAATGTTTTAAAGCATGGTTAGTAGCAAATTCTAAATTACACATTTGCTTCGCATTATATTTCCATTAGACAGGCTCTTCTATAAGAGTATAAATAGTGTCAGGAAAGGTAATGATATATTTGCGACTTACAGCTCTTGCATACCACTCACTAGAGGTAGTAATTGAGCAGTTTGCCTATAGCTGCATTGGCTTACTTTCAAAAGGAGACTCCAGGGTCTGGAAATCCTCTAATGCTGTCACGTTCATCAAATGCTTAGAGGGTGAGTTCCAGTTACTTGATGCTCTAGTTTGAAATAGCAGTGGTGCATCATTTGACAGGTTCTTTCTTGTTCTGATACTGAGTCAGTTCAGAACTTTTTAGAACTCTTGGTGTGTATCAGATACTTTTCTAGGTCCTTTGGACGCAAAGAGAAATCTCATCCCTGACCACGAGGGACTTAGTCACAGCATGGTATGCAAACAAGACGGGAGTGAGTATGATTCATTGTTCAATAATAGAAGACTGCACAGTGGCTAGGGGAGTCCAGAGGAGGAGATGATGGGGCAGGAAGTGTAGTCAGGAAAGACCCTGTGAGGAGATGCCGCTTCTTGTATTCTTTTAGAGTCCATTCCTGAGAAAGTAAACAAAGGATATGCGCTTTGGATGTAGAAACAGTCCATTCGCCGACCTGGCATAATGATGCACTCCCATCTCTGGACAGTAAGCTCAGTTCAGCTAGGGTCTGAGATGTGTTTAAATTGGCCCCCCTGCAGGCCTATCAGCTATCAATTAGGTTTTGATAGTCGTCTGTGAAGTTAAAACCTTTCATGTTGTACTTAGAAATCAATTGAAGAAAGCATGTAAATGCTCTTCAGGTTTGTTTCCTTCAGTCTTTTCTGTATATGCAGAAATATGCATGTGAATGAAACTGAAAGGAGGGAAAAATCGAATAACTTTGCCTTTTCTGGTGGAAACGCAAGTCAGTTTGGAAAGCTACCAGAATGTTGTGTAATGTTTTCAGTGGCTGAAGCAGACGCGCTCAGGTTTCATTGCTGCGTCTCTGTGTGTTGGGGGTGGGGGACAGCCAGTGACACAGCATACAACAGACACTTACATAACCATGACTTCAGGGGACAGGAGCAGGCTGTGAATGAACCTCCCAAACTCGGGAATGTGATATCAGAACACAGCCTTCGAATTTCTCTCTCGCTTGGCTTGAAAATCAGCTTCAGAAACCTCTTTCTCTCAAACTAGACTTCCGTTACTCTCAGAACTTCTTTCCCTCCGGCTATCAAGCTCATGGACATATATATAGCATGTTAGAATTAGAAGGGGGTTCAGACGCCTCAGAGTGCAGTTGTTTACAGGTAAGTCTCTTAGCCTGCCTGCTGCTGGATTTCCTCGGGGTCCCTCCACTGTAAGCAACAGCCCTGTTCCTGGAGGCCCAGTGTGAAACTCCTTCATTGCCAATTCTTCGACTCTCCCTTGCCTCCCAACAGAATTTCCGGATGTAGTAAATAAAGGAGTCTGTTTGTTTTGCTGATGGGACAAAGTGGACTCTGAGGGGACTGAGGTGGAGTGTGGAGATGTGATTTGCCTCGTATCATGCAGTGGAGAGTGCCAGGTGATGTGGAAGCTGCTCTTATCAGATTCGGTTCGTTCTGCACGGATGGCAGAGGATTCTGCTTACCGGCTGCCGCATTTATCGCCTCCCTTTCACTTTTGAATCCTTGCCCTTCCACTTGAGTTTTGATTTGAAATCCAAAACAGTGGAATCACAAAAGGATGGAGTTAGAAATGGATCTTATCTGATCAGTATCCTCAGGTGGTAGATGAGAATATCGAGGTCCGGGAAGGGGTTGTGTACTTGTTTGAGGTCATCCAGCTGGTACAGAATCCTCGTGTTCATTTCCTAGTACAACTTGCTCTCTTATACATTTGTGTGTTTTTTAAGCCACACATTTTTTTTAAAAGGTTAGAGTAAAAAATAAAAAACAAAACCTTAAGAATTATGGGGAATACTATTCCTTTTTTTTTTTTTTTTTTTTTACCATAATTTACATGATGCTTGTTTTGGGGAACTGCTTGTTTTGAGGAACCTCTTATTTCTGTAAATTGCTTAAGCATTTTTTTAGGTTATGAGGGGTTGAGAAGGCAGTGTGGTTTGGATTTTACTAAATTACCTTTTACAATAAAATTTTTGTGTGAAAGATGTTAACATAGACAAAAGTAGAGGGAACAATGCCATCACCTTACTTGAATAGTGATCGTTCATCACTAGTCTTCTTATGTAAGTTGTATTGTCTGTGGTACTTTAACTTATTACTCGTGTAATTATGCTTTTTTTGCTATGAAGCATTTCTAGCTCAGGTGCTTATCCAAAAAGTTTCTTTGAGCACTTTACTTAGCCGAGATGATTGCAAAACTCCGAGCAAAGTTTTTATTATCTTTTTGCCACTGTATTAGGTAAGATAAGCTAGCTGCAGTGACAAACCCCACTAATTTTAGTGACTTACAGGTGCAAGTTTATTTTCAGTTTCAGAAAAGTCCAGGGTACATTTTTCCTGATGCGGAAATGGGGAGATGGGATTCAGGCTTCTTCCGTTATGACCCCGCCATCTTCAATCCACGCGTTTGATGACATTGCCCAGCTTGTCTTCATCAGGCCAGCGAAAGGGCCTAGGGCCCGGGGGATTGCACGTGGGAAGATTTTGTGGCTGGGCCTGGAAGTGACGCACATTTCACACGCTCCTCTCATTTCATTGGCTAGAACTCAGTCACGTGGCTACACTGAGCCGAAAAGTGAGCAGGGAAATGTGGCCTGTTAGGAAAGATGGCTTGGTGAACAGCTTACCTACTGCGCATGCGCATCCACGCCTCACACTGGCCTTGTGCCGCATTTATGTTCCTACGTAGAAAGCCGCCCAGTAGAGCCCTGGCCGGTGTGGCTCAGTTGGTTGGGCATCTTCCTGCGCCCAGGTCAGGGCACGTGCCCAGGTTACGGGGTCGACCCCTGGTAAGGGGCGTGCAGGAGGCAGCCAATGGACGTTTCACTTTCACTGCGATGTTTGTCTCTTTCCCCTCTTCTCTCTTTAAAAATCAATTAAAAAATACAAAAATCTTGAGAAGAAAAAAAGAAGAAGAAAGAAAGCAGTCCAGTAGAGTCTGCTTCCTAACTCCCTGGTTGAAGAAGCCATCTTATTGTGGCTCAAAACATCATTACATTTATTTTTCTGCTTATGAAATTATACCTATTAGATAAAATTTGAGAAACCCAAGAAAACACAAAGACGATATAAAAACTAACAGTAATCCCAGCACCTGGCGATAATTATTATTAATCCTCTATTATATTTCCTTCTGATTTCAGAATTTTTATTATTTAGAAATATTAATAAAATTTCACTAATTTTATGCTGGCTTGCAAATGCCACAACTAGGGAGGAGGGGAAAACAACAATAATAACATGGGCGATTTTGCCTTTTCTCAGCAAAGATGGACTATTGCAGAGCCATGGTGAGATCTGCACTTTTGGCATTTTTGAAATGAACTTCTTGCTTACACATCATAATCCTCACCCTTAGCAAACAGTAAACATTGAGGCTGGTAAAATTTGTGGTATATTAGAATGGCAAGGCAGGGGGATAATATTTTAACTTTCTGACTACTTCCTACTCAGTTTTCAGACCTCTTAAATATAGCTTAATTTTCAAGGAGAGAATGCTAAGAAAAGGTGTTTCAAACTGAACCCAAATGAAAACTTGCAAATGTGAAAGATATAAAAACACATTCCTGGCAGCGTTCTTAGGTGGATGTGCTTTTTTCTGCTTACCTGCACTGCTTTCCAGGCCAGCAGT
This sequence comes from Cnephaeus nilssonii, assembly GCF_951640355.1. Taxonomy (NCBI): domain Eukaryota; kingdom Metazoa; phylum Chordata; class Mammalia; order Chiroptera; family Vespertilionidae; genus Cnephaeus; species Cnephaeus nilssonii. The sequence goes on along the minus strand of NC_137093.1, from coordinate 12,063,931 downwards.
GGGGAAAATGCTGCTGATCTGAGATGGGAGGATCATTTGTTGGGAGAGAAGGTACATTTCTTGAGTCATCAGCTCTAGATTCAGGGATACAGGGCCTTCTGGTTTTTCCTTAAAGTGCTGTGGTTGCAGCCTAGACCAGCATCAGAATTCCTGTTTGTGAGGTCAGCATCATGACCTCACAGCCAGGGTTGCTCAAAATGTTTGCCCAGCTTCTGGCAGGATGTGAGCTGAGGCCTGGCCCGATTCTCCAGACACCATGAGGTACCGCTTTGTCCTATATTGCCAGATTTGTGTTGACTTTTCTGTGACTTCCTATAGATAAAAAGCAAAGACATTGATGTTAGGCCCTCCATAGTTTACTGAAAAAGATTGTATGATAAAAAATCACTGTTTTAAAACATCCTCTGGCAGGACATTTAAAAACAGAAAACTCACCAGCAGCGCAGAGGTATTTTACTGTGTGAATGAGTATGTGGTTAACCATTTGCTGTGGCAATGGCATTGCTATTGCCAATAACCATGGCTCTATTTGCTATGAAACTTGCCATCAGTTTTCCTGTTCCCTGCAAATAAACATAACATTTTTTTGTTCAGTGCAAACACATCTATTGCACCAGGCAAGTAAACATTTGAAATGATGAGACTTGGTTATCAGTGGTACCAATTATTTGTGACCCAGATACCTAAAATCACATGCATCACAATTGAGAGTTACCCCCTTTTGCTTTTAATATATATTGTTTTGCTCTTTGTACCAGTTTTAGTTGGAGTTGAAAGAAAGGTGTTGGTTTATACACATACCCAAAACCTATTCGCTGAGGGTTAATACATATACTTTCTTAAGGATTGTACAAGCACTTAATCAATTATCTACTCCCACCCTTTATTTAAGTAGATATTGGACCCCGGGGTGCTTGGATACTTCCCAATTTGATTCTGTGAGTTTAAGTTGGGAGATTATGTGCCCCCCCATTTTTTTGTTTTGTTACCTCTTTTGCTCCTTGCATATAGCATGTCAATATTAAAGAGACTCAACATCCCATTTTTTGAGCATCGTCCTCTGTGTTCCCTATCCCGCCCCCCCTCTGTAACAGTCACATGTCCCAATTTTCTTAAACCTATAAGACCTATAGTCTTAAAATATTTACTCTCTTTGAGACGAGGAGCCCTTTATGGATTCAGTAGGTGTGTTCCCTTTCAAAGGCATCTCTAACTGGGTTGTCTATAACAAAGCTCTTTATTTTTTATTTTATTTATTTTTTAAAATATATCTTATTGATTTTTTTACAGAGAGGAAGGGAGAGGGATAGAGAGCTAGAAACATCAATGAGAGAGAAACATCAACCAGCTGCCTCCTGCACACCCCCCACTGGAGATGTGCCCACAACCAATGTACATGCCCTTGACCGGAATCGAACCTGGGACCTTTCAGTCCGCAGACCAATGCTCTATCCACTGAGCCAAACCGGTTTCGGCAATAACAAAGCTCTTTAGAAATGAGCCATCCCGTCCACAGAGGTTGTAGAAACGAAATTGCTGGTTTAATAGTAACGCCTAGTTACGGGGACAGTATGTAAATGCTTTAGATCAGTTTTCATTATTAAAAACAATTCTGTGCTTTTAGCATTTATTCTTATACAGGAAGAATGGAGCTGAATCTTTAACTTTTGAATTTCTATTCCCTTTGCAAGATCTCTTTCATGAAAGGGTATAATTTCATAAGCAGGAAAAAAATTTAATGATTTTTTAAGCCACAATAAAATGGTTTCAACCAGGGTTATTGACGGTGTGTGAACGGTAGTGAGTGGTAGCAAAGGGGGCTGATCCCAGAGGCATCTTGAACGGACACTGTTCGTCTCCTGTGTCAGCTGGAACGGGAACCTCCCTGTGTGCCTTGCATCAAGTGTTAGGTGGCCCTAGCTTCACCTCCAAACTTGGGATTCATTCCTCAAGTCATGGGGTTTTTTCCCTCCCCCTCCTTCAGGGTCCTGGTAACTAATCCATTGTGTTTTTGTTTTGTTTTCTTTCACTACAAGTGAATTTATTCCTTATCTGGATATTATTAATATTCTTACCTTTATGAGGCATATTTGAAGTGATTGCTTATTAAAAGGAATAAGTGCAGTAAGCATATGTATTATGTCTTGAGAAGGCTATAGTCTTTTTTAAAAAATATATTTTATTGATTTTTACAGAGAGGAAGAAAGAGGGATAGAGAGTTAGAAACATCGATGAGAGAGAAACATCAATCAGCTGCCTCTTGCACACCCCCCACTGGGGATGTGCCCGCAACCAAGGTACATGCCCTTGACCAGAATCGAACCTGGGACCCTTGCGTCTGCAGGCCGACGCTCTATCCACTGAGCCAAACCGGTTTCGGCAAGGCTATGGTCTTGAACTATTATCCCCAACCTCTGAAAATTTGTTTAGAAGACAGATTTTTATGTGCTTTCCTGTTCAAATAATGTGTTGTGAGAGAGGTTGTATCTGAGAGGAAAGCAGGGTGCTTGGATTCTTGGAAACAATAATAGCTAACATTTGTGGTGTTTACCATGTTCTAGCATTGTTCTGATCACTTGAAATCTCCCCAGATGCTAGTATTTTTTAACATTTAACATGCTAGACACACGTGTACCAAACTTTGACTTCCTAGAGGGTAAGACACTTTTCTTGGGGGTGGGGGAGATGGGAGGAGAACAGTCCTGCTTTCTGGAATCTTAAGTTTGAGTAAAGCTGACATTCTCAAGACATATAAAAAGTACATTTCTTTTTTTGGAACTACCAAAGAGGATGGGTCTTCTAAGGTTATTTGCTTCCCTGAAATAAATTACCTTGCACTTTTAAATTTGTTATTTAGATCAGATCTCAGAGTTAAATCACAAAAGCAGGATATTATATCTAGTTCAAGAATTTTGCTTATTTCAGGCCTGGCTCTTTTTTTTGTGTCTCTTAAAATAAACCTGTACGTTACACAGAAATAAACAACACTGTTCGCCTAGTGTTGATGTTTAGCAACAAAGCTTCCCTGTTTTTAGGTGGAACTGGAAACCTTTTCATGAGAAGGAAGAGAGTAGAGGGGCTGTGCAGCTGAGCCACCTGTGTCCTGGAATCCCTTTCCCTCACCCGTAGTCAGTGCTTGGAAGTAGATTGCTCTTCCTGCTTCTCCCTTTTGAGAATGTGCAAGCAAAATAGTAGCTATTTTTAACTGTTTAAAAGTGAGTCGAGTTCTAGAGATAAGCATTTTATAAGTGGTTCTTGGCTTGAAAAAAATCTTAGAACTGTGGCATCAATGGTGTAAATACAGGATTCTGGGGTGGTGTTTATATTATACTAGAGGCCCGGTGCACAGATTCGTGCACCAATGGGGTCCCTCGGCCTCGCCTGCAGGGATCGGGCCGAAACTGGCCTCTGGGTCCAGGGTGCGGGTGAAGCAGATTTGGGGCCGACAGTGCTCCAGCAGCAGCCTAACCCATGACCGATTCTGCAAGGAATTGGGCTCCCTCCTCTACTGGTTGGAGCATCTGCCCTCTGTTGGTCATTGCATGTCATAGCTACCAGGTGAACGGTCGGTCGGATGGTCGCTTAGGTTTTTATATATATAGACTAGAGGCCCGGTGTATGGATTTGTGCACCAGTGGGGTCCCTTGGCCTGGCCTATGCCCTCTCACAATCCAGGACCCCTCAGGGGATGTCAGACTGCTGGTTTCAGCCCGATCCCCGCAGGCCATGCCAAGGGACCTCAGTGCACTGGGCCTCTAGTATGCATATAAGATCTTTGGTTAATCTCTTCCCGCCCTCTCCCTTCCCCCTTCCCTCTGAGATTCATTAGCTGTTCCATGTTTCCATGCCTGTGCACCGAGTGTCTGCCCCCTGGTGGTCAGTGCGCATCATAGCTACCAGGTGAACGGTCGCTTAGGCCTTTATAGATATTGCCATCTTATAGTTTGGAAAGCAAGATTATAATATAATGTGACTGACTTATATGTGTGCTTTGTGAATTCTTGGTGCTTTACACATGTAGGTCATTTTAGTAATGCTGGTACAAGTATTTTTAATTGTGTATGGTCTCTTGTAAGCACTATACAAATCACACTCAAGTTCACATCTGCTTCTTAGCCAAATGAAAGAAAAATAACGTGTTAATCTGAGGCGCACCTTCATTTAAGAAAGGATAAGAATAGTAGCTAATGCACAGTGTTATAAGGCTCAAATGGGATAATGCACGTAAAAATTATTTCTAAATTATAATATTCTATGTATTATGGGATAATAATACACATAAAAATTATTTTTAAATTATAATGTTCTGTGTGTTATGGTCCTTACATATTGAGAAGGGTGGGGAAGAAGGGTATTTGTCTTATTTTAGGTCCAAAATTCTTGATTCAGTGAGCATAGGCATAAAAAATTCAATTATGTTCAGTTCGTTAGAGGGGCGGGAACACTTTTTTTTTTTAAATCCTCACCTGAGGATGTTTTTCCGTTGATTTTTTTTTTTTTTTTTAGAGAGAGTGGAAGCAAGAGGGTAAGACAGAGAGAAGTATCAATGTGAGCGAAACACATCGATTGGTTGCCTCCTGCATGAGCCCTTACCAGGGCCCAGGCCAGGGAGGAGCCTGCAACCAAGGTACGTGCCCTTCAGTCTGCAGGCTGACACTCTATCCACTGAGCCAAAACGACCACCTTTTTTTCTTTTCCCTTTTGCATGTGTAATATATTGCTACCGTTAGCTACTTACCTTCAGGATAGTAAATTGCTTTAAATTCATCTCATTAGCATTTTGTGTTTTTAGTATCTAGAATTTTCTAGGTTCCTAGGTTCACTACAGCGATGGTTTATTATCATAGATAAGAAAAAGTTGAGGCTGTGAAAGGTGCTTTAATAATAACTGTTGTATCTACCTTTTTTCTCCTATAGATTCTAAGCTCTTTTTGTGTTTTTCTCTTTGCAGATTTAACCCAGAGACCGACTTCCCTCTAGAAGCACCCACAGCTATATCCATGGTCGGGGAAAGGTAGTGGCAGCAGGCACGGGAAGCGCAGCTCTGCCGTACTGAGGACAATGAGTGTGCTCAAACCAAGCGGGCTCAAGGTCCCCACCAAGATCCTTAAGCCTGGCAGCACAGCCCTGAAGACACCCACTGCTGGTAATGCCTTATGTTTTCCTCCAGAGCAAAGAAATTACAGCCCCACATGAAGGCTTCGGTGTGAAGATTTTAAAAAGACAATCTGATAAAACCTCACATTCTTGAAAAATATTTGAAAATGTTTTGATGAACAGAGTAGCATCTTATGGCTAAAAGTCTGAATCAGTGAAGAGTTTCCCTTGTTGTAGGTTATCTTTACTTGATTTAGTGTCGGGTGATAAAAGAGTGGTCAAATTAAGTACCTTGGGTGTTTGATCCTTACAAATCGAAACTCTGCGGACTCCCTTAGTATAGTGTAAAGAGATGTTCGGCATCTGCTCTAGGCCGGCCAGGCCCCTCTCGTCCCCAATCTTTGCACAATCGACTCCTATTCATCAAGTCTTGGGCCAGATGTCACCTTCTCCAGGAGGCCTTCCCTGACTGCTCTGCCCAAAGGCACTGTCTCCTCCACAGCACCTAAGCTACCTGAAACGAGCTGTTGTGTCTCTTTATTTACTGCCTGTCTCCTCATCTCTAGACTGAGCGCTATGAGGGCATGGATTGTGTTGTCTTGCTCTGTCCCCCAGTGAAGAACCATGCCTAGGACTTGTCCCAGAGTGGCAGGAGCTTAAAAAACATGTGCAGCATAAATAAATACATTTTCTCATTTAATTCTCAAGATAGATATTTAAAAAACCCTCAAGATAGATATTACTTCCCCCTTACCAATGAAGAAATTGAGCTCAGAGGGGTTGTGTGACATCTTAAGATCACAATGTGCCTAGGAAATGGTAGAGTGATGAAGAATGTGGGCTTTCTTTGCCAATTCACACCAAATACTGATTAAATGCTTGCTGGGTGAGTGTATGAATGCATTTCCAGTGTAAATATCACATTTCTGGCAAAATGTAACTTCTGTCTTTACCATAGCGTAGAGATTGCACAAGGTCGTCTTGCCTTAATGGGGCCAGATGCTGTCTCTCTTGCCTCGCTGTGACCGCCATCTCCGCCAGCAAAGGAATGGTCTCTTTGGTTGTCTTGGAGTAATGATGATAGGGACCACAGCACAAACCCCGCCTTCACCCAAGCAAATGCCAGTCTCTAGTCAAATGGACCTAGTCTTGTCAGCTGTCGTTGGCTACTCAAATGTGGGAACGAAGCCCACCTTAGTGGATTTGAGTGGTATTTGTTCATGACGTTCAGGGTTGGGGGTGGAGGAAAGAATGAAATCAGACCTGCATTATGAACTTTGGAAAAGGACTACTTAAAAAAATTTTTTTTTGCCCTAGCTGGTTTGGCTCAATGGATAGAGTGTCGGCCTGCAGACTGAAGGGTCCCGGGTTCGATTCCGGTCAAGGGCACATGCCCGGGTTGCAGGCTCGATCCCCAGTGGCGGACGTGCAAGAGGCAGCCAATCAATGATTCCCTGTCATCATTGATGTTTCTATCTCTCTCTCCCTCTCCCTTCCTCTCTGAAATCAATAAAAATATATATTAAAAAAAATTTTTTTAATTGACTTCAGAGAGGAAGGAAGAGGGAGAGAGAGATAGACATCAATGATGAGAGAGAACCATTGATCAGCTGCCTCTTGCACTCGCCCTACTGGGGATCGAGCCCGAAACCCAGGCATGCGCCTTGACCGGGAATCAAACCATGGCCTCCTTTTCATAGGTCGATGCTCAACTATTGCGCCACACCGGCTGGGCAAGGACTACATTTTTTTTCTTTCTTGTTTTAACTTCATCCAATCTTAATTGTAAGTAAGGATTAAATCTCATCAGCTCACTGAGTTTCAACAGCATTGAACATGGTAGTGATGGAGCCAGTAATTTTTGCCTCCTTGCTAAAACAGAAAGAAGGAAAGGAAGAAAAATAGGGCACTTTGACTTTCTCTAGTGTATTTCCCTTTAGGTCTGCTTGAATGTGAAACCGAATCTCTTCTGATCCTTCCATGTGTTTTCAGTTGCAGCTCCAGTAGAAAAAGCAACATCCAATGAGAAAGCATCAGGCGCCCCTTCCTCTGAGGCACAAGAGGAATTTGTGGACGACTTCCGAGTTGGGGAGCGAGTTTGGGTAAACGGAAATAAGCCTGGATTTATACAGTTTCTGGGTGAAACTCAGTTCGCACCAGGCCAGTGGGCCGGAATTGTTCTAGATGAACCCATAGGCAAGAATGATGGCTCAGTGGCAGGAGTCCGGTATTTCCAGTGTGAACCTTTAAAGGGCATTTTCACCCGGCCTTCCAAGTTGACGAGGAAGGTGCAGGCTGAAGATGAAGCCAGTGGCCTGCAGACGACTCAAGCTTCCAGAACGACTTCGCCTCTGTCCACTTCTGCAGCCAGCATGACAGCCTCCTCCCCAGCCACCCCCTCACATATTCCTCAGAAGTCGTCCCAGCCAACAGCAAAGGAACCTTCTGCTACACCTCCGATCAGCAACCTCACAAAAACTGCCAGTGAATCCATCTCCAACCTTTCAGAGGCTGGCTCGGTCAAGAAAGGAGAGAGAGAACTCAAAATTGGAGACAGAGTACTGGTGAGTCCAGAAACCTTCCAAAGTCGTCGTGTTGAACTGAGATGTAATCACTGATGAGCGGTTAGAAATACAGGCTCAGAGTCTGTTCTGGAGGAATGACCACTCCCTAATAGAGAAATGAATCAGCTTTTCTAGTGGTTCAGTTTATGTGTAAACATGCTGTGAATTAGAACCTCGCCATGTAGTTTGAAAAGAGTTGTGAGTATAAGTTTGCAGTGATCAATTCTAGTTTTATCTCCCAGTTTAGCCAAAAGAATGAGTTTATAACTTATAAATAACTAGAGGCCCAGTGCACGAAATTTGTGCACTCAAGGGGGGGTTCCCTCAGCCTGGCCTGCACCCTCTCCAATCTGGGATGTCCGACTCAGGGGATGTCCGACTGCCGGTTTAGGCTAACTCTGCCTGCCAGCCTGATCACCCCTACCTTGCCCCCCTGCTGGCCTGATTGCCCCTACCTTGTCCCCCCTGCCGGCCTGATTGACCCTAACTTGCCCCCCTGCCAGCCTGATCGCCCCCAACTTGCTCCCCTGCCAGCCTGATCGACCCTAACTTGCTCCCCAGCTGGCCTGATCGCCCCTAACCGACTTTGCCTCGGCCCCTGGCCTAAGCTGCAGTCTGGCCTCCCTCTGCGGGAGGAGACCTGGCAGATCAGGGGAAGGTGCTGCCCCCATTACCGTGCTGCTGTTGCCACTGCTGGCCTGAGCCTGGGCCCTTCGCAGCCATGCCTCGGCCCTTCGCAGCTGTTGCGGCTTTGTCCGGAAAGACGTCTGGGAAGGTCATCCGGAAAACATCTGCTCTAATTAGCATATTACCCTTTTATTAGTATAGATAAGGTAATTTTACTTGACAAAATAGGCTCAGAAGTGGACTTAGATGTCTTTATAAGTTTTAAAAACATTTTAATCTTGCTTTAATGATGCACAAGCTCTATTTCTCCACCAACTAAAGTAAAAAAAAAAATTAATTCAAGTACTAGTCTAATAGAGTTCATAAGAGAATATCTGCTATACATCATCTGCTCTTGTCACATTACTTTTTTAAGGGGGTTTACTTACCATCATATGTTATAGATGGAGAGGCTCAAAAAGATATCAAGAAGCCACCTTACAAAATCTTGTTGCTTACAAAATTCCTGTGAAACAAGCCCTATTACCACTCATTGGACTTTTTATAGCTTTATAAACCCAGGCCAGTGAGATTAAATGGCTTGTTTGGGACTTGATAATGAATAGATTGGAGAGTTCAAAAAGGATTCACTGTTTCCTATTTCCTGTTTGCAGACCCACTCATTAGCCCTGCAGAATTGATCCCTGCTCTTACTTCTCACAAGAGTTTACGAGAAGGGTGTTTGCTTCCCGGTCAAGGCACACACCTGGGTTGTGGGTTTGATCCCCAGTAAGGGGTGTGCAGGAGACAGCTGGTCAATGATTCTCTCATCAGTGATATTTCTCTCTCTCTCTCCCTTCTCTCTGAAATCAATTAAAACACACACACACACACACACACACACATATAAAAAAAGGAATTTTAGGTTTGGTGGGGGAAAAAGTATAAGAAAACTGCCAATTCTAGGAAGTAAAGAAACATATTGGCATGGCATTTCCCCCCCAAGGTAAATGTATATTATATTACTGCATCTAGAGAAGTGTTGCCAGTCTGTTTTATGGTGATTTTTTATAAAGCTTCAGATTTGAATGAAGCCCATGGTTTGCTTGGAGATTTTATTGCCCACAGCCTGTTAGATGCCTCTTGGAAAAACAGTCATCATGACAGCGACTTAGACTCACCCCCAAAGAATTCAGCAGATTAGCTGAGGAGATTACATCATCTTTAGCTAATGTGCTGAGTTCTCGCATGATGTTGGTTCGACCTGCTTTGGATGCTGTGGTGTAGGAGTGGGAAGGAAACTGAGGCCAGTTTTACAGAGGTGATTGCTTGTAGATTCCACGAATGCCATAAGAGTGTTAGAAGGTCAGATGTGCCAAATCTAGTGCTGGAGTCTCGTTGGCATGAGAAAGCTAGCTGCTAACATATAGTAGACTCCTACGCTATCCGTTAAAACAGTTTTTTAAATACATGTTTTTATTGATTTTTAAATATCCTATCTAATAATAGACAAATATGCAAATTGACCATACCTCTGACACATCCACAAGCCACGCCCATCATCCAATCAGAGCGAGCATGCAAATTAACCCAAACCAAGATGGCTACAGCCACAGAGAGCAAGGTTTCCTGGTAACAGAGGAAGCCAAGGTTTCCGCCTGCCCTTGCCAGGCCTAAGCCTCCACTCAAGCTACAAAGTTTCAATTATAGAAGGTAAACAAATTCAAACAAATGGCGGCAGAATGGAGCTTGAGAAAGCAGGCCAGGGTTGCTGCCGGCAACAGGGGAAGCAAAGCTTTCCGCACACCCTGGCCGGGCCCACCCGCTTAAGGCTACAAAGTTTCAATTATAACCTCAACACAAATGGCTGCCGGCCTCGGAGAGAGCCCCAGGCTTGGCTCCGCTCCAGGCTACAAAGTTTCAATTGTAGAAGGAAAATAAATTCCAGATACCAGGGCCTCCGCTTGGGTTGTCAGGGGGCGTGGCTGGCCTGCAAACCACCACAGGCCCCTTGCTCAGGCCGCCCCACACTCCAAGGGAACCCCCACCTGATCCGGGACGCCCTTCAGGGCAAACCAGCTGGCCCCCACTCCTGCACCAGGCCTCTATCCTATCTAATAAAAGAGTAATATGCAGATTGATCATCACTGCAACACACAATATAGCTGCCCCCATGTGGTCAAAGATCCTGCCCCCATGTGGACACAAGATGGCCACCACAAGATGGCCAACAGGAGAGGGCAGTTGGGAGGCACCCAGCCTGCAAGGGAGGGCAGTTGAGAGGGACCAGGCCTGCAAGGGAGGGCAGTTGGAGGTGATCAACCCTGCTGGAGAGGGCAGTTAGGGGTGACCAGGCCGGCAGAGAAGGGAAGTTGGGGGCAAACAGGCTGGCAGCAGAGTGGTTAGGGTGTGATCAGGCTGGCAGGCAGAAGCGGTTAGGGGCAATCAGGAAGGTAGGCAGGCAAGCAGTTGGGAGCCAGCAGTCCTGGATTGTGAGAGGGATGTCCGACTGCCTGTTTAGGGATCCGACTGCCCACTGGGATCGGGCCTAAACGGGCAGTCGGACATCCCTCGAGGGGTCCCATATTGGAGAGGGTACAGGCTGGGCTGAGGGACAACCCCCCTCCGTGCACGAATTTCGTGCACCGGGCCTCTAGTATATATATATTATTGATTTTTTACAGAGAGGAAGGGAGAGGGATAGAGAGTTAGAAACATCGATGAGAGAGAAACATCAGTCAGCTGCACACCCCCTACAGGGGATGTGCCCGCAACCAAGGTACATGCCCTTGACCGGAATAGAACCTGGGACCCTTGAGTCCGCAGGCCAACACTCTATCTACTGAGCCAAACTGGCCAGGGCTGATTTTTTTTTTTTTTTTTTTAGAGAGGATGAGAGAGGAATAGAGAAACGTCGATGAGAGAGAAACATCCATGAGCTGTCTCCTGCACACCCACTACTGGGGATCAGATCTGCAACCTGGGCATGTGACTTGAGCGGGAATTAAACTGTGATCTCTTGGTTGTTCATATGTCAATGCTCAACCACTGAGCAACACCAGCCGGGCAAAATGTTTCTAAACTTTTATAAAAAAAGATTAAACAGAGTTGGGGGAAAATATGTGTCATCCCAAACTCATAAAAAAGTTATATTCAGAGAAAAAAGCAGAAATAAATGCCTTTAGTATTAAAAAGCAAGATAAAAAATAAACAGTATATGTCTTAAGAAATTAGGAAGGAGCCCTGTCCATTGTTTCTCAGTGGTTAGAGCATCGGCCCGTGCACCGAAGGGTCAAGGATTTGATTCCTGGTTAAGGGCACATGCCTGGGGTGCGTGTGGGAGGCAACCAATTGATGTGTCTCTCTCACATCCATGTTTCTCTCTCTCTCCTCTCTCCTTCCCTTTCACTCTCTTTAAAAATCAATGGAAAAATATCCTTGGGTAAGAATTAACAAAAAAAGAAGAAGAAGAAATTAGGAAGGAAAGAACAATAAGCCAAAAGGAAGTGGAGAAGGGAAGGAAGCCTGCTGATAGAAATAAGGGTGCGCAGTGTGCCGTCATTGGTGGGAACTGTGGAAGATGAAGTGTTGTTATGATGCTCATCTCCTCATTTTAACGCTCTCTTCTTCCAGGTCGGTGGCACTAAAGCTGGTGTAGTCCGGTTTCTCGGGGAGACGGATTTTGCCAAGGGGGAGTGGTGTGGTGTGGAGTTAGATGAGCCACTCGGGAAGAATGACGGGGCTGTTGCTGGCACAAGGTATGTTTGGAATTGGGCACCATCTTGTCTCATTCTTGCACGAAAAGGTGCCCGAGCAGATCTCGCCCATTGTGTCTAATAACATGGAAATGGGTGTCTTGAAGAGCTGCCAGCATTAAGACACTTGTTGGGTTTCCTTCTCCCTTCGTCTGGCAAGGTTTTATGAAGCAGATCACTGTATTGCTGAACTCCTTTCTGTATGTTTATCTGATGGTAGAAATATTCATTCCCTTTGTTACTTTAGTACCGATGAGCAATTCTGCCTCTTGCATCACATTATTATTTATGAGTGTGTTTTCTAAAACATTGCTGAGGTTATTTAGCAGCCTTTATCCGTGTGAACGCTGCCTGCTGTGCGCCATCCCCCCTCCCCATATCCACCTCCCTCCCCAGCTGATCGGTAGAATTGACAGCAAACCAGTGACGACTTAGGAGTTAGGAGCGCTTTCTCATTACAGTTTCTCTTAATGAAGTGTTTTGGTTACTGTCCTTATTATTGTTCTCTCAAGGTATTTTCAGTGTCAACCCAAATATGGCCTGTTTGCTCCCGTCCACAAAGTGACCAAGATCGGCTTCCCTTCCACTACGCCAGCCAAAGCCAAGGCCGCCGCGGTGAGGCGAGTGATGGCCACCACGCCCGCCAGCCTGAAGCGCAGCCCATCCGCGTCCTCTCTCAGCTCCCTGAGCTCGGTGGCCTCCTCCGTGAGCAGCAAGCCCAGTCGCACAGGATTAGTAAGCCTCTCTCTCCTCACTGCATGTGTCTGCCTCCCAGCGCTCACAGCCAGTGCACCCGCTCTGCTTCTAGAAATACTAAGTCGCCCCTCACCCTTGTGCTAAACGTTAGCTGTAGCTCGTGAATGTCCGTCCTTGCCAGAGTCACAGAATAAAACTCTAGCAAGAATACACGTTTTAAAATAGTTTTTAACAACCCCTTTCCTATTCCTAAGGCTTCATGATGGAGCAGTTCTGGGTGAATCTAGCCACTACTGACAAGATGACTGCTTTTCTCAGAAATTACTTTGGGCACAAGAAAGACTGGAAAACTGGGGGGGGGGGGGGGGGGGATCCTTTTCCTTAAGGACATATGTCTCTTTCTTATTTCAAACAGTTTTAGGAACTAAAGTATTTTGAGCAAAGCCATGTTCTTGGAATTTTGACATGAATACAGTCTAACCCTCTGAAAGCAGATAATGTGTGGAGTGTTCCCGATCTGAGCCAGAGGACACAGAAGGGAACTTGTAGAACTTGAAAGGATGCTCGGAAGAGCTATGTTTTGTTTTGTCCTCTCTCTATGTCCTCCTCCCACCTCCTCCCCTCTCCCCCCTTTCCCCATTTAGATCACTAAACATAGAGAATTATTTTAATTCTGATGTTTAGATCACTAAACATCAGAATTAAAATAAAACAGCAGCGTCTCATTCTGGTTGATAATGCGCGCTTCATCAGGGTCAAAGTAGTGCCTTTTTGGCGTTAACCCCTGCCATTACGCTTATCTACTTGAAGAGAGGCAAATACCGTTGAAGTTTGCAACGGCAGTGTTGTCCTCCAGGCTGAGTTCGGGATCTCTGCATAATGATGGTGAACTACGGACAGGAGTTAGGATGCTGAGTGGTGTGATTTCGGTCTGCCTTCTTTCGGGTGATGTCAGGCAGGGAAAGGCAAGGCAGAGGGATCTGCCCTTAAGTGGGGGTTGTGCTGCTCTGCCCGCCAGCCCAGGTGCACTTCTTCCTCATCAGTTCAGTAAAATCCCGCTTGGACTATTTCATTTTGCATTTGAAGAGTTACAAATGGACTTTATGGAAAAGGTTGCCAGGAGCAACGAAGTGGAGGTGAAAAACCTCAGTGCCCACAACACCTTGTTCCAGGGGTCTGCAAACTCCAACGTGGATGTCTCGTCTGCTTTGTCAGTCCTGGACGATTCCACAGAGGTGTCAGGTCTGGGTTAGGAATTCTTTCTTGAGTCATTTCTATGACGTTGTAATCATGAGTCCATTTCCTTGGAAAATAGCCGAGCTCTCCTCGCTCCCCCCAGCCTCCCCTCTCAGACCAATTCTGACAACTCATTCAGGGAAGGACGCCAACAAAAGAAAAAGGAGTCTTCTCGTCTTGCAAAACAGCTGATTTTAAAAAATATTTTTATATAGGGTAGCTATGGTTTCTAAGTCAAAAATCACGATAGAAGAATATGCCAAGAATATAGAAAATCTGAAATGTGACTTCCTAGAAATGTTTCTAAGCAACATAATCCTACTCACATATATAAAAAAGTCTAAAGACTTTCCTGCAAAATGATCTGGAAGTGTTGGGCACAGAGATTCCCAGGCTTCCTGGGTTCACAGGCCCGTTAGTGACTCAGTTATTTTTTCATGGTGGACCTAGGTCAAGAGAGGTAGCTGACAGTTCTGTTTATTAAGTAATTAGGTCTAAATAACTTAATATTTATGTCTCAGGAGTTGGTAGCTGTTTAAAAAAATGATATCTATTAATTAAAAGGACAACTATTTTAAATTCATTCTTGAATAACCATAACTCATCACTACCAGGTTGTATGCTGCAGTTGGGCACCTGTCAAATCTTGGAATCTCCCTGAGCACCATCGCCCTCATTTTCGGTGCCACACTGATTTTTGTTGGCTTAGTCCTTGCTTTCTGTCATGGCAGTAGCCCAAACCCAGCTTCGGAAAGACATGACGTCATCTAAAGGAATATGTATGACCACCTGAAGCGTGAAGAAATAAAATGGAGTCACTGTGGTCAAGTGGCTAAATTACTAAAATCGCATCGGCCGAGGCACGAGGAAACAATTCATTAATTAGCCTAGGAACTTAAACTTCTTAGGAAAGAATGTTCACGTGTCCAGACCACCTGATGCCCATTAGCCAGACCACGGAACGTCTGGAAGATGACCACCGCAGACCCATCCAGAGGCTAAGGATGCAGAACGGATCCTTCTCAAGAATGTGCACTATGAGAACTCTTAGATTTTTATTTCTTCTTCAGAGGGACACCCTGGGTATTTTCTACCTGTGTTTCCAGTTTGTAAGCCTTAAAACCCTTGAATAAATCTTTAGTGTTTATTTCTAGCCACAGCCTATTGAAACGGAATTGCCTCAAACTATAGTTTGCATGGTGACCAACAGGTGTCGCTGTTTCCCTTGAAATTCACTGCCCTTTGCTGCAGTCCCCTGGGGCATCTCTGTGCAGGAACCTCAGATTTAGTGTCTCCAGGAAGAAATGTTGGTATGGGAACGTATAATTTAGCCACACACGTAATGAAACTGGGAAGTCAACGTCAAATGGTAAAGGAGAGAACAGGAATCCCCCCTTCCCCAGTATGTGTAATTCAAGCAATTTCACTAAATAGAAGCCACAAAGGACTACTCGGGTTTGATTGGATCCTTGCCTCTCCTAGTCATCAAATTGCCTCACTAGGAGGGGATGGCAGATCCCCGTCCTCAGACTGAGTAAGAGAAGAGCATTCAAGCCTCAGGTGAGGCCCCAACTGCGGAAGGTGAAGTCAGGGCTGCGGTGGCCCGCAACCTAGCGGTCGCTGAGGGAACAGCCCTGCACACACACTCGCCAAGCGCCAGGCAGTGAGGCCCTTTCTCGACCACCGGCCTCTAAAGCTGGGCTTGGAGGAATAGTACTCGACTTGCCCAATTATCTGTTAACATGTAGTAGGAGGTTCTTTGCTCTGTGCTTTTATGTGACGTTAGCCTCAAGATGGAGGATTCAGGCATGTGAAACAGGTGTCCTGCTGATCCACTCCTTTCCTAGTCACTCTCCCCCACTTCTCATTGTCCCCCCCTTCCCTCTCCATGCCCCCTTTTTTCTCACCCTTCTTCCCTCCCCTACTTCTCTTTGTCCATAAATCTCTTTCTCCTCCTTTTCATCTCATGTGTTTTTTTTTCTTCCTCTTATATGTGTCCTTACCCAGACATACGCACACACACTCACCCACTCCCACGCACCTGAAGGCACATCACTGGTCCTCTTCATCTTGTCCTTGTAAATCTCTCTGGGGATGGGCATTCAGCTCCTCAAGGCTACGTTGCTGGGCAAGATCGCCTCTGCCTTTCACTCTGAAACAAAGACGAAGAAAGTCCTGGCAATGGTCCAACTATTTAATCCATTGAAGGAAGGTTCGTGATGAAGAGGGGGATCTGTTGGTCTCAACTTCAAGTCTAAAGATCAAAAGATTGCCCAAAATGTCGTAACAAGAAGACAGCTGTAAGTGAAGCTTAGGTCGGGATGAAGTGGAGAGAAACGTGTTAAATGGGTTCTGTGGAATGTTTCTAGATTCCTGTAAGGCCCTGCCGGCTGAGCTCAGGGTCCCTTTGACTTGAGCCACTCCTTCTTCTAGACATCTTCCTGATTGGTCCACGGCCTCTTTGCATTGATGTGTTCTTTGTGGAATTGACAGACAGGAGGCCTCGCATGCTGTCTTGTTTTCTTGATGAAGAGCCTTTCCGAGTCATTGGCAAGCCTGAGAGCTGGGGCGGCGCTTTCGCTTTGCTGAGGAGGCACCCACCCTGCATGCATCGCTCCCTGCCCGCGTCCCTCGTAGCATCATCACCCTTCACTTCTCTCACTTTCCTTTGCAGTTGACCGAAACCTCCTCCCGGTACGCCAGGAAGATCTCCGGCACCACCGCCCTCCAGGAGGCCCTGAAAGAGAAGCAGCAGCACATTGAGCAGCTGCTGGCCGAACGGGATCTGGAGAGGGCGGAGGTGGCCAAGGCCACGAGCCACGTGGGGGAAATAGAGCAGGAGCTAGCCCTGGCCCGGGACGGACACGACCAGGTGAAGTCTGGTGCTGGCCTTGTGGTGATGGTGACAGGTTCTAAGCTGATCGCGTTGCAGAGATGGTGGCAGGCTCTAAGTTGAGGGAGGAGGCCGAACTACCTTCCTGGTGCCGGGAGCTAGTCTTGGGTGTAGTCCTGGGAGCACTAGAAATGTCTTTGCTGGGCTTGTTTGAAAGCTGTGAACCGGAGTCCCAGTTTGCATCATCATAAAAATGGAGTTTTGTTCTTCTTGAGTGCACCTTAGCCTCTTGGTCTTTACGTCCAGGTCTTTTGGCCTGTGTGTGCTAGGTGAGCTGGCTTAATTGGACTTCATCTGTGATTGCAACTTCTGTTCTGTAGATGATCCTCTGCATGAGTTTTAGCTTCCATAGGTGGGAATCGTTGTAACATTGCCCTCTGCTGCCATCATGGTGTGGTTTCCATCCTCGTCCTCCGGGAATGCGGCTGACAATAACCTATTAAAAATCATAGAATGCATTCTAACGTTAAAGGTTCTGGAGGAACGCCAGCCCACAATGGTGCCACTTAGCCGTAGCTCTTTGGAGGTGTCCCTGGGCCTGTTTGGGTCAGAGAGAGGCCCCTCACTGACACCCTTGCCTCCCCAGCATGTCCTGGAGCTGGAGGCCAAGATGGACCAGCTGCGAGCCTTGGTGGAAGCTGCCGACAGGGAGAAAGTGGAACTGCTCAACCAACTCGAAGAGGAAAAAAGGTGATCCTAAACTGTTCCTGGGGCACGTGTGGCCTTTTCCTTTTAAACTTCCTTCCCATTAGCAACCATGTTGGTGTCAACCCGTAGAACCAAAGGAATGGCCGTGTTCAGCGGAAATAGAAGTCTTCATTCTGTGAGAGGAGGGTTTGCTTTGATTTGACTTCCTGTGAGTCGTTTGTAATCATCCAGACATGGCCTGATTAACTGAAAAATCATTTAAGGAGCACCTACTGTGTGCCAAGCATCCTCTTGAGGGCAGCCTTAGTTGTGTGGTGGCATTCACTCAGACCCAGCCCCCTGTGGAGTCATTCCTGGGGAGGGGTGCTGGGCCCAGCTCCCTAAGATTTATCCAGGTAGCTGATGAAATCCTATTATGTCTGATGGGTGATACAAGGTCCCTGTCCTCAAGAAACTCAGTACCTTTTTAGGAAAACAAGGCTCTCACGTGAGGCAGTTAGGAAAATTTCCAGGTCAGGCTGAAATCAGGTGCTAAACTGAGAGAGAAAGCAAGCTTGGGTGTGATAGAAGGGTTTTGAGGCCGTTAAACAATATCTCTACAAAAAACATCTTCATGGAAACCATGTGAACATCTCTGGTTATGGGATGTTAGTCCTCAGCTGTTGCACTTAATGCCACCTTCTGCCGTTTCTGACAGCGACTTCCTAGTCGCTAGTGATCAGGATGGTCATAGACACTGCGTGGTGAGGGGACAACCCAGTGGAGGTGGAATGCAGCCTCTGACCAGGGGAACCACTTTCTCATTGGACAGAGAAACACTGTACAGGGGACATCTCCTCGCCTCCTGAGTACGGGTGCAAGTAAAGGAGCGACAGTGACAGGTCCTCCCGGACTGTTTGCTCCGTTGTGAAACCTGCCCTGGCTCTGCTGACTGCGGGGCAGAACTGTCCTCCCAGCTCCGCAGTAGCTTGAGGGCATCCGACCTTTTCCCGTGAGGCAGACCTCGTCTTGATCGCATCCATTCTGGTGCTTATGATGAAGGGAACCGATTGATTTTTCTCAGCTCTTACTCCTGCCTTCTGGAACGCATACCTGGATAAAACTCTGGAGCTTCCCGAGGAAGAGTAGAGCTCTCGGGTGCATACACCAGAGGCCTGAAGATGCACTGATTTTCTGTGCTTCTGAGGCATTTCTTCCACGGCCATGTGCTAAGTTCACCAGGGTGTGATTGTAGAGACACCGGCGCACACTTGTTCCTCGGTTATTTTCTTAAGTGCTTTGTTTCCATCTCGTTCCACAGGAAGGTGGAGGATCTTCAGTTCCGGGTGGAGGAAGAATCAATTACTAAAGGCGACCTTGAGGTAAAACCCCTCCAGCTGTCTAAAGCGTTTATGGGTCCCCCTGTTCAGAAATGTGGACGAAATCATTGTGCCAGCTGATGTGGCCAGAACTGGCAGCAGAGGGATGGCAGGAGCCCCGCCTCTGGCCAGCTGGGCTGTGGGCGTGGCTGCCGGAGGTGATGGGGCGGCCTCTGAGCCTGCGACTGAGCCATCCCACCTCCTGTGGCCCAGTAAAGTTTTCACTACTCTTTCCTTGTGCTTTGAAATTAAAAATCTCGAATTGGAGTTAATCGAGTCATACATCTGGCAGTGTGTCCCAAGTGAGACTCTCCATGTCTCTCTGATGAGCAGAAACGGCATTCCTTGGAAGGAGCATTTTTTGCTTCCTCATAATAGTCCGAGCAGGACAAACCTTTTATAACCCCGTAAAAGGGGTAAATATATGTTTTAGTAGTGGAGCTTTTCACAAAAGTAATTACCAGAAAAAAACAAGAGCAATTTATATTTTAGTTTCTTTTACTTCCATGGCATATTTTAAATTAATAGGGATTTTCCTTTACAATCAAGTTTCTCATCTCGTAACAATTATTCATAATAGTTTTTTTCAAATTTAGACACCACAGTTCAATGGTCTTGATCAGGGGTCCTCAAACTTTTTAAACAGGGGGCCAGTTCACTGTCCCTCAGACCATTGGAGGGCTGGACTGTAGTTTAAAAAAAACTATGAACAAATTCCTATGCACACTGCACATATCTTATTTTGAAGTAAAAAAGCAAAATGGCAAAAACACCCGCGTGTGGCCCGTGGGCCATAGTTTGAGGACGCCTGGTCTTGATGCTTTTCAAACCACTGCTAGATATATGACAAGTATAAATTATTAAAATTTTCAAATTCTGCAGATTTTTGGTACTTTAATCTGTAATATTTTAGTAAAAACTGCACGTTTCTGTGCAGCTATCAAAGTATACATGTATGCTACCATTACAATTTTAGAATCTGTTGACTGCCCACACCATGCTTACATTTCAAGGGACTTCCAAATAGGAACTCTGATTTCTTTGGAAATAAATGTATCCTTATAGTAAACAAAAAGTAAGGAAAACATTTTCTGAGTTTTAGTTTTATAAAGCCCAGGATTTAATGGATTATTAGTTATAAGTCTTCATTCATTTCATATATTGTACAATTACATTTCTTTAGTTTACTTTTGTGTTATTCTCATCCACTTAAAAACACCCTAAAGTTTCATTAGAAGTTTCATATCATCATCCAATTCATTTGAAATATAGCCTATGGTGTTTGGGAGAAGGACAAATGAAAATATTTACATAAGCACTAGGCTAGTATATAGTCTGTCTGATAAACTTACTTGAAATTAATCAAAGTTATTTTGAAACCCTAACATTGAAACTTTAGTCGAATCTCTCTTTTGTTGTTGTTTAATTTTTTATTTTTTTACTGATAGCAAAAGAGCCAGATTTCTGAAGATCCCGAGAATGTAAGAGGGCCCTTAACTGTGTGGATATTTTCCTTGTTAACACAGATTGATTACAGATTAAAATGCTTATTGATATGCTCAAATACTAACTGCATAATCTGACCTTGAGACATTGACCTTAATATTTCTGTGCATGTGGCTTTCAAAGCAGTTACATTTGTATCCTGAAGAAATTGTATGTAATGACTAAGTTCTATAAATCCATTTTGTTTAATGCATAGGCGTGCATTTACTTTATAAGAAATTTTGTCAAAAACGGGCAAAATTAATTTTGTCTGGGAGTCTGGCCTTCACTTAATTCATAATGTCTTCTAATTTTAATAGAATTATTCCAAAGGAGATGAAACATAAAACATATTAGGTGAAGGAGTTATAGAAATTCTGGGGGAAGTTTTCCCAGATTGTCTAATTTTATTCCCAGGAGAGGTAAAAGGGAATTGTGAATCCCAGACTGATTGCCTTGGGTGTGAGCACCCCCTGCTGGCCAGTGCCTGTCCTTGCAGCTGACTAGAAATACAAACTTGGTATTCGTCACTGTATTTTCCCTAGGGTGTGAACCTAGAGGCTAGAATTCTTCAGTGAAGAGATTGAGTGTTTTAAAGTTATTATTTTTGAAGTGAGGTTTTTAGGGTAGCAGTGCTACTAGGCATGTAGGTGTTTTTCTTTTCCTTCCTCCTTCTGCTTAAGATTAAACACCCAATTCAAATCTTACCAAAGTGACCTCGAAAGCCTGGCTTCCTGGTGCCCCTTGCCAGCTCTAATGCCAACTGAAGGAAACCTAAAAACTTCTCACGGTGATTTACCGCCACAAGAGAACAAAATGAAGGCAAAGACTGTTTCTTCCCACCGCCTCCTGGCAGGTAGAATATACAGCTCAAGACTGAAGTTTTACGACAGCCTCCGTTCTGAAGGTTCCCTTTTTGTGAAGCTACTTCAGTGATCTGGGTCTCCTCTCTCCTTCCCACACGGGCTCCCGCTGCGCCCAGTGTCCGTCTGCATGGGGTCTCCCTCCCGCCTCTCTGTGCGCTTCTTGCAGAGCCGCTGCTTGCCCTCTCTGCCTGTCCCAGGACTGCCCTCTGGGAGACGTGTCTTCTTCTGAGAAAGGAGTCAGTTAACAAGGAGGGTTGTCCTGTTGGGTGTAGCGTTTTGACTGCATACCATGGCGTGGGCGTGGATCACTAGTCCCCATGCTGATGGCTGGTCGGAGACCGTGGTGCAGTCCCAGGTCATTGGTGTGCACCCCGCCAGCAGGGAGGTCTCGCTGCAGTCACCCGGAAGGGGGAGAGGAGCACACTCAGTGGATAGGGGCTTTTTATCTCGAAGTGGTGACCTTTCACCCCCAGGACACTGAACTCGGTGTCCAGAGGAGAAAAAAGGTTTTGTTGCCTTTTGCTATTTGGATTTCAGTGCTTGAGGCTGCGACCACAGTTATGTAGTCCTGGATCAGATTCTTTTCTTGTGGAAGCAGTAAATAGAACAACTTCTGTCTGAGGCACTCCAGAGGAAGGAGACTATCCAGACAATTAGCTTTCCAGTGTTGTTATTTTTGTTGAGTGTAAGAGCTGAAGGAGGTGAAGATGACTTTGTTTTGTTTTTAATTTTGTGTTCACGGTTTAAGCATTCCATGGTGATTTATACCTGGTTTGCAAGCAAAGGGAGCTCTTGAATGCATTGGCCTCCCCAGAGTTCCACTGGAGGTGGTAAAGACGTTTACAGTGTAAAACACCCCACCCTCTATTAAGCTCTGCACTACTTTTTGCTTCTTTATTTAGAGTTTGTTGTCGTTTTCTCATTTCCCGTAATGGTTCAGACTGATAGATCTGTCTGGTTGGAACCACAAAATAGTTAAGTTACTACAGTAACTAGAAGCTTCTGGGAACAGCTCTGTCAGTGGGTTATGCTGGACCTCGCGGGTAGAGAGGTGAGCGGGAAAGAGGTGCATTCAGACTGACATCAGGATTATTTGATGAAGATTCTGTTGTACTTAAACCTGCTAGAAAGAGGTCACCTCCGGCTTCTCCATCGGGTCCGCATGAGTGAGGGAGGATGGAGAAGCTCAGCGGTTTTGAAACATGGTAGGGTCTCACCAGCTCTTGCATGGAGTTCAAACTCACGCTTTTGTGTTGAGTCACCATTTCTTACCTCTAAGATAAGAACTACGTCTAGGGATCAAGATAAAGAGTCCAGTTTTGGCCAAACTTTTCAACTTTTCTCCTGCTCTGAGCTTCAGGGATGGAAGCTATGGAGCATAACTGTTACTGGAATTTTCTTTTTGTAAATCTGATTTCTTTTTTTTTTTTTTTCTGTCCCCTGGTGACAGCCTTCAGAAAAGCCAGTGCTGGAAAGAAATTAGAGCTTTCATGGCTCTTTCCTGTCAGATGTGAGAATGTTGCCGAGAATCTCACCAGAGGCCACTGGTGTGATTTCCTTAGCGCTCGTTTCTGGATTCCCTCTGTGAGGTGTCATGCTTGACCCTTGTTCATATCAAATTTGTGCCAAAGTGCAAGGTTCTGCTCTAGGGATTTACTGACCATTCATAAAGCTCGCTACATTACCTTCTCCGTATTTAGTCTTAGTGGTCATCGTGAGGGTCAATCTACTTTTTAAAGTCACCAAGTCAGTTACATATTCGTTAATGCCAAATAGCCGTCGTGGGGAGGAGGGAAGAATGGTAGTTTAGAGGAATATTAACTGTTCTAATTTGTGCTGATAAACCTCACTTATCAATATAACTTGTATTTGGCTGCATGCACCTGACATTTTTCATCCTGCCTCACGTGTTTTCCATTTTTCCTTTCTCAATAGCCTAGCCCATGTCCCTCGCCCACCTCATCCTTCTGTTGGTAGTTTTCATCCTCACCCCCAACCTCCTCATCTCACTTCCATCCTCTTCCCGCCTCCATCTCCCGTCTTGTTCATCCTCTGGCGGAAGGTACTGGTGGCTCAGCCTGCATGCCGCTGTCCCCTCTTGTGCTGGCATGTCATGGTGGCACTGTTGTGTTCTCTTCCTCTTCCTTTTTACTAACAGACGCAGACCAAACTGGAGCATGCCCGCATTAAGGAGCTTGAACAGAGCCTGCTCTTTGAAAAGACCAAAGCTGACAAACTTCAGAGGGAGTTAGAAGACACTAGGGTAATGGTTTTCACTATTTAATGAAGCGGACCCGTGTATGTGAATGCTGGACACCTCGGGTGACACGCCTTGCAGATGGCCTAAGCCTTGACCCAGTGGTTCGACCTGAGTTTGGTCTTGATACTGTTCGTGAGCTTAGACGGATGGGTAGGCACAGGAGTCTTATGTCAAATCTTTGGTCAGAGGTAAAAAGACTCATTCCTTTGTTTCACTCAGCCAAAACCAAGATCAGAAACTCGACAACTGTATACACTTGTATACATGGCTGCATTTGCGGTTCTTTGTATTCCTACCTCGAAATTCATTTCTCCAGTTCGCCATAAACAGTCAATTATCCTCTTATTGTCCTATTCCTAGTCACTGGGTTTTCTAGATACTTTTTTTTGTTTCTGTTTTTTTACTTTAGCTCTCTTTTCCTGCCTCCTTCCCTGGCCTCTTGAGGGAAGGGAACGGAAGCATTGATTCTTTTAAGTGAGAGTTAAGGACTTTTACCCCACTTATCTTCTGTTTTTGTTTTTTTTTCTCCTTGATATTTGTTTTCTCTTTGCATTTCCCTCCTTTCTGTCACCTCGGTGGTTAAAATGCCAGCTGTCAGGAAGGAAAGGTGTGTTGGGAAACAGAATGGCTTCTTACCACTCAGAGCACCCTTGGAACCATTGCGTTTGTCATGTTTTTGCTTATATATTTATTAACACACCTACACAGTACTTACTTCATGCCAGGCACTATGCTGAGTACTTTACAAGTATTAACTCAGTCTCACCACAACCCCAGGTAATATTGTCCCCATTTTACAGATGAGACACTGAGGCACAGAGAGATTAAGTAATTTGCCTAAGGTCACACAGCTAATAGTAAGGCGGAGCCAAGATTTGTATCTAAGCCATTTGGCCCCAGAGTCTGTGCCCTTAACCACAGAGTCTGACTATTATGGAAATAGTTTTGTGGTGAAACATTTAAGAAATAATATGAGTTATTTATATAGAAGAAAATGTGTGTGTGTGCGCGCATATCATGAATTTGACTGTCAATGGCTAAATTGCCCAGATCTTTAATTTTAAAATTTCAAAAATTACTCTATCTCTGATCAACTATTGGTTATAAAACCTGATTTTTTTCTTTTGAATCATTAGTATTTTTAGAAATGTCCCTAGTTGACAAATCATCGACTGATCTAAAAATCTACATAATTGAGTGATTTTTCTTCTCTAAATCATGTTTTTACTTTTTTAAGAAGAAAGAAAATGTTCTCAGTCAGCCTCAACACTAAAGCTACCTCCTGTGTATGGGGTGAGAGGAATTCCCTGGTAGTTTGGTGGTTTCTCCATTGCTCAAGAGCCAAAGACTTGGCCTGGGAAGTAGAAGAGACTGATGATAAGGCTGAGCTCCTTGGTGGGGCTGGCTGTCGAAGGAAGGATAGTTTTTTACTCCCAAACTCCTCTCCCAAACTGCTTTGTCAGCAAACACCTTGGATGCTTTTTTGTGTGGCTATGGATAAGAAGACATCCATTCACCGCATGGATTATTCACACATTTCCGATTCAAGCTGTCATTTCTCTTTTTATCTAAGATTAAAAAAATTTTTTTAAATTGACTTGAGTGAGAGACAGAGACAGAGACAGAGACAGAGAGAGGAAGGAAGAAGAATGAGAAACATCAATTTGTTGTTCCACTTATGGATACATTCATTGGTTGATTCTTGTATGTGCCCTGACCCGAGGATCGAACCCGCAACTTGGGTGTATTGGGACGTTGCTCTAACCAACTGAGCTACTTGGTCAGGGCTCAAGCTGTCATTTTTCTGTAACAAGTCGTGTCTTCTGTTGATCCTCACTTTTGGTTTGTCAAGTGTGAAATCAACCAGTGCCCCATATATGTTTCATATCACCTAGACTCCTTTTAGGAAGCGCTTTGGAATTCCTAAAAGCCAATAAGCCCAGCTCATAAACAGTGTGCTCGGGGCTGTAGAGATCTTAACAAGAATAAGAAATGACACCTGACTTTTCTGGCCTCAAATTAACAGGAGAGGCAGACCCATAGGTAGTTTTGCCTGAGGGCAGACTTTTGGGAAATCAAAAAAAAAAATAGACGTGCTATGAAAATGCTACATAAAGTACAACCACACTATTTATTATTTTCACTTATTTTCTTCACTTGGCATTTCCTCAGTTTGACTGTTTTGTTCTGCCTAATGAAGAACTATTGCCCTCTTGGATTCATTTGTCATAGACCTTGTAGCAGTGGGCCTGTCAATATTTTGTACCTTACCTTGTGAAAGCAAACTCTGGAACTCCCTACTGCACACCCCAGAAAAAATGTTATTGAATTAACATCTTGAATCTGAATGGGCTGTGGCCCGGAAACACAGCAAGGGTAGATAGCTCTGAAGTATTTAATGGCTCAATTATGCAGTCTTGGAGACCCAAGTACTTTCTCTTCCTATCTTTCCGGGGGCATTTAGTCTATTGACATCACAGCCTGTACGTGGGCAGAGGAGAGAGAGTCAGTGCAGCCATTCCTTTCTGTCCCGGTCCAGGCAGTGAGGGGGAGGAGTTTGACCCAGGAAGCTTGGGACTGGCTGGTGTGTTTAATCATTCACGCTCCCTCCTATCTCCCAGGTTAGCCAAATACCTTTTATTCGTGAGGCTACCGCTTCCCACACATTTTGTAGACTAATCTGACTGCCTAACAGGTGGCAGAGGGAAATAATTTCCTAAGAAAGAAAGGCCACAGGTCATGTAAGTGTTTTCCTTAGTCCAGGGGTGTGTATTTAAAAGAAGCAGGTTCCTGGGTCCCTCCCTGAGCCGAAATAGAATCAAAATATGTGGGAGTGACTGGGCACCTGCACTGTAGACACGCGTCCAGGTGGCTCACGTGCACACTGGAGTCCGAGAACCACTGGGTTAAGGGAACGAGGTATGCACCTCAGAATGCGACAGAATTAAACAGTCCAAGAGGGGTGCTATGTAGGATTCTTTTATATGATTGCAGGTAAGTCGTCATTCTTTATCATTTTTTTAAAAAAAGGTTAGTAAGTTAATTCATCATCCAGTTGAGGCTTTTATTCTATAGTTGCTGTGCTATTCGTTGAAACATTGGATAGGTAATTTTACACCTCTGATACCCGTGCTGTTCAATAGGAGTATAATATGAGCCACATATGTGTATATATATAATTGAATTTTTCTGGTACTCACATTAACATACTTTTTAAAAAAGATAACAGGTGAAATTAATAATATATTTTATTTAAACTAATATATCCAAAATATCATTTCATCATGCAATCAATATAAAATCATTAACAAGATACTTTATGTTCTTTTTTCTCCAAGTCTTCAAAATCTGATGCATATTTTATGCTGACAGCCATGTCACCTCAGACGAGCCCATTTCAAGTGCTCTGTAGCCATAGGTGGCTCATGGCTGCTCTACTGGACAGCACCATCCTTTAAAATCATCTCCTTCAGATCAATAAGCATTGATACATCCTGAGTGAAGCGGAGAGAAAAAACAGGCAAAATAAGGAGGATTCTGTCCACCAGCCTGCAGATATATTTGAGAACTTTGAAAGTTACTGTTTCTGTTAACTTCTTATCAGTTTCATGCTGGTCATCATGTACTTCCTCGCTTTAAGCTTCTTTGGAGGAAAAGGAAGTATTTTTGGAGTTAAACTCAATATCAATTTTAGATTCCTTTAGCGTGTCAAGATGGTGGAAGTTTGACAAAGATTATAGTTTTGAATTGGAGCTATCAGAACTGGGCTTAAACCACGATCATAGTTAGAGACAGACTATCATGTAGGCATTGTGGGGGTAGTTTGCTGCCTTGGGATGGGATAGGTTTATTTAAGATCTTCCAAGTTAAAGAAAATCGTCCATGATTTGTTATTTAAATGATCTCTTTTTCTTTGGACTGCTGTTACTAGGTGGCTACAGTGTCAGAAAAGTCTCGTATAATGGAGCTAGAGAAAGACCTAGCGTTGAGAGTACAGGAAGTAGCCGAGCTGCGAAGAAGGCTCGAGTCCAATAAACCTGCCGGGGATGTTGACACGTCACTCTCCCTTTTGCAAGAGATAAACTCTTTGCAGGAGAAGTTAGAAGCCGCCCATACTGACCACCAAAGAGAAATTGCCTCCCTGAAGGAGCGTTTTGGAGCCCAGGAGGAAACCCATCAGAAGGAGGTGAAGGCTCTGCAGGCTGCCGCGGAGAAGCTCTCCAAGGAGAACGAGTCGCTGAAAAGCAAGCTTGACCACGCCAACAAGGAGAACTCGGACGTGATCGCCCTGTGGAAGTCCAAGCTGGAGACCGCCATCGCGTCCCACCAGCAGGCCATGGAGGAGCTGAAGGCTTCCTTCAGCAAGGGGGTGGGGACAGAGCCGGCCGAGGTGGCCACATTGAAAACGCAGATAGAGAAAATGAGACTAGATTACCAGCACGAAATAGAAAGCTTGCAGAATCAACAAGACTCCGATCGGTCTGCTCACACTCAAGAGATAGAAGCCGTCAGGGCAAAGCTGATGGAGGTCATTAAGGAGAAAGAGAACAGCCTGGAAGCCATCCAGTCGAAACTGGATAAGGCCGAAGACCAGCATCTGGTGGAAATGGAAGACGCCCTGAACAAGCTGCAGGAAGCCGAGATAAAGGTAAAGGAGCTAGAGGTGCTGCAGGCCCAATGCAGTGAGCAAACCAAGGTTATCGATAGTTTTACGTCACAGCTCACGGCTGCCGAGGAAAAGCTGCTGGATCTGGACGCCCTTCGGAAAGCCAGTTCCGAAGGTAAATTGGAGATCGAGAAACTTAGACAGCAGTTTGAGGCAGCTGAGCAACAGATTAAACGTTTAGAGGTTGAAAGGAATGCTGCAAGTGACAAGGTTTGTATTGACATCCTTCATCTTTTTCTTTTCCATTTGCTTTACTTACTTTTTCATTGTATGGTTTTGTTTGTTTTTTTGAAGTTAACTCATCTTCCAAATTCTTGATTTAAGTAAGACAAATTTCTTGGTGTTAACCAATTTCCCAGTTTGAATGTAGTATGTTTTGATAGTCTTGAGTATGGTTTCATCTGAGGAAATTGGAGAAAATAATGGCTCAGTTATGTGAATTTGTTTCCAGGGTGTTCCTTTACCTCCATGCTTTTCTGTGATCTACCATTCAAGCTTAGTTTCAGTCTAGAATCTCTTTTTAAAATAGAGAGCTCCCTAATTTGATGGCTCTAAGGTAAATGAATGAATAAATTCGATAGAAACTCACATGATCATCGCCTTTCCTAGCACCATAGTTGCCTTGTCTGTGAGGTCATATATGAAAACAAAATGTGAGCTCCGAGCAGTACTTGGCTGTAATATATGAACATGCCGTGATGAGTAACGCTCACGGCAGAATTCGGGTTGAGAGCCTGGAGCCCTTCGCAATGCCTCTTAGGTCTCATTGGAGAGTTTCTGTGCCACAAGCAGAACACTGTCTATTCCTCCTTTGGGGGGAGAGACTTGATGAGGGTGCTTTTGGTCAAAGCACAGGAAGTTAGGTGAAACATCTGCCAGCTTCCTTTCCTACAGCGAGCCTTGTTCAACAATGTCGTCTTCACTTTCTGGCTTGTTCCAGGAGCTAATGCTCTTCCCAGTCCTCCTGCCACTCGGTGAGGCACCGGCACTGATGCCGAGTGTCCTGAGCTTTTTGCAGGAGAAGCAGCTCTATCGGCAAAGAAGGAAGGGTTGTGAGGGTTAAGTGGGGAGGGGAGGACAAATGGCAAAAATTGCTAAGTAACCTTCGTTGAAGATGATAAACTATTTACAGGAAATTTTTCTCAAATCTCACTCGATTCCAAAATTCCAATCAAAATACAAAAGTCAGTTAGTGGGGAATATGCAGCTAATGGTTGGTGCACTTTTTTTAAAAAAAAATCAGGATTTAATGAAAGCCCATTTCTGATGACTGTGGTCTAGTGCATTTTTATAATTTCATTTTTTATGTTAGATGTTGGAATACTTTAGGCATATAAAAAATACAGAAAATGGTAACCCAGACCACAGGTACCCATCTTTTCTATCTTAAGGCTTTTAAAGTCCAGGAAATGAAATTGCTTAACTAACTCATTCAGAAAGTAAGCATCCGTACTTGCTGCTTTAAATCATGTTGATATCCCAAATAGAGGCATAAAAAAACATTCTATTTTGATTACTTTAAAATAGCCATTAGATAATCATATCTAGGACTGACTGTGAAAAGTCATTTGTTTCTTAGAGTAAAAAAAACAAACAAAACAAAAGGGTTTCTTACCCCCACCTTTATCCCTTTCAGTTGTGTTTGTTTCTCATAAATTTTTGTGTTTATTTTTTTTTGTTTGTTTCTCATTATTATTTCGTTTTTGTTCATTTGCTTCTGCACCACGTAACTGTGTATGGTAGGCTAGTAGCATTTCCAAAGAGCTGCAGGGGAAAGAGCTCACACTCAGCAAACTTGAGGAGCACGTGAGTGAAGTCAGTCATGTGAAAGAGGCTTTGGAGAAAGAACTTCAGATGTTGGTAAGTACCTGCTGGGAATCTGAGTCTCTGGCCAGTCGAATTGTTCCTGTTTACAAACAAAAATCTCCATAAAGAAAAAGCATTGTACGTAGTTCTTTCTCTCTCAAAGTATTGATTTAAACCGAGTGTATTAGTAATTGGCTGCTAAATACCTTGAGGGGAATCTGATCACACCCAAACTAGCAATAAAGGTAGGTATTACAGTCAGTCGTCCCCCCTTATCCGCGGGAGATACATTCCAAGACCCCTGTGGATGCCTGAAACTGCGAGGGTACTGAACCTTGTATGTACTATGTTTTCTCCTATGCCAGACAGATCTTTGATAAAGTTTATCAGTTAGGCACAGTAAGGGATTAACAACTATAACTACTAATAAAATAGAACAGTGATAACAATATACTGTAATAAACGTCATGTGGTCACGCGTTTCAGGGGCCCCTTGCTGAAGTCCTCATACAGGCTCAGTGCTTTCTGGCACAAAACATTGCCATTAATTGAGACATGTTTTCTGCTTGTCTACCCACAAATTTTAAAAAATATATTTTTATTGATTTCAGAGATGAAGGGAGAGGGAGAGAGAGAGATAGGAACATCAATGATGAGAGAGAGACTCATTGATCATCTGCCTCCTGCATGCTCCCTATTGGAAATCAAGCCCACAACCCGGGCATCTGCCCTGACCAGGAATTGAACTGTGACTTCCTGGTTCATAGGTTTACATTCTACCACTGAGCCATGTCGGCTGGGCCACCCACAAATTTAATGCCTTTTCCATCAAGCACTAACCATGCACTGTGGTCCTAACTTTTGGAGTTTGAGGTGCAACAGCAAGACTAACAGGAATTTCTTTTCCTTCACAACTTCACAGATAGAAGATTCTCACCTCAGCATACAATTTTTTTTCTTCCTTAAGTTGAGGACTTTCACCTTTTTACTTGCAGGGGTGGGGAACGTTCAGCCCGTGGGCCATATATGGCCCTAGAAATCATTTGGTCTGGCCCTGCCAAGGCATTAGGAAAGAGTTAATTAAATGTTTGACCAAATATCGCAGGCTAGTTTTTTTTTTTTTGTTTTTTTTTAAAATATATTTTATTGATTTTTTACAGAGAGGAGGAGAGAGAGATAGAGAGCTAGAAACATCAATGAGAGAGAAACATCAATCAGCTGCCTCTTGCACACCCCCTTCTGGGGATGTGCCCGCAACCAAGGTACATGCCCTTGACCGGAATCGAACCTGGGACCCTTGAGTCCGCAGGCCGACGCTCTATCCACTGAGCCAAACCGGTTTCGGCCGCAGGCTAGTTTTTAAGGTGATAATTTTGTATGGCGCGTGAATGGTGTTATAAATAACCCTATGGCCCTGGGCAGAAATAAGGTTCCCCACCATGAAAAGGAAGCACTTGATGCTGATCTTTGCCTATCTGAACCGCCAGCACCACTGCTCGAAAGGCTGCTATCCAGTAAAATAAGGTGACTTGCAATAAGCATTGCGATATCTCGACAGTCGATTTGATAACCAGGATGGCTGCCTAGGGACTAAGGGGCAGCCAGAGTATCCAGCATGGAGACGCCAGACAAAGGGATGAGGCACATCTGGGCAGAACAGGGCAGGATGGCACAAGATTGCATCACGCTACTCAGAACAGCACACGATTTAAAACGTTTGAACTGTTTATCAAATAGTTTATTTCTGGATTCCACATGTAATATGTTCAGACCTTGGTTGGCGGTGGAACTGAAACCATGGGAAGTGAAATCTCGAATAAGGGGACCTTCTGTTCCTTCAAAAATAATCTGTCCTTTGCTCTGGTGATGTGTTGCTTTGGCGTGCTATTGAGTGCTTAGTTTTGTTAGACACAGGGACCTTCCTAGTTAGGCACCCAGCATGTTTGGTTTCATGTATGATGAGGCCATGCACTGTGCCTTCTCCATTTGCCTGGTGACAGCCAGCCAGCCTGGACCCCTGGACCCTCTGTTAGCAAGGCAGGTCCTAATTCCGCAGATTCACACAACTCTCTCTTACAACTCAGCTTATTCACATCAGGAAATTTCTTTTTCTTTTCTATATCCTCCTCGGTTTCTAATCCCAAGAGGTATGATTTTTTTTTTTTTAGCTTTTCTCAACTGTTCTTCCTACCTTGCCTCTTGCATCAAAAACATGAGCTTAACCAAGGTTGATCACCATAAGCAGTGCCAGTGATAACCACACATTGGTGGGAAAGGAGTTGTAGGCTTATGGAGGAACTAGGTAAGGGAAGCATGTACCACACTGTGCACACACATGCATATACTTAAATATGTGTGCACACACACACATATATCCAGATGCATGTGTATGCCCAGGCATGCACACATGTACATGCAAATCTCATTCACTCGTGCTTATACATGCACAGTATGCATACGGTAGTAATTGATGCCTCCATGTTTTAAGTGTAAGTTAGTTTTAATAAAACAAAACCAGTCACAAAAATTAGGTAGCGTAGTTATAACTGAAACATTTAGTCTTCATAATTTGAAATCTCTCTATTCTGAATACCCAATTCTTTTTTCTTTAGAAAGAAAAGTTTGCTGGTGCTTCAGAGGAGGCGGTCTCTGTCCAGAGGAGTATGCAAGGTATGTGTTTCTTTTTTCTTTATTAAATATATTTTTGTTGCTTTCAGAGAGGAAGGGAGAGGAAGGGAGAGATAGAGACATCAATGATGAGAGAGATTAATCGATTGGCTGCCTCCTGCACACCCCACACTGGGAATCGAGCCCACAACCCGGGCATGTGCCCTGACCGGGAATTGAACCATGACCTCCTGGTTCATAGGTCATCGCTCAACCACTGAGCCAGGCCAGCTGGGCTGCAAAGTATGTGTTTCTAGTGTATGAGTAGATTGGGTTAGAGAGTAGATTGTGTTAGAGAGTGTCCTGTTCTTACAGTGGAGCTGGCCCCTGCAGTACACAAAGTCCATGCTGCCCACAGTCCGACTGCACCATCCTCCAGGCCCCTGCAGTGCCCAGTA
This sequence comes from Cnephaeus nilssonii, assembly GCF_951640355.1. Taxonomy (NCBI): domain Eukaryota; kingdom Metazoa; phylum Chordata; class Mammalia; order Chiroptera; family Vespertilionidae; genus Cnephaeus; species Cnephaeus nilssonii. The sequence goes on along the minus strand of NC_137093.1, from coordinate 12,030,930 downwards.
ATACTGCATTCCAATACTCAAATGCCCAGTAATTTTTTTCTTCTTTTATTTTTATTGATTTTAGAGAGAGAAAGGAAGGAAGGGAGGGAGGGAGGGAGAGAGAAACACCTATGGGTTGCCTCCCACCCCCCACCCCCCGACGGGGGTTCATCAAACCCACAGCCGGAGTATGTGCCCTGACCAGGAATTAAACCCTCCACCTTTTGGTGTACGGGATGATGTTCCAAGCAATTGAGCCACACCAGCCAGGGCATTCATTATTTTCTTCTTTTGACTTAAAGTTTGTTTCATATTAAAATGTAAGTGTACTTAAGGAAAGTATTATCTTGCCTAAGCTTTAGTCCCTGATAGCTCTGTTGAGTTTTAAGTGGAAGGATGCCTGCATAATCTACAGATTTGCGGAGGCAAAAGTGATGCATGCTTATATTCTTGAGGTTCATTATACAGTGTTTGATTTGCAATGGAACTTTTTAGTATTCCTGTGACTTCAAATCTCACACATATGATTTGCCAAGCTCTAGATGGCTTGTTAAATATGAAATATATTAAACTTTTCACTTTATCCTAAATAGAAACTGTAAATAAGTTACACCAAAAAGAGGAGCAGTTTAATGCGCTATCTTCTGAATTGGAGAAGTTGAGAGAAAATCTAACAGGTAAGAAGATGTCTCTGGTTACTAAACATTAAGTATAGTATGCTCCCTAGGATTTGAGATAATTGCAGTATGTTAGAATAACATATCTATTGAGGCTTAATGTCTTCACTCATTAGGGTGATATAATGAGACAAAATACTTGCTGAGGTCCTTCAGCAAACCCTCTCGGCCCTGTTTTCAAACGAGCCAGTGTCCAGCCACATCGCTCCGCTCCCACTGCTGTCCTTGACCCAAGCCAACCACCTTGCATCTGCGCTACTCCAATAGTTGGCTTCTTGCCTACTTCTGCCCTTGTTTCCTTCTGTCTGTCCTCAGCACAGCAGCCAGAGCGACCCTTCAGCATCAAGTCAGCCCCCAGCTCCTGCCACTCCTCTGCTCAGGATCGCCCATTGGCTCCCATCTCACTCAGGACCAGAGGCTGTGGTCCTTACCACCACAGGCTCTGCTTTCTCTCTACTTCACCTTGTACTAGTTTTCTCTTTGTCCTTTCCACTCCAGCCACAGTGGCCTTCGTGGTGACACCTGCATGTCAAGCATGTTCTTGCCTCAGGACCTTTGCACTCGCCCTCCCCTCTGCCTGCAGCCCCTTGCTTCACTTCCTTCAGGTCTTGACTGAACTGTCACCATCTCAGAGAGGCCCTATCAGAGATTTAACCCCCCCACCCCAACTTCTTTCTTACTCCTTTCTTTGCTTATATTTTCTTCTTCTTAGCACTCAGCACTATCTATTATAGTATTTCCTTTCTTTATTGATCTTGTTTATTGCTTGTCTTCTTTGCTAGAATATAATTTTCACAGGGATTGCTATATGCAAATATCCTCAGAGCCAGGCTTGGTGTACAGGATACAGGCAGTCAATTTTTGTTTATTATAACAGCAGTGCTATTTTTTTTCTATGTCTATTCAGGCATGGAGGCAAAATTTAGAGAGAGAGATGAAAGAGAAGAGCAGTTGATAAAGGCAAAAGAAAAACTGGAAAATGACATTGCAGAAATAATGAAAATGTCAGGAGATAATTCTTCCCAGTTGACAAAAATGAATGACGAGTTACGTCAGAAAGAAAGGTGCGTATGAGCGCTAATAAGAGTGCCTGCTCTAGGTTAGGCTCTGAGGCAGGGCCTCTCGGTGGGAGGGTAGCCCAGATCTTCAGGGTTGTTATGTTTTCTTTCCCGTCTCTTCTTTCTCTTATTGCCTCAGTGTATACTTGAGTCTACTGCTTAACCTCTAAGGAATACAATATTGTAGCCCTTCCGTTGACTTGTTAGGAAAAGGTGGTAGTTTATCAATGGCAGTAACATCTTTTACAGGCAGTTAAAAATATTTTTTAAATATGTTTTTATTGATTTGAGAGAGAGAGCTAGGAAGAGGGAGAGAAAGAGATAGAAACATCAATGATGAGAGAGAATCATTAATTGGCTGCCTCCTGCACGCCCCTCCTCCCCCCCTCCCCCCGCCCGGGAATGGAATCTGCAACCTGGGCATGTGCCCTGACCAGGAATCAAACCATGACCTGGTTCAAGGTCGATGCTCAACTACTGAGCCACACCAGCTGGTTATTTATTGTCATTTTTATGTTTTATGTTCTCAAGCATCACTAGAATGAGTTTTTTAAAAATCTAGTCTGCTAAAATTTTGACACTTTGTAAATGCTCAATATGTTTACTTTTCACTCATTTTTTCCTGTAGATCTATGGACATAAAATAATCCTAACAATTATAGTAGATGCTACTCTAAATAATGTATTTATAGCTATGAAAGTTGTTAAAATTAGTCTTCAGGACAAATCAAGTTTTTGGTTGTTGCTTATTTCAGATGTTACTAATTACTCATAATATTTATAATCATTAATACAATTATGATTAATAGTACCTTTCTAGTGGAACTCTAGAACTGAAAGCATTCTCTTGAAAAATCTGACACGGTGTATTGAAACTTCTCCTAGAAATGTGGAAGAATTGCAGCTAAAACTTACAAAGGCCAATGAAAATGTGAGCTGTCTGCAGAAAAGTATTGGGGATGTAACTCTCAAAGCTGAACAGAGCCAGCAAGAAGCAACTAAAAAGCATGAGGAAGAAAAGAAAGACTTGCTGAAAAAACTGCTGGACCTGGTAAGGAGGGAACACACGGGACTGTTTGCTGGCGAGGCAGGTGAGGGGCAGTTCAGTTGTGGTGAGGTGACTCATCCCTTCTCTCGGGGCTCCCGCAGGAAAAGAAGATGGAAGCGAGCCACAACCAGTGTCAAGATCTGAAAGCCAGGTATAAGGAAGCCAGTTCTGAGACCAAGGCGAAGCATGAGGAGGCCCTGCAGACGCTGCAGACGCTGCTGCGGGGCACAGAGGAGAGGCTGGCGGCCACCCAGGAGCAGAACAGGGACTTGATGCAGGAAGTGGTGGAACTGAAAAAACAAGCCGAGGAAGCTAGAGTAAGTGGCAGAGGGAATTTCGTTGCATTTGTTTCCTTGGGTTCTGCTTCAGGCTGGAAGGGCACTTAGCAAGTGGCAGCTAAGGAGAGGAGCTTGACAAATGTTCGCCTTGCCAGTGCATGGCCTGATGGTGAATCACATTTCCTGCCAGCCGCTGTCCTTGTCCAGGGTAGGCCATAGCTGCAGGTCTCTCCCCTGAACATACCATGTGGCCATCGCCCCCTCTGCTGTCACAAAGCGTCCGATGTGGCCTGAGATTGGTCTGCCTTCTTGGAATAGACTCTTTGTTGTGAGAAAGCTTGTTCCTCTAATCTTGGCCACCTTGCAGCCACCTTGCGGGCTAGGAGAGACCTGTTGCAGAAAAGCCAGAGGTAGAGGCCAGGTGCGGAGGTGAGCAGGGAATGAGCCTGGTTGGAGCAACAGCTCCCAGAGGACTTAGAGGGTAGGACTCTGGAGAGCACTTTTGCATGCTCCCCAGGAAGGCACAGTGAGCTTATTGACAAGGAAGCTGGATTCAGGGCCCGCACGGAGACATCGTTATTAAATAAGAGTAGAATTTGATGTATTGCATTTCGTTTTGTGGTCAGGATTGTATCTGTGCCCTAGTAGATTTTTATGACTCTAGTAACTTAATGTTCAACCTTTCCACTAGTGATTTTTTTTTAATATTATTTTTATTGATTTTAGGGAAGGGAGAGGAAGAGAGCAATAGAAACATCAATGATGAAAGAGAATCATTGATCAGCTGCCTCCTGCATGCCCCCTACTGGGTATCAAGCCTGCAACCCAGGCATGTGGCCTTGACCGAAATCGAACCTGGGACCCTTCAGTCCGCAGGCCGATGCTCAGTCTACTGAGCCAAACCAGCTAGGGCTTTATACTAGTTTTTAACTTTTTCTTACTGCTATTTAACTTACTGAAAGAAAAGTAAATACTTGTCTTTATTTTGAATGTTCCAGAGAAATGTTTATAGAGGAGGAGTTTGCTAGAGAGAAAATCTACAAAGAGCATCTGTAGGTCTTGAAACAGATCCCATTTAAAGCTTGTAAATTAAGTGGATCGTGACACAATATATGTTGTGTATAAGATGTCTAAGTTTTCTCCCTCCTGCATGCTGGCCACCAGGGCTTTCTCTTCTCCCTGTAAAATACCTAAAGTTCCATGAGCCATTCACTTAGCACTGGGTGTAAGTTCCAGATCTGCTGTCTTTGTGGTTCCCTTGATCTGGACAGACTCCAGTTTTTTCGTGGTTCCCTTAAGAATGTTGCAGCCTGACCTGACCACAGCATTCTAGTAGTTTGTGTAAAGTCTCATTAACCTTGTTTGCTGGCTGGGTGTCTGTTTGTTTGTTTGTTTACAAGGGTCATTTGGTTCACATGCCGGGACTGCTCCCCCTCCAAAGTGTCTGGATATTCGGTGTCTGTGGCTTTCAGTGTTTGTCAACAACACTGGCTCACAGGCTCTTTTTGAGAATCTAATGGAATCTTATGATGTTTTTCCTGGGAAAGTTTATATATACACCCAGCAAGCTTTATGTGACATTCCAGGAGGTGCGTGGAGCCCATGAGGCCTCTGCTTCCCAAGTTGTAAGAGCCCTGGTTCTATAGCTGTGCTGTCCAGGACAGTAGCCACTAGCCACGTGTGGCCATTCAAATATAAATTAGTCAAATATATATATCTACATATATATATATTATTGCATTTATTGGGTTGACATTGGTTCATAAGATTATATAGGTTTCAAATGCACATTCTATGATAATTGATCTGTATATTGCACTGTGTGCCCACCACCCAAAGTCTGATCATCTTCCGCCACCATACATTTGGTCCCTTTACCCTTTACTACTCCCCGCCCCTCTTCCCTCCGGGGGCCACCATACTGTTGTTTGTGTCAGTTTTATATCCCACATATGACTGACATCACATGGTTCATAGCTTTTTCTTTCTGACTCATTTTGCTTTGCATGATAAGTCAGATTTTAATAAGATCGGCTGTTTAGTCACACTCACCGTGCTCAAGTGCTCACACATGTGGCTAGTGGCTAGCATACAGGACGGTGCAGATGGAGAACATTTACACCATTGCTGAAAGCTCTGGACAGCGCTGGTTTAGACACTGGTCAATTTATGCGTTCTGTAAACGGATGCATTTGTTTAAAAACCCACTTATTTTCATTGCCAGAGCTTAGTGAATTATTCTGTATTTTTAATGTTGTATGTAATATTGGGATGTAATAATGTTGTATGTAATAATGTTGTATGTAATATTAGATCCGTGTCAGGCCAGCGACTCTCCTTTAGTAAGTAAAGGTCTGCCGTAAGTTTGAAAGCAACAGATTTTTTTCCCCTTGCCCTTACCCTGCCATCCCCCCCACTTGTATTTTTTGAAAATATGCTCACTTTTCATAGTTTGTTGGATTGTATTTTTAAAGATTCTTTTGTGCATCCTTTCTACATAGACATTGTTGGATAATTAGAATGGCAGGGAAGAATCTTATGCCCCGATGTCAAAAATCACACTACTGTTTTTTCTTTTTAATTTATATATTTTTATTTATTTCAGAGAGGAAAGGAGAGGGAGAGAGAGAAGCATCAGTAATGAGAGAGAATCGTTGATTGGCTGTCTCCTGCATGCCTCACACTGGGGATTGAGCCTGCAACCTGGGCTTGTGCCCTGACCGGGAGTCAAACTGTGACCTCCTGGTTCATAGATTGTCACTCAACCACGGAGCCATGCCGGCTGGGCCACACTACTGTTTTTACTCTTAAGCAGCTGTCAAGAATAATCTCAAAAATTCTCTGAAAGATAAAAGAAACTAATAGCTGTCTCAGCCCTTTGTGGAGCTAATCCCACTCTGTAGCATCTTATTATGGGCTCTGTTCTTCGGGACTCTTTCCCTTGTTATTCAGATAGTTTTCGTGACATTTATTATAAAAAATTTTTAACTTTTATGATTTAGGCTACATTAAGTTATCTGGGCTTGCATGTGTCTGCTTGATTTCACCTTATTTCCATTCTTCCCACCTTTTGTTTCTGTAGTCGCTAACTTGTTTGTTAACATCAGCCCAAAGAGAAACTGAGCTAATGTCAGAAGAGCTGAGGGGTCTGAGGTCAGAGAAGCAGCTTCTGGCGCAGGAGGGCAATGCTTTAAAGTCAGAGAAAGGTGCGCTTTTGTCCACGCTCGTAGAGGCAGAGGCCAGAGTGACGTTCCTCCAGGAAGACCAGCGGAAGCTGCGGTCGATAAACGAAGCCCTTACTTTAGAAAAGGAGAAACTCTTAGAAGAAAAGCTGCGTCAGGAGGAGCAGCTCCAGAGTGACGCTCTGGCTGTCGAGAGAGAGAAACTGCTTCGAGAAGTCAGTGCCGCACAGGAAGAGCTCTCGAAGATGCGCACGGAAAACGACTCTCTGCAGGCTTCCAGAGCCACCTTGCAGGCTCTCGTGGAGGAGCTCCAGTTCAGCAAAGAGAGTCTGACTGCCGAGTGCCAGAAGGATCGGGAAGAAAAAGACCACCTGGAGGACCACGTCAAGAAGCTCGTGAGCGAGAACCTTGCTGTGGCCAAAGATAAAGATGAGATCATTCAGAAGCTGCAGAGCTCTTACGAGGAGCTGGTCAGAGACCAGAAGGCCTTGGTGCAGGAGATGAAAGATCTCACGGCGGAGAAAAAGTCAGCGTTAGAGAAGCAGTCGGGCCTTGAAAACATATGCGTAGCCCTGAAGGTTGAAATGGATGAGCTCCTGCAGAGCAGCAGGGACCTGCAGCTAGAGAAGGGCGCACTGCTTCAGGACCAGGACAAGCTGAGCACCAGCCTGGCCGCTGCGCTCCAGGTCAAGCAGCTGCTCAGCGCCGAAGCCAGCGGGCTCCGTGCGCAGCTGGATGCCACCAGCAAAGGGCTGAGGAAGGCCGAGCTGGAGACCATGCAGCTTCAGGCCACAAACACCAGCCTCACGAAGCTCCTGGAGGAGATCAAGACCAGCCGGGAGATCACGGACTCCGAGTGCATCCAGCTCCTGCACGAGAAGGAGATCCTGGCCATGTCTGAGAGGAGGCTCCTGGCCGAGAAGGAAGAACTCCTGCGTGAAAATAGGCTTCTCGCTGAGAAACTCAGCCAGTGCTCAGAGGAGGCCGTCCGGGTCGAGGCAAGCCTGAACGAGAAGGTCGCGTACCTGACTTCGGAGAAGGAGATGGTTTGTCAGAAAGCTTCTAAGATAAAAAAGCAGCTGGACAGCCTCCTGAAGGAAAAGTCTGTGCTGGAAATGCAGAATGGAGATTTACTTGCAGAAAGAGAGAATTCCATCAACAGCATAGGAGAGCTTAAAAGGAAGTACGATCAAGAGTCTGCAAACAGGAGGCTCGTCATGCAAGAGAAGATGAAGCTCCTGGGTAACCTCGATGCTCTGAAGAAAGAGCTCCAGGAGAGAAAAAAGGAAAACCAAGAACTGGCCACCGCCAAGTGTGAGCTCTCGCTGAGGCTGAAAGAGGCCCAGGGCGCCAAAGAGCAGCTGGAAAAAGAGCACACCCGCATCCAGCAGGCCCAGGAGAGCCTGAATGCTGAGCTGGAAACGTGCTGCTCCGAGAAGGACCTGCTGCTGCGGGACAGGCTGAGCCTGCAGGAGGAATGCCAGAAGCTGAAGGAGGAGGTGCGCGCCGTGCAGCAGTCCTTGCTCCGGGAGCAGGAGGCCCGGGCCAAGGAGAGCGAGTCAGCCTCCTACGAGAACAGCAAGCTCCTTGGGAGGGCAGCGCACCTGGAGCAGGAGCTGGAAGAGCTGAGAGCATCCACCAAGGAGCTCCAGGCCGAAAACGTGGGGCTCGTCCAAGAGAAGAGCACCTCCGAGCAGAAGGTGGCGGAGATCCTAAAGGAAAAGGAGCTCCTGACTGCAGAAACGGCGCGGCTCGCTGCCAACATCGAGACACTGCGGAGCGACTTTGCCTCCTTGTCCAAGTCCAAGCTGGAGTTACAGGAGCTGCACAGCTGCCTCAGCAAGATCCTGGACGACCTGCGGCTGAGCCACGAGGCGGCCCTGGCCGATCGGGCCCAGGCGCTGCAGGACCACAGCAGCCTGCTGGCCGAGAAGAGGGAAGTGGCGCTGAAGCGGGACGAGCTCCTGAAGGAGAAGGAGACGCTGGCCGAAAGCTACTTCATCCTCCAGAAAGAGATCAGCCAGCTGGCCAAAACCAACAGCCACATTTCCGCCAACCTCCTAGAGTCTCAGAACGAAAATCGTATCTTGAGGAAAGACAAGAGCAAGCTCACCCTTAAAATTAGAGAGCTCGAGACTCTTCACTCGTTCACGGTAACGTGGGAGGTCCCAGCACTGAGCACCTGGACTACTAACACTGCACTAACTCCTTAGTGGCCAGGGCGTTTGTGTCCGTTTCCCTGCAAGGCAGTCCACCCCACTTTCTCCATTGTTTGTATGTCTCCATCTGTTTGTTGCCACCCAAAAGGGCACTTTTTTACTAAATGTCTAATTGCAGTAATCTCTCTCCATTAGAAACAGTTGTAAACTGTGAATACCAAGGATATATTTTTTAACTTTAGGGGAAAATTTTCATGAAAAAGTCAAATGGGGTTCTTTTTTTTTAAAATATGTTTTTATTGATTTCAGAGAAGAAGGGAGAGGGAGAGATAGAAATATCAATGATGAGAGAGAATCATCGATCCGCTGCCTCCTGCATACCCCACACTGGGGATCGAGCCCACAACCCAGGCATGTGCCCTGACCGGGAATCGAACCATGACCTCCTGGTTCATAGGTCGATGCTCACCCACTGAGCCACACCAACTGGGCTCAAATATGGTTAAGGCTTATGAACAATAGTAAAATGGTCACATTGTTGAAATATATAGTATCTGCTGTTAGGCTTTTTACTGTTTCATTGTGTCCGTCCATTTGGAGTTGGAAGGCTCCAGTGGAACCTCCATGGCTGGTAACAGGGAAGGCGTAACACTGAATTCCCCTACGTGTCATTGGACCGCTTATAGTTGCAAGCAACTGCCTAAAAAAGTTTTCATTTATTTTATGATTTATTTTTTACAGATTGCCAGCTAAGGGTTTATTTCCCTATTCATCTTATCTTTTTTATTCACAGCCATGTTTATATTCTTTACCCACCACTTCTCACATGGACATTTCCATTCAGTGCTACTCCTTAAGCACTTGACCCTTACATTCTAATTACACAAATAATTTTTATTTTTACTTGAAAAATTCCCCACCTCAATTCTGAGTGGTTTCAAAAGCCCCCCAATTTGAACTAGCAAGGATAGCATTTTAAGCTTCGAACGGGTACATGTGATTAAGAGAAAAATGCAGCCACGTAAGGGTATCGCTCTTGATCGTCACTGCACGTTTCTCTCAAGCCTAAGCCAGGATGGCGAGTGTGACTGTCAGTGTCGCTCGGAAGGTGCAGGTTCAGAGGGGTCTGGAACTGTGCACATTGCCCGTGATAATCGGTTTACTGAGAAATGGCCTGGGAAGGGAGCAAAGCCTCTCATGTCTCGGTCAGCGTGTGCTGACCTCAGGCTGGCCGGTCCCTGTGTGACCCCTGTGCAGCGCAGCCTGAGCGTTGACCTCGCGGGGTTGGCGAGCGTGGCCCCGTGCCTCACAGTGCTTTCTTGTATTTAGGCTGCTCAGACAGCAGAAGACGCCATGCAGATCATGGAACAGATGACCAAAGAGAAGACGGAAACTCTGGCCTCCTTGGAGGATACCAAGCAAACCAATGAAAAACTGCAGAATGAAGTAATCAGATTTAAATGGCTTTTTGTACAAAGGACAGCTTATCGACTTCATGGGATGTTTGATCACTAACTCAGGATTGTTTATTTTTTTGAAGTGTGGCCTCATGCAGGTTTGATCTTCGTTAGTGGAGTCGAATGTACACCAGAACCACGATATTAAATAAAGTGTATTACTTCATTGCTTACCTAGTAGGATCCACCTTTTAAAAACAGCGTGGCTTTCTGTGGTAACTGTTTGGTAGAACCACTGAGAGGAGGCACTGATAACATGCTCTAGTTTTTATATCTTTTCTCTTAGATCACATACACCTTCCCCCCCCCCCCCCCCCCAACTTTGAGCCATTAAATTTCATTCCTCAGCTCTGAGTTTGACGTAGGCCTTTTCTTGGCCTAATTCAGTACTGGTTCCCAATTGTGTCATCTCAAATTAGTCACTTCTGGGTCTTGGATATATTTATGTTGTCGAGATCATTTCGATTCTGTCCAAAAGTAGCATTCTCATTCTTACACCCTCCTCTGATTTCTTCCCTCCATCCTCCCAACTCATATCAATCCTTTCTGTCTTTGGAAAGATGTTACCAAAATCCTAAGCAGGGTGATTCGCCGGGAATAGTTTACATAAAATTCTATAGAACTTTGGGTGCTTTTATTTTTTATTATATTTTAAAATATATTTTTATTGATTTCAGAGAGGAAGAGAGAATTAGAAACATCAATGATGAGAGAGAATCATTGACTGGCTGCCTCCTGCATATCCCCTACTGGGGATCGAGCCTGCAACCGGACATATGCCCTTGACTGGAATCGAACCCAGGACCCTTTCGTCCACAGGCTGACACTCTATGCACTGAGCCAAACCAGCTAGGGCCTTTGGGTGCTTTTAAACGTGACAAGCAGATAAGACATTAAGTAAAGCACGATAAAGACTAGGCCTTCTCATTATGGAAGATCCAGGATGTGAATCTGTGAAAGACATGAGCATTTTGAGATAATTATAGGGTCAATAAAACTTGACACGGTAGGGAGTATATTTATAGAATTGACAGTCTTCGGAGAAGACTTTAAGCTAAAAATATAAAAACATTTAAAAAATCATTGATGATCATCAACATTAAAAGCTAAAGTAGATGAGGTTTTAGGGACTGGCCCTCACCTCTGAGGCTAGAATCGGGTGCCTCAATAGCCTACGCCCAGGTGTCTTGGTTGCAGCCAGAATACAAGGCAGAACAACTCATTTTCTGGACCCACGGTGATATTTTGTTTTTCTTGTTCTGTGACACTGGAATGTTAGAGGGCACGAACAGGAAGGTGGTGTGTAAAAATTAGCAAGACACTTTCTAGGACTCCTGACCGGTGACATGTGGCATAGCAAAAGTCTCTCTGGCCATGGGAGATAAGTGTACAAATCCCAGAAAGCCAGCCGGTGCCCGGAGCACACCCTGTGTGATGGGTGATCCCCTAAAGGGCTCCCCATCCTTGATGGGGGCTCCCCACCTAGAACTGCAGCCCCTGCCAGAGCCTGTGGTTGGTCACATCCCCACTCATCCCTGTCCCATGTCTGGATTCCCGCCAGGGGCCAGGCAGGCCCTACACCCGGCTATGTCCCCCGCGGGCAGGTGGCGGGGCGGAGGGTGTGTGAGGGCCTTTTAGTATCACTACATGGCTTTGTCCTCCTCAGATTGAAGTTCCAGTGGATAACTCTTTCATCCCCCGTCTACACGTTTTGTTTCAAGTAACTTTTTAAATGAGGACTATGTAAAATTGGTACTGGTGTTGAAAAATATCATAGCCTAAATCACTAATCTTAAGGAGAGAGGTTTGTTTTCATTACAAAGAAGAACACTTACTGAGGTCAAGCCTTTGAAATTTCTTTCTTTTTTAAAGGATGGTTCATACTTGACTAGCAAGTTCAATGATAAATGTCAGGAATTGTACACAAGGTGAAATGAAACTTTCATTTTACTTACGAAGCAGTTTAGTCTGACATTTTGACCAGGTGTACAAGAATCCAACTAAGTGTAAAGGGGGGGTTTACAGTTTATAACACTTGGTCATATGCAATCTCTTCACCAGGGTGATTTTTTTTTTTTATAAGTGACTGAGTTCATTTTTTTTTTAATGCCCATTTTCGTGAATAATTTGTCATTATTCAGTCATGTCATTGGAAAAGGAGATAATTTCACTGAGCTTTTTTCTCTTGGTCTTTAAGTTGGATACACTTAAAGAAAACAACTTGAAAAATGTGGAAGAGCTGAACAAGTCGAAAGAACTTCTGACTGTTGAGAATCAGAAAATGGAAGAATTCAGGAAAGAAATGTAAGTTTATCTCCTGTGAGAGATGTTGTGGAACTTACTAAAGTCACAAACGTGAAAACAATGCTAATTATTAAAAAATATATATATACTTGACAAGTACATGGAGTAAAAACAGTCACCCTCCTGCACCTGAGAAGGGGCCCCTATAACACACTGACGTAAGTCAGAAATACAGGTGTGGTAAAGATCAAAATGAAATGTGTGCTGGCTGGTGGCCCGAACCCCAGCCCAGCCCCCCACTGCCAGCATCCCACCTCTGAGCTCTCTGGGCCGTCCTAGGAAACGGAGGGGCAGGGCCAGAGTGAGCCTCGCCAAGAGAGCTTGGGAGTCGAATATGATTCCTCCTCCCAGCTATACGACTTCGAGACTCTGGTCACGGTCACTCCACTGGTTGGGGTTGAAGTATTCAAGGTCCTTGCTCAATCATTCTGTCCTGCCCCCTCCCCCACAGTGTTGGGTGGTTTCACCTCTCGTAAGAGGTAAATTGTTTTTGTGCCCCCTTCCTTGAATGAGCCCCTCAAGCACTGCAAGCTTGGCCTCATGCCAGTGGAAGCAGAGGAGCAGGAGCAGAAGGCGGTGCTGCTGCCCCTCTAACCTCGGCCCGTCTTCCTTCCTGGAGCCGCACTCCCCTGATCCCTGATGGCCGTGGTCCAGGCGAGGGGCCAGGCCGAAAGGCGGACAGAGCCTAGGCTGTTTTTTTTTTTTTTTTTAAATCCTCAACCAACAATAAGTTTTCATTGATCTTTTTTAGAGAGAGAGGAAGGGAGAGAGAGAGAGAAACAAACATCGATTGGTTGCCTCCCACAAGTGCCCCAGCTGGGGCTGGAACCTGCAATGCAGGAATCAAACCCGAAACCTTTTGGTGATGCTCTAACCAACTGAGCCATTGGGCCAGCGCTAGGCTGCTTTGATTCTTAACTTTTTTTTCCTGGCCCGCCTCTATGAAGTGCATGTACCCACTGCGTTCCAAAGAAAAAAAAGGTGTTTCTATTTTCAAATCAGGTCCATGTCGCCAGTTTTTAATATATATATATATATATTTAAAATATATATATATATATGTTTTATTGATTTCAGAGAGGAAGGAAGAGGGAGAGAGAAGCATAAGTGATGAGAGAGAATCATTGATCGGTTGCCTCCTGCACACACCCCAGCTGGGGATTGAGTCCGCAACCCAGGAATGTGCCCTGACCAGGAATCAAACGGTGACCTGGTTTATAGGTTGATGCTCAACCACTGATCTATGCTGGCCGGGCCACCAGTTTTAAGTCCAGTTTTCTCAATTCTACAACTTACTGCTGCCTTTACAATTTGGGACAAATCTTTTCAGTTCCCTGAGCCTCTGTTTTCTCATCTTTAAAATACAAATAATACCATGAGCCTCCTTAAGGGTTTGAGGATTCAGTGAGAAAATGTGTAAAAAAGCATTTTTGTTGATTTTAAAACATCAAACAAAGACTTAGGACATTTTGATATTTCTTAGACCCCTTTTTTACATTTTCCTTGCTGTGGGCTCCTAAAAGACACCAAGGATTGAAAAACATTTAAAAGATGGAGATCTTTCCTAGAGAAAGAATAGGGTCAGAAATGTCTCTCACAGGCCACACAAACGCCAAGACCAAACATCCCCTGAGGAGGGCAGTGTTCACCTGGGAGTGAAAGGTTTGGCTTATGATGATTTCATCATGAGTAAAACCTTCTATTTGGTCAGGAATTCATTAGACAGAAGATGGACTTCAGCTGTCCTATGTGCGTGTATGTTTTGATCCATGGCTAACATCAAGCCTCCCAGGTTTTGATGTATGTTTGTTTCTTAATATATTTTTATTGATTTCGGAGAGTAAGGGAGAGAGATAGATAGAAACATCAATGATGAGAAAGAATCATTGATTGGCTGCCTCTTGCACACCCCCTATTGGGGATTGAGCCCACAATCCGGGCATGTGCCCTCCTTGACTAGAATCGAACCCGGGACCCTTCAGTCCACAGGCCGACACTCTGTCCACTGAGCCAAATCAGCTAGGGCAGTGGTCGGCAAACTCATTAGTCAACAGAGCCAAATATCAACAGTACAACGATTGAAATTTCTTTTGAGAGCCAAATTTTTTAAACTTAAACTTCTTCTAACGCCACTTCTTCAAAATAGACTCGCCCAGGCCGTGGTATTTTGTGGAAGAGCCACACTCAAGGGGCCAAAGAGCCGCATGTGGCTCGCGAGCCGCAGTTTGCCGACCACGGGGCTAGGGCAAGCCTCCTAGGTTTTGAATGACTAATTACCTGAGGCTAAAATTCCCTCTCAGTTTTTCTTCACTTGCTAAATAAATATCTCCGTAAAACACCAAATTTAATGTGCTAATAAGAGAATTGCTTTGCAGATTTATTCCCCTAAGTCTTCACGAGGCTAGCCCAGCGTGCATATTATAGGTGGATGGAGAACTAAAAATCTAGAAAACGGAGATGCCAAGCACCGCCACCCATTAGACAATTGAAGTTAAAAATAGATGTGTTCATGCGTCAGTGGATGGATTCATACCCAGATGACTGGACTCAGAATTCAGCCATGTATGGCAGCTTGCTAAAGGGAGTGTAGCCAGCACAGACTCAAGATGCATAATTGTATCAAAACCTGCGATGGCATAAAACTACAAAGTAGTGAGCAAATAAAATATTTGGAATGTCCATGTATGGAGGTTAACAACTTGGGAGGTATATTTTGGATTAATTTTAATCTTGGAAAGATGCTTAGTAAATAGAGTTAGCCAGCTCAAGTTTTTTTTTGTGTTGTTGTTTTTTTTAAATAGATTTTTACTGATTTCAGAGAGGAAGGGAAAGGGAAAGAGAGACAGACACATTAATGATGAGAGAGAATCATTGATCGGCTGCCTCCTGCATGCCCCCTATTGGGGATTGAGCCCGCAACTGGCCGTGTGCCCTGACCGGGAATCGAACCCCGACCACCTGGTTCATAGGTTGATGCTCAACCACTGAGTCACACCAGCCAGGCCCTGCTCATGTTTCATATGCTGATATTCACAAGATAGGTTAGCAGGCTATTTTTAAAATTTTATTTCCTTTGATTACAGATTAGCATTATAGAAAGAATATAGTCCAAATAAAAACACCTGCTACATAACTAAAAAACTACATTTCCTTTGGGATTACACCTCTAGTTGGCAAAAAAAATATACTGAGATTCAGACTAGCACTTGATTCTGACAGATACCGACAAATGAGACCATTAGATTTTTATTTCTGCCAGCAAAAAAAATAAAAAAATAAAAAAATCCAACAATAAAAAAAAAGATTACAGACTTAATGCAGTTAGGACAGAGTACCTTGGCGGCAAAGTAAATCCCTTTTTCAACATAAGTAGGCTTTAGTATGATTTTCTAATGGATATATTCCTGAAGTCAAGAGGGGTACTGACCATTTCTCTTGTCATTTATTTGATAGTGACATTGCGTTTTGTATGGGGAGTGTTTAGAAGTAAGGTGAATGTGGGTGGTGAAAGGCTGGATGTAGATTTTATTAGTTTTTTTTAAAAAATATAATACCCGTGGGTGGCAATCCTCCTCTGAGAGGTTAGAGCCATTTAGCCCCTCCTGCGTGGAGATAACACTGCCTCCTGTTATTATAGATCCTATCGGGCACGTGACCCAGATACATTTTCCTCAGTGCTGTGAAGCTGGTCGGCTCCCACAGTTTCCGTGCCTGTCTTGTTTCTATGGTAACCCTGCACCCACTGTCCTTGCAGAGAAACCCTGAAGCAGGCAGCCGCTCAGAAGTCCCAGCAGCTTTCAGCACTGAAAGCGGAGAACGTGAAACTTGCCGAGGAGCTGGGGAGAAGCAGGGACGAAGTCACGAGTCACCAGAAGGTCAGTGGGCCTCGGGTGGGCGTCCCTGCCTCGGCCACGCCAACGCCTGCTGCTGCTGGCGGGGCGCTGCTTAGAGGCAACCCCAGAGGAGCTCCATGTGGCTGGGTCCTTCCCACTGGGATGTCACGCTGCCTGTGTTCCGTGTCTCCTTGTTTCCAAGTTGCTGTGCTGTAGGGCTTAGGGTAGGAGTCACTGACAGGTCCTTAAACACAACACACCACCACTGGGAACTTGGCCAGCAACTAGAAATTAAGATCATTATTAGCTGATCTTACAGCAGTGCATTTACATGGACAGGACGGTATCTTCTTCCTACTACACTTTTAAAATGATTTTCTCTAAGATTTTGTTTTTTCTTTCATCAAAATTGGTTTAAAAGGGAACAGATTCCAAGAATACGGTTTTGGTGTGAGGCTTGGCAGCTGTTTCTAAATAGAACTCTGCTTCACTTTAAATTTTAAGACATTGAACAGACATTTCCTACTGGAACCACGTGTACGTGTGCACTCCTGTGCATTGGTGTGCAGGATGTGCGTTACACCCAGAATGAACACTAGCCACAGCCCGTTTGCTCCTGTGTTTAAACCCCACAGGTTTCTGACAAGTTTATTAGACACTGAAACCAACCGGACTTTAAAGAACGTCACCTTCTGCTCTTTATTCTTTAGCAGCCAGATCCAAGTGCTCGGTTGTTAGTCACACCTCATGTCAGAGCCGAAGCTCAAAGTGGCATCGTGGAGGGAACGTCACTGTGTAGTAATTCTGACTCTGCGCGGCAAGGGGAAAAATTTTCCCAGCATGCTTTTCAAACATTCATTCTCACGGGGTGGAGTAGTTTGGGGTAAGTGTGTAGCGTATCTGGGGACATTATACAGTCTGTGGCGAAAGCACTCTTTGGAGAATTGAGCTCAGACTTTTAAAGTCTCCATTATAGCTTTTCACAAAAGGGATGCCGCATCTCTCCAGCCTCTGGGAGGACCAGGGTGCTGTTGGCGATGGTCTCTCTCCTCTGTTGAGTCCTACACTGTGACGGGCACAAACAAGTGACAGCTGTCATCTCACTCATCTGCACAGTGATTCTAGGAGTGGCATTGTCATGAACCCATTCGTAAAAGGGGAAACGGGAACACAGAGAAAATGGTAACTTGCTCAACCTCGTTCAGCTAATGGTGTCAGGCCATCTGTCGTCTTCTGATTTGGGCCAGGCCAGAATCGGAGTGGGCTGCCTTACCTAGGGTGGTGCGCTCCTTCGATCGGTGCACGAGCAGCTGGAGTTCATGAGAAGTAGAAACCCAGGAGAGGTTTTCTTCCTGTGCAGCCCCAGTCGGAAAACCCAGGAGAGGTTTTCTTCCCTGTGCAGCCCCAGTCGGAAAACCCAGGAGAGGTTTTCTTCCCTGTGCAGCCCCAGTCGGAAGCACTGGGGAGCTCTGAGGTCGGTGTGTCTGTGCAGATTGGCCAGGGAAGGCCCTCTGCTCAGTGCTGCGTCTGTTCCCATCTCCTTCATCTTGTTCTGTTGAACTTGTCTGGGGGGAGAGCGGGTTCTGTAAGTGGGAGGAACACCCAGAGGTCATCCTCTCATCTCATGTCCTGACCTTCGCTGGGCCGTTGATTACATTTCTGTTTCTGTCACCCAGACCCAGAGAGGACTCTGTAGGGGCTGCCACGGTGCCTGGGGCGGTTTTCAGGGCTCCTCTCCATCCCCCAGCTCTTCCTCTTCCGCATGTTGGGGCCTGAACTACCTTCCTTTTGAAAAGGTTTTGGCTCAGTGGATAGAGCGTTGGCCTGCAGACTGAAGGGTCCCAGGTTCGATTCCGGTTAAGGGCATGTACCTTGGTTGCGGGCACATTCCCAGTGGGGGGTGTGCAGGAGGCAGCTGACCGATGTTTCTCTCTCATCGATGTTTCTAACTCTCTATTCCTCTCCCTTCCTCTCTGTAAAAAAATCAATAAAATATATTTTTTTAAAAAGAAAAGGTTTTGTGACTAAACATTTGAAAGTCAGTGACGTTGAAGGGTGTTAGGAAATAGCACCTGCAAAGGAGCAGCTAAGAAAATGGCTTCCCTGTAAGGACTGAGGTTGCTGTGCCCTTTGCTGTTTTCTAGGTTTTCCTCAGGAGAGACGAGGGGTGTGAATAAAGCATCATAGGCTTTGATGCTCAAGGTTGTTAACGACATTGATTACCAAGAAGGAGTACAGAAACTCTTCCCTTGATATAGATCTACAGTTTTACATAGAGACGTGTGTGTGTGTGTGTGTGTGTGTGTGTGTGTGTGTGTGTACATATTTCAGAAGAGTGGCGAGAAGCATTCATTTAAAATACCTTAGAAGAAACCTTAGTCTAAAGAAGGCTGGTGCATTTGCTGGCTTATTCCTCTGATTGTATGACTTCTAGGAACCTAGAGCACTTTTACTTGTGTGAAATTACAAATTTTCACTCTCTTACATTTCCAAACTATTGATCAACTATGTTCAGAAATATACTACAGAGCCAGTGTTCGGCAGAAACCCTATTTAAAAAAAAAAGACTTTTCAATGTAGTACTAATAAAAATATTTAATGTTTCATTCTAAAAATTAATACAGTCAAGACTAGATTGACACGGGGTAGGATCTGAATTGTCCTGGCTCCCTTACTTAGCGGCCCCAAAACTCCCTGCATATCTCGTGAGCAGACTACTGTGCACGTTTCACAGAATCGTCACAGCACACCTCTGCGACAGTGGGTTACTTTGTAGTCGAGGAAGCGGAGGCTCAAAAGTGAGGTCTCTTGCGAAGGACATAAATTTACTGCTGTAACCATTCTGTAGTGTGCAATTCAGGAGCATGTAGTCCATTCACAGTGTTATGCTGGTCCAGAACAGCTACATCACCTCAGAAGGAGACCCTGCCCCCATTTAAGCAGTCACTCCACATTCCTCTTCCAGCCCCTGGCAACACTAATCTCTTCTCCCTCCCCACTTGGTGAATTTTGTCTCTATGGATTTGATGATGACGGTAATGATGATGATTTTTAATCCTCACCCAAGGATATTTTTTCCATTGATTTCTAGATCGAATGGAAGGGGGAGAGAAGGGGAAAGAGAGAGAAAAACTTCAATGTGAGAGAGACACATTGATTGGTTGCCTCCCACTCATGCCCTGACTAGGCCTGGGGAACCCGCAACCAAGGTATGTGCCCTTGACCAGGAATTGAACCTGGGGCCCTTCGTCTGAGGGCCGACACCCTAACCACTGAGCCAAATCCGCCAGGGCTTATTATTCTTGATATTTCCTATAAATGGCATCATACAGCACGTGTCTGTTTGTGTCTGGCTTCTCAGCATCGTGCTCTCAAGGTTCATGCAGGGTGTAGCAGGTGTCAGTGCTTCGTTCCTTTTCATGGCTGAATAGTCTTTTATTGGGTGGACGTACCACATTTTGTCTGTCCATTTGCTTCAGGTGTTTTATGTCTCCTTTCTTCGTTCAGCTTGTCACCTGTCCCTCCTGATGTCTGCATTCTGCCTATAGTTGCTACCACTAGTTTTCCATTAAGATCCCCCGTGGGTTGAGAAATCTCTTTTCCTTAAAAGCAGTTCTAAATCTTGCTGTGCGTTTTCACACTTACAACCCCAATTCTTCCTTCTTTTCAAACTTTAAAAAAGAGTGTTCTGTTTTCTGCCTCTGTCTCCCACCTCCTGCCTCCCTCCCAGCCCCCTGCATGCTGCTCTATGCACCCGAGGTGACGGGTGCCTGAGTCATCGCTTACCGAGTGGTGGCACCGATCTTGCCTTCCTTCCCACTCTGAGCACTTGGCACCGCAACTGCATTCTCAATGCTCCTCTTGTAACTTCTTCTGCTCCTTCCGCTCCTTTTTCTCTGCATCTCCTGCCGTACCTGGTCACCTCCCTTCACGGCTCTGCTGCGACATCCCGTCTCCCTCCCCACATGGCGAACCTCTCCTCGTTGTCAGGAGCCCACCCTAAAGCTCGTCGCCTCGCAGCTCAGAGCTCTCGGCTCCTTCTTTGTGTTCCTGTCACAGTTGCCACTGTTGTCTTACGTGGAGCGCTCAGAGCTCCATGTTGTGGTCGTTTTTACTCTTCTCTCCCCACACGGACCTCAGGACAGCAGGAGTCATGGAACACGGCAGGAATGGGATGAGATGAGTGTGTTGTGTTTAGCCAGGGCTTCACATCCTGTCCTGTCTTACAGGAGGTGTAGAGACTTTGAGATGCCCTTGGACTTCCTCACACGTCCAGTCCAAAGCCTTGTTGCAGAGAGTTGTGCTGCCAAAAGCCTGATATTTAAAAAAACACACACAAAAAAACACAAAACACATTTTTATTGATTTCAGGAGGAAGGGAGAGGGGGAGAAAGAGAGAGAAACATCAACGATGAGAGAGAATCAATCATTGATCAGCTGCCTCCTGCACGCCCCTACTGGGGATAGAGTGTGCAACTGGGCATGTGCCATGACCGGGAATTGAACTGTGACCTCCTGGTTCACAGGTCGATACTCAAGCACTGAGCCACACTGGCCAGGCAAAAGCCTGATCTTTAACTGAGTGGAGCACTTGCTATGTATGGACAGTGAAGACACATGTTGTGGATTCCGGCAGCTAACATGGTCTCAGGAGGAATGGCGAGAATTCAGAGCATTCTTTCTTTTCATGGGGAATACTAAAAATAACCATCTTACTGTGAGTTCTGTTCCAATAGTCATCTTAGGCAGTCACTTCTGAAATGTCTGATTTATCATTCCCAACCCTCATACATCTTCTCCTTTGTAAGGATTGCAGATGCACTCGGCTGTCACTATGGGAACGGTGCTGATTTCCTCTGGTTATTTGCAGAATGAGGTTACAGTTTGCCTGTGACTATTTGATAGGATTAGAGACTCAATACCAGTATTTCATCCACAGTTCTTCTTGGTTATAGCGCGTGGTGCATACAAAAAACATTACATGGGGTTATCATCTAAACTGAGTCATGAATGGGCTCTGGCCAGGCAGCTCAGTTGGTTAGAGCATCATCCCAATATGCCGAGGTTGCAGGTTCAAACCCCAGTCAGAGCACATACAAGAATCAACCAGTGAATGCATCAATAAGATTGATGTTTCTGTCTCTCTCTTCCTCTTCCTCCCTCCCTCTCTCTAAAATTAATAAATAAGAATTTAAAAATAAGTAAATAAGTTGATGCATTAGTGATTGCCTGCCTCTTAAATAAACCTGAATTACCAAACATGAATGCTTGGGAAGGGAATGCTATTTTTAGCTTGCCATGTTTTATTTTGGAGAAATGGTGATCATCAACCCATCACAATTTTCATTGGGTTCAGGGACTTCTGGGCAAGTGGGGCTGAGTGAAGCTGGACCATAGAATCTCTGTCTCTCTTTTTTTTATAAAATATAATTCTTAAATGAATTTTTATTGATTTCAGAGAGGAAGGGAGAAGGAGAGCTAGAAACATCAGTGATGAGAGAGAATCATTGACTGGCTGCCTCCTGCACACCCCCTACTGGGGATTGAGCTCGAAACTTGGGCATGTGCCCTGACCAGGAATGGAACCCTGACCTCCTGGTTCATGGGTCAACGCTCAACCACTGAGCCACACTGGCCAGGATCTTCACTCTTCTTTACACTGGAGGATTCCCTCTTTCTTTCTCTTTTATGACTTGACTCTTTGGAAACCTTTGTATTTTATAGGCGAGAAACGAAGGCTTGAGATAGAACAAGCATAAAACAAGGCCCACAGAGAGTAAATGACCTCTTCCTAGCCCTCCCTGAGTTGGTGACATTCAACCTCTGTTGTTTCAGGAAAGGAACCAGAATGTTCATAATGACGTTTTCACTCATCTGTTAACATTTATTGAATGTCTAAGGTTTATGCCCTTTACTGTTCAGATGTTGTTTAATACTTTCTTTTGTTTTGTTAATCCTTACCCGAGGATATTTTTCCCCATCAATTTTCTTTGAGTGAGTGGAAGGAAAGGAGGGAGGGAGAGAGAGAGAGAGAGTGCCTGTTGCATGCACTCCAACCCAGGCAGGGATCCTGCAACCCAGGTATGTGCCCTTGACCAGGAATCGAACCCTCAAACCCTTGGTCTGTGGGCGGCCAACACTGAGCAAACCAGCTGTTGATTAGTAGTTTTAATTCTCAAGTCTGTGAGGAAAGGGAGTCAGTCAGGTCATACATGGTTTGTAAACAAATAGCTGTACTTCCTGTGATATGGTGCCAACTGCTCTCACTGCCCTGGGCCTGGGAATGGAACCCGGGCTTGAGAACTAGGCCTCTGCGGGCTCGCTGGGAACTGACCTTCCATGTGTGTGCTTTTTTCCAGGTGGAAGAGGAGAGATCCGTGCTCAATAATCAGTTGTTAGAAATGAAAAAGAGGTAGGTCTTCTTTTTCTGTTTATTGTGGGCATGTGTGTGAGTGTGCGAGTTTAATAAGGAAAACGTTAGAAGGTGATGTGTACGGTGGTGACGTATAGAAAGTGTGCGACCTTCTCATTCAGAAAATTGCATCGTGATAGCTCAGTACTCAAACCATTCACAAATGATGAAAACTCACTTGCCAAAGTCTCGGTCTTCATTGCTAAAACAAAGAACAGCTGCATTTTAAGTCACGTTCAGTTGCATTTGTTTGGAAGTGTTCTAAAAGCAGATTGTCTCACGTGATACTGCTGTTCCCTCCTAGTTTCAGTAACGAAAAATGCTATCATTTTACAAGGAGTGATTGATCTGCCTATAAACACGGATTTCCATGATATAAACATTTTAATTTTTCAATGATAACGGGTAACATAATTGTAAATGTTTATTTTCAGAAAAAAAGAGCTTTGTCATTTTTTTCATGATAATTAAATAGTATTCAAGTGAAAGCCTCCCAGTCCTTTTGAGTAAGGATACACAGGCCCACAGAAACAGTCATTTAGAAGCTTAGTGCTTTTATACATCCTGACAGTCTGTCTGCTCTTTTAAAATGTGCAGTTTGTGTCTAGAGAAATTTTAAAAAAAATAATGAAATAAAGTAGAAAAACAAGAATTCCCCACGCTCTTGCAAAGTATTCTCCTACTTGTCAGGGCCGAGGGGCTCCCCTGCCAGGCAGCTGCAC
The DNA here is from genome assembly GCF_951640355.1 of Cnephaeus nilssonii. Taxonomy (NCBI): domain Eukaryota; kingdom Metazoa; phylum Chordata; class Mammalia; order Chiroptera; family Vespertilionidae; genus Cnephaeus; species Cnephaeus nilssonii. Next base: position 12,007,821 of record NC_137093.1, on the reverse strand, counting down.
ACGTGTGTTATTTACACCTCAGTGCCCCTCCTGCCCGCTCGGCAAACCTGCTGAGGAATTGAGGGCTGCACTTCGCCCACAGATATCTGAGTTCCATAAGCTACATTCTAACGGATGTTAGGCCTTGGTCCAGGGGTGCCGTTCTCCATTCCCTCTAATTAGTTTCATTCTTTGTTCAAGTCTCACACCAGAATGTGCATGTGTTTCGGCACCGCCACGCCCCTGGCCCAGCCCGGTGTTCTCCAGGTGACCAGGCGTGAGCGTGGTGACCAGGCTGGCCTGCCTTAACCCAGCTCCTGGCACAGCCCCACCCATGTGGGCCTCCGGTGTTTATTTTTTCATCCATACAGCTTTGTTTCTGTAAAAAGAACTTCGTGGGGGAGATCTGTAATACTCTCAACAACAAAGTTAAATTTAAAAAAAGAAGCAGCAGCAGCTCATGCCCGCAGTTATCTAGGACATGTGAAGAAGTTCATAGGACTCTTCCTGTGACATTCTGGCCAGCGGACAAATAAAAATGGGCTGATGTAAGCCCTGGCATGTCCCCTTGCATTGACGTAGCAAGTCTGTAATCTCAAAACAACCCACTGAAGTATATGGTGAGGCATGCATTTAAAAATGATGAAACCTCAACAGTAAAGATAAACTTAAAAAAAAAAAAAGGATGAAGTGCCAGCCCAAAGAGTCAGGCACCTTGGCCAAGAACTTAGATGCAGGTGTAAGACACAGATCCTCAGATTTTTATGCTGGTTCTTGTCTCACTATACAGTTATTATTATTTCTTTTTAAAAGAAAGATGCTGTGCTTTGTTCATCCTTACCACATGCCTTTCAAAATGTGATTGGGGCCCTAGCTGGTTTGGCTCAGTGGATAGAGCATCAGCCTGTGGACTGAAGGGTCCTGGGTTCAATTCTGGTCATGGGCACATGCCTGGGCCGCAGGCTTGGTCTCCAGTAGGGGGCGTGCAGGAGGCAGCCAATCAATGATTCTCTCTCATTGATGTTTCTATCTCCCTCTCCCTTCTTCTCTGAAATCAATAAAAACTAGATATTTTTTTAAAATGTGATTGGGCGTTGACTTTTTTCATGGCTTCAAAAGGTGGAACATCCCTGTCTTCATATTTCACCATCTCTGCTCCTGTTTTCGGTGCTGGATAAATTTAGGAGGATGTCTCTTAAAAATTACTCTTGTTACCAGTAAATACAGATAAAAATGATAATTTTTCTGGGAGTGAAAAAAAATTTAAATCTATGTTTTCATATTTACAACTATTTTTTTAAAATATATTTTGTATTGATTTCAGTGAGGAAGAGAAAGGGGGAGAGAGAAACATCAATGATGAAAGAGAATCATTGATCGGCTGCCTCCTGCATGCCCCCTACTGGGGATCTAGCCCACAACCCGGCATGTGCCCTGACCAGAAATTGAACCGTGATCTCCTGGTTCATGGGTAGAGGCTCAACTACTGAGCCACACCAGCCAGGCTACACCTTTTTTTTTTTTTTTTTTGGTCAAATTGTTTATTAACCCTCATGGAAAGTTATGTCTGTTTCAGAAATCTGAAAGCAAGTATATGTTTGAGCTAATAATTTGGGCCCCTAAATACCTTCTAAAGTCAGTTTGATAAAGAATTTGTATATGGGTCTATGTGTATCATAGTTAAGTAAATTTAGCATGGAGTACTAAAAAGAATTTGATTTGCTCTTACTTTAAAAGTCTGGAAAGTACTTAAATCATAAAGTTATTTGAGATGTAGTTGTTGAGACAAGAATTGAGATCTTAGTCGACAGTTTAATTTGGAAGTGACCGTTGAATAGACATAATCAAGAAAGCATAGACTTGCCTTCATTACACTGAAGTCATTGTATTGAAGTGCAGTACTTACTCCCGACTGTAGGATGAAGCTCCTTTTCATGAAGAAATTAGTAACAAAAAGGGGACATCTGTAATCCTTTCAACAATAAAGATAAATTTTTACAAAAGAAAGTAGTAACATCCTTCTGTATTGCTACAGTTTATTGGTATCTAAACATTGAATTGCAAGCAATATGTAGTCAAGATTTTCCTCTTAAGAATGTAATCATTGCCCAGCCAGCATGGCTCAGTGGATGAGCGTCAACCTAAAAACCAGGAGGTCATGGTTCAGTTCTCAGTCAGGGAACATGCCCAGGTTGTGGGCTTGATCCCCAGTCGGGGGGCGGGGGGTGTAGGAGGCAGCTGATCAATGATTCTCATCATTGATGTTTCTTCCTCTCTGAAATCAATAAAAACATATATAAATATTTTTTTAAAATGTAATCATTTCTTTGGAAAACTGGTTTCCATGTTAGGCAGACCTCCTTCAAAACAGGTTCCAGGATGTCTGAGAGATACGGCAGAGCCGACCTTGATTTGCCGTAACTGACCGAGAGGAGAGGTGGGTCTTCTGACCCCTGAGGTCTGCAAGCAGATTAGAGGACTTGTTTGGCTTCCCTCCCTCGCTCTAGGCTTTTCCATGTTAAAGAAGGGACTTGAGAGCCAAAATCTTAGACGTGGACTTGTTGGAGTCAGAACCAATTCTGTCAGTGTAAATGCTAGATTGCCGTCAGGGCTGGAAACTGGTTGACAGTTCCCTCGACAAATTCTGCGGAGTCCCGTGCTGCTCACTGTGGGTGGCTGACTGTCTGACTGTCTCCAAGCTTTCGCTGCTTACCAATGCTCACTTCACTCCTCTCTTTTCCCTTCCTACTCTTGCTTCCTTTGCTATATCTGTGTGTCTTTCATGGTAAGACTAAAGAAAGTCTATCCACATTATAATAAATAAATTTCATATATTTTTAGTAAACCAAATTGTTGTATATATATTTTTGGCTGCCTTTGTCCCTCTGTGTCTTGCTTTTGTTTTGTAAAATATTCTCAGCAGTATACGCACACACACTCACACACACATTATCTTTTTTTTTTTTTTTAAGCAAAGAATTGCAGTGCAAACTTCTCCTGACTTGCATTTATCTTCATGTTTCTAATATTTGGTTCTTGTTATTTTGCATTTTTAAAGCTTGCCCAGTTATACTTTAAGGTATTCGCTTTACTGCTAGAATTTATTTCTTGTGCAAGTAGTAAGGAAAGAATCTGGCTAGTATGTTCCCTTGGAGGAAAGATTTCACCCCCTCCCCGCCCCCCCCCCCCCCCCCGGCCCTTCCTTCATATTCTGCTTATCTTCCCTATTTGACATTTTGAGTAACACCAAGTCAGTCCATTCAGCATGGCTTCGGGGAACACGGGCCTGCCTGCCGGTGTGATTTGTGACGCAGAGGTCCATGATGTTGGCTAAATGGTTTAACTCAGCCTCTCTCGGTCCACACAGTGGGATTGGGGCTTAGAAATAGTGAAGGAAGCCAGCAGTGAGGACCTGCCCCAAAGATGAGCTGCTAACAGCTGTTTGTCCTGCCATTTGTCACAAGTAAGGTCCCTTCCTCAACCATGCACCTTTTGATAAACCGCTCCTTCTGAAGCGGCCTTGCTCAGAGGCTGTGTGTATGTGAGGATGAGCAGATAAAGATGCTGTGCCTTCCTCCTCCTGCCGGCTGGTGGTCCCTAACACCAAAAATCGGTGACATCTTTGCTAACGAGAGTTCCTATGATGGAAGAATCCAGATCTGTTCAGTAATCCCTAAATCCTCATTTTTTTCCCCAGTAAAAACATTTCAAATAATGTTCAGATTTGAGTTAGTTTTCTAACAAGTGACGCTCTGGAAATAGGTGTTACTATAGAGCAAATCACCAAGTCAGTTTGTTAGAGGCTTAAGGAGACTGAGCTTTATTGAATCTTTGGATCGCATCAGATACTTACTTTCCAGGGGGAAGAAAGGTTCGTACGTTCCTTCTGTTAAAATCGTTGTTTTGTTTTAACCCGAGCAAGATCCTATTTCCTAGCAAGGTGCCACTCAGTATTTCAGCGTCACTGCTGCTCACCCCATTTCAGTGTACAGATAGTGCTCGGATATTGAATTCCAGGAATGTTTGTAAGTCTCAAATTCTTTTCTTACTACTTACCATTCCGGAGTATGAGTGTCAGCCACACAATGAGATAAATACACTTAATATTTTTATCTTTGTATAGAATCTACCATAAATCATGAGAATTCTGTAATTCGTGTGCCGGATATCTTGGGTCTCACTAACCAGACATGTACATTCTTCCATTTCTAACCTGGGCCTCACTTTTCGATCCTTCCTGTTGGCTCTGCAACAGACCGAACCACGACATGCTCCACGCTCACCCCGTTACTTCCAGCGGAACCGGGAGTAACTTGGCTTGTTGCCTAAGTTATGAGTTCTCACTGAGGATTAGCTCCATGAGTGACGTGTCCAGGTTGTATGGCCTGAGGGCTAGCTAGCTAGGAAAAATTCTCTCCAGTTTTGTCGTTTTCCAAACCATTATTGTGATACAAGGTCTTTTTCCTCTTGTTTCACACTGCATACAATTTAAAAAAAAATTTTTTTAATTTTTAAAATTAGAGGTTTGCAGAAGAGTTGCCAGGGTAGTTCCGAGTGCTCCCACATGCCCTCCCCCCCCCCCCCCGGTCCATCATCCATCCCCTGGTACATTGACCAAAACCTAGAAAGTGACACTGCACACACTCTCAGCTAGACTCCTGGCCTTACTCAGATCCCCCCAGCTTTTCCACGAACGTCCTTTTTCTCCTCCCGGGTCCAGCCTACAAATCACACTGCATTCACTTGTCACTGAGGAGTTAGTTTCTCCCAGTCTGTGGCCGTGCTCAGTCTGACCTCCTCCCTCGTGACTATGACCGTGGCACTCTCGAATGCATGTAATTTCTCAACAAAAATCTAAACGTGCACACACACAAACACATAGTAGCCGGCCCTTCCGGGTTGTGACTATTGTGTCTTGCCCCCTCCCTCCTGGTCGTCCCCTCATCTTTCCCTTTCTTCCCCACACCCTCCACGACAGGTGTTTCCCTTTCATCCCAGGCCCGGTCCCCCCTCCGCTGACGACCACAGCCGAGTCAGGCTGAGGACAGAAACCAGTGCTGGCCCTCCTTCCTCCCCACGTCCACACGCGTGCATTCTCTCCCCGGAGATCCATTTTACCATGTCTGCTCTGGCCTTTATGAATTACCTGTCATTTCTACGAGCAATTTGATGTCCCCTTCAGGTTCCACGGAGGAAGAGTGAGACTCCTTCAGCCTGAATAGCAGTGGTACTATTTGCTACTGTTTGGCCCATTAGATCTCAAAAACTCATTCCTGGAACTTGCTAAAAGTTACTGAAATTAGTGAGAACCAATTGATACTTCCAGCATAAAACTGCTCTGCATGACATTGTATAATCGCTTTGCATGTGTGTATTTTAGTTGTTGGTATTGCTTGGTAGTAGTTTATTCAAAAAGTAATAGAATTCAGCTGGGGTTCGATATTTAGAAGAATTCTTTGGGGGTGCAACAGTTTTATTATTATTTATAATCGTAAGTCTTCCAAAGTTACTGTTTCTTTAAATTCAAATGGCTACAATGGTAGGCAGATTCAAGCATGTCTGTGCATAGTGAACTTTTTCTCCCCTCACAGTAAGTAAAATTTGGAAGCATAAAAGCCTTCTTCCTCTAAAAACCCCCTGTGATGCACTTTTTTCTTTACATTAACTCAGGTTAATTGTGTGCTTGTTCTAGGGCAGTCATACACTGATCACTCTCTCGGTTGATTTCTGGAATTTTTAACTCTTTGGTCTTTTAGAGAATCCAAGTTAATAAAAGACGCAGATGAAGAAAAAGCCTCCTTACAGAAGTCCATCAGCATTACTAGTGCCTTACTCACAGAAAAGGATGCCGAGCTGGAGAAGCTGAGGAACGAGGTAGAGTACCTTCCAGGGCGAACGTTCACGCCGCCCCATTCTGTTCCCACGCCTAAGCTGCGCTGCTGTGTTGCAGGTCACGGTGCTCAGGGGAGAAAACGCCTCTGCCAAGTCCTTGCATTCAGTTGTCCAGTCTCTTGAGTCTGATAAGGTGAAGCTTGAGCTCAAGGTAAAGAACTTGGAGCTTCAACTCAAAGAAAACAAGAGGCAGCTCAGCAGCTCCTCAGGTAACATGATGACCGTGGCACCCCCTCACCCCCGCTCCACTGCTCCCTGCAAAGGAGCCGTTTCTGGTCAAGATGCGCTGCTCCCAGATGTTCCCTTTCATCCTTGGCTCTCCCACCCTTTAATCAGACGAGGGCTCAGCACCACCCAGGTCCCATGCGAAGGAGCGTGCCTGGTATCCCCATTGCTGGGCCTTCCCCCCTGGTCTTGAGTGTGGGGAGAAGCATAAGCTGGTAGATGCTGGCTGCCATCCCAGTACAGCCGTGGGTTCTGAAGGTACACAGTGAGGGTGCAGAGATGGTCCCTCGCTCCTCCAAATTCAGTTGGACGTGACGGCCATTCTTGCCAGCAGTGAGCCAGCCCAAGAGAGGACACTGGAGGGATGGGGCCAGCGCCGGGGCAGGTCCCTCAGGGGCCCGGCCGTGGGACAGGAACTCACGAGTGTGTACTGAGAGGCACATCTGAGAATTCCACAGAGAATGATTTTCAATGCATTCACAAGGAAAAAAGATTGTGGTTTTTTAAACATGCCCCTCCATTTTTTTTTTCATATAAGGTAATACTGATACTCAGGCAGAAGAGGATGAAAGAGCCCAGGAGAGTCAGGTAATACTCCTTCCTTTGGTTTGCTTACTTGCTATTTAAAAAAATCATTTAATCTTTTGAACAGGTAGTGCATTCATATGACCTAAACATTAAGCAATATTAAAAATATGTTCAGCAACTCATCTCCCTCCAAACCTTTCTCTCTGGTCAGTTCCCAGCTCTCCAATGAGGTAACCACTGTTATTGGTGTCTTTTTAAAAAGTCTTTTTCAGAGATTTAAAAAAATGTAACTATAAGCCAAGACTAATAGTCTTTTTCCTTTCCCATTTAACCTACATGGTGGCATATTACATAAACTGGTCTCTACTTCCTTTTTTGGCAGAACCTTGCCCCAAAAAGCCAAGCCTAGCCCCTAAGCAACACCTGTTCTTCCAGCTGGCCCAAGGAAGCCAGCCTCCATGTGTCCGAGTGATTTGCACAGGCACCTCCCCCTGGAGAGTCAGCAGCCCTTTCCACCTCTGGTTCCCAGGCCAAGTGTGCTCATTTAAGGGTCCTTTCCTGTAAGGCAATCTTGTGGGGACCTGGGCTTCCCCATGGCCCGGGTCAATTTGATTTTAATGGACTAGCCTGGAAGACCCAGCCAAGGCCTAAGAGCCCAACCTAGTTCCAAAGGGCTGACCCTAGTTCCGAAGAGCCAGCCTAGCCCCTGAGACCTCAGCCTAGTCCTGAAGAGCCAAAGACAGTCCCAGAGGGCAGAGCCTCGCTCCTAAGAGCCAAAGAGCGAAAGCCAGTCCCAAAGGGAGGAGTCTAGGCCTGAAGAGCTGAGCCCAGACTGGAACAGCTGTAGCCAGTCCCGAAGAGCAGAACCTCACCCGGAAGAGCCCAGCCCCGCCCCTAATCAGTACCCCCTCTTCCTGCAGGCCCAAGGGAGCCAGCCTTGGTGTGTCAGAGTGACTTCCACAGGCACCTCCCCCTGGAGAGTCAGCAGCCCTTTCTACCTCTGTGCTTCCCTTTTATAGCTGGATAGTGTTCCATTATGTGGATGTAACTTAATGGAATTGGTTCTCTGCCCGTTGACATGCTATTTGGGAGGTTTCTGATCTTCTAAGTATATTGTAAACAATGCTGAAATTTTGTAGATATACTAGCATTTCTTTGGGGTACACTTCTAGAAATAGAATTGCTCTGTCAAAAAGTTCCTTGCTTATCTCTACCTTACGAAGACAGGGTTCTCGGAAAATGTTTCCTAAATCCAAAATTAACAAAACAGCCTTAATTTTAAATGTGGGATTATATGGAAACAAAGTATTCTCCATTTGGAAATATAATGGGACAGACAATAAGCATCCATCTTCAGTTTTAATAATATATCTTGGGGTATGTTTATCCTGCGCAAAAATCATAGGTACAAAGCCTTCTTTCATTTTTAAATAAAAGCTCAGGGAGTTTTGATTTGTCTGACATCTCCTTTAAGAGACATGAAAGGATTCAGCAATCTACTAACTTACCCAGTTAGCATTGTCTGCTTAGTGTGTATGCGTAATAAACATCCACTTAATTAACAGTGTTTTCTCTTTCTCCCCCTTTCCTTTCTGCTTCCATTTGTTTCATCTGCTGCTGCCAACACTTTCTTCCAACCAGCAAATGGTTTGTTTTATGTTTCCTAATTTGCGAGCACGTGTGTGTGTGTGTGTGTGTGTGTGTGTGTGTGTGTGTGTGTTTTCCCACTGTACTAAATCCATGTTGTGCCATTTTCTTCTTCCCGAAACGGAGCTCCTAATATGATAAAGTCTTAGAAAATGCAGTTTCAGAAGTGAGAATAGATTCTGGGGGTCTGCCTCCAGTGTTGGCAGGGATGTTCTGCATAGAACCACAAAGCTACTGATTACTAGCTTCGTTTCATAGCATGCCCCAGCAAGAGAAAGAGAACAACGAGTTCTTTAAAGATTGAGTTACCTGTGTATGTGTATACACTCATACACATTTTTTAAATTATAAAGTGAGATTTTTTTTCATCAGCTATTTAGAAATATGAGAGCTTTTTATTATTTGTAGGAGAGGGAAGAAACTTTCTGTTTTTCAAGGAAAGTGCCCTTGGTTTGAAAGCAAATGTTAGGACAAGGGTGTTTCCTCCTGCTGGTCATCTCGTTATTCCACTGCCCAGTGAATCCTGGCACAGATGCTCTTCCCAATTGGGGTACCTGAGCTCCACTCTGTACCTGAGCATGTGCCTAAGGGTCTCCTTGGTGGAAATGGAGCTTGAGCCTTCTCTTTAAAACTTCTCCATTTTACTCTAAAGTCTCATTTACCATCCCATCACAACCCATCAGTGAGTGTGTGAGGAGGATGTCCCTGTACGTTTTCAAAAGACGATAAGTTGTGGATTGGTTCTACAGTGTCAAGACAACTCTCTTGTTATGTTTTTGTAAAGTGTTGTATGTGTATGTTTGTGTATCAATATATAAGGTATAAGTTCAGTAACAGCCACCACTGGCCCCTCTGTGACGTCCAGCACACTCGCAGCCATAGCATGAGTCTACGTCTGTGACTTCTTGATAGGCAGTCCACTGGACACATTTCAGACATTTTATACATGTTTCTTTTTTTAGATTGACTTCCTAAATTCAGTCATAGTGGACCTTCAGAGGAAGAATCAAGACCTCAAGCTGAAGGTGGAAATGATGTCAGAAGCGGCCCTTAATGGGAATGGTGATGACCTAAACAATTATGACAGGTATTTCATATGAGACAATACTGTTCAGTTCCATCTAAATCAACTGCGCTTTTAAAGTTAGGTTCTTCAGTGGGTTGGAGAGACAGCTACCTTTGGCTGATTGGCCATAAATCCATCCCCATCATTCTGGCAAGACAGTGATATATACACACCATAAATGGCTTTGATGTAAACATTTTATTTATTTGCTTTAAAATTTTTTTAAATATATTTTTATTCATTTTTAGAGAGAGAGGAAGGGAGAGAGATAGAAACATAGAGAAAAAAATAACATGGGAGATTAAATATGGCAATGGAGTAAGTAGATGCTGCAAGGACACGCTCCCAGCACCAAACTGGAATTACAACTAAAATACAGAAAAACTTCCTGAGTAATCAATGGAAGACTCACTTGAAAGAACCCTGATAACTGAGGACGGAAAGTGGAGATAGCATAGAGACTGGTAGGAGGGGCTGAGGCACAAAAGGGCTGGCTGGGCTCCCATAGAGAGTTCCTGAAAGATATGTCAGCTGTTGGGGGTTGCCACTGAAAAATCTGGGGTCTAATCTACAACCTGGGCCCCCCAACAGAGAGCACCAGAACTGAACTTTTCACACATCTGGCTGTGAAAAGCAGTGGGGTTGCTGTCTGACAGGGAGAGATGGCTGGAAATTCAGGCACCCTCTTAAAGGGCCAATGCACAAAATTCCCTCTGAAGCTACTCACCTTGTGCTCCGGCAGAGAGAGGGCAGAATGAACTAGAGCTGTATGAGCAGAAGCCAGGATCAGGGGCTCTGGGATTAGGGCTCAGAAGGCAGATACCTGTTTTCCTGTCCTGAGTCATTCTCTCATGCTGCGAAGGTCATCTTTCTCATGCAGACATCTTCTATACAGCCGGCTTTGCCTGGGGGGTAAACACCTTGCCCCACATTGCAGAGTTTCTGAGAGAGACAGAATAACAATTAGCCTCCAGGCAGAAGCAGTTGCCCCACCCTGTTGAAAAAAAACTCGCACCACACCTGAGGATGATTGCCTAAGGGCAATTCAAGGCAGAATCCTATCAGTTTGTAAGCAGAGGTGGTCTCTGGAGGCTTTGAGTCTTTGCCTGATCTAATTAGACAGAAACAGCATTTGACACTGTCGTGCACTAGATATTGAGAGGCGTAGAAGATCTACCTAATACATAGTCACAAATCCAAACAGGCAGCCAAAATGAGGAGTCAAAGAAACAACCCCCAAATGAAAGAATAAGAGAAACAAGAGAATTCTCAAGAAGAGATCAATGAAATGGAGATAAGAAATTTATCTGATATAGAGTTCAGAATAATGATGGTTAAGATGCTCAACAGCATGAGAAAAGATGTAGTAATTATAAAACAGAAATAAAGAATGATATAGCACAAATAAAGAACACATTGGAAGGAATACACAGAAGATTAGGGGAAGCTGAGGATCTAATCAGCGAATTAGAAGACAAAGTAGAAGCCCTAGCTGGTTTGGCTCAGTGAATAGAGCACCTGTGGACTGAAGGGTCCCAGGTTCAATTCCGGTCAAGGGAATGTACCTTGGTTGCGGGCACATCCCCAATAGGGGGTGTGCAGGAGGCAGCTGATCGATGTTTCTCTCTCATTGATGTTTCTAACTCTCTCTCCCTCTCCCTTCTTCTCTGTAAAAAATCAATAAATATATTTAAAAAAAAAAAAAGACAAGGTAGAAAAAAATCACTCAATCAGAGAACCAAAAAGAAAAAAAACAATTAAAAAATAAGAGGACAGCTTAAAGCTGTGAGACAACATGAAACGTAACAATATTCAAATAGCAGGTGTGCCAGAAGAGGTAGAAAGGGAGAAAGGGATAGAGAATGTGTTTGAAGAAATAATAGCAGAAAACTGCCCTAACCAGTTTGGCTCAGTGGATAGAGCGTCGGCCTGCGGACTCAAGGGTCCCAGGTTCGATTCCGGTCAAGGGATTGTACCTTTGTTGTGGGCACATCCCCAGTAGGGGGTGTGCAGGAGGCAGCTGATTGATGTTTCTCTCTCATTGATGTTTCTATCTCTCTCTCCCTCTCCCTTCTTCTCTGTAAAAAATCAATAAAATATATTTTTTTTAAAAAAGAAATAATGGCAGAAAACTTCCCTAACCTGGTAAAGGAAAAAGTCATACAGGTTCAGGAGACACAGACACGGAGAACCCCAAGCAAGAAGAACCTAAACAGGTCCACACCCAGACACATCATAATTAAAATGCCAAAAATTGAAAAAAAAGAGAGAAACTTTTTAAAAAATACATTTTTATTGATTTTAGAGAGGAAGGAAGAAGGAGAGAGAAATAGAAACATCCATGATGAGAGAGAATCATGGATTGGCTGCCTCCTGCAAGTCCCCCACTGGGGATCGAGCCCACAACCCAGGCATGTGCCCTTGACTGGAATTGAATCTGGGACCTTTCAGTTTGCAGGCCAACCCTCTATCCACTGAGCCAAACCGGCTAGGGCCAAAGAGAGACTCTTAAAGGCAGCAAGAGAAAAGCAAACTGTTACCTACAAAGGAGCTCCCATAAGGCTAACACCTGATTAATCATCAGACATTCTACAAGATAGACGGGAATGGCATGAAGTACTCAAGGTAATGGAAAGCAACGATCTGAAACCAAGATTACGATATCCAGCAAGGCTATCATTCAAAATAGATGGTCAACTAAAGAGCTTCCCAGACAAAAAAATAAAAAAAGGCTAAAGGAGTACATTACCACTAAGCCAGCATTACAAGAAATGTGAAAGGGACTGCTGTAATGATAAGAAATAGAGAGAGAAACCTAGGCATACAGAATTAAAATGGCAACAAGTAAGTACCTATCAATAATAACGTTAAATATAAATGGATTAAATGCTCCAATCAAAAGGAATAGGGTAGCTGAATGGAAACAAAAAACATGACCCAACTATATGCTGTCTACAAGAGGTCCACCTCAGAACAAAAGACACACACAGGATGAGAGTGAAGGGATGGAAAAATTTTTTCCATGCAAATGGAAAAGAAAAAAAGCTGGAGTAGCAATACTCATATCTGACAAAATAGACTTAAATGAAGACCATCACAAGAGACAACAAAGGTCACTACATAATACTAAAGGGATTGATCCAACAAGAAAATATAACCCTGGTAAACATATACATATGCACCCAATATAGGAACATCTAAATATATTTTTAAAAACTTCTAGAGGCCTTTAAGGGAGAGATCAACAACAATACAGTCATATTGTAAGGGACTTTAACACCCTGCTGACCTAGATCTTCCAGACCAAAAATTAACAAGTAAACAGTGACTCTAAAGGACACACTGAGCCCTAACCGGTTTGGCTCAGTGGATAGAGCATCAGCCTGCAGACTGAAAGGTCCCAGGTTCGATTCCGGTCAAGGGCATGTACCTTGGTTGCAGGCACATCCCCAGTAGGAGGTGTACAGGAGACAGCTGATCGATGTTTCTCTCTCATCGATGTTTCTAACTCTCTATCCCTTTCTTTTCCTCTCTGTAAAAAATCAATAAAATATATTTTTAAAAAGTAAAAAAAAATAAAGGACACACTGAATCAGGTGGGTTTAACTGACATTTATAGAACATTTCACCCCAAAGCTGCAGAATATACATTCTTCTCAAGTACACATGGATCATTCACAAAGATAGACCACATGTTAGGACACAAAACAAGTCTCTACAAGTTCAAGAAGATTGAAATCATATCAATCATCTTCTCAGATCACAGTGGAATGAAATTAGAAATCAACTACAGTAAGAACACCCAAAAACATTCAAACACATGGAGGCTAAATAACATGTTATTAAACAACGAATGGGTTACCCACAAGATCAAGGAAAAATAAAAAACTTCCTGGAAACAAATGAAAATGGACACACAACAACCCCCAAATCTCTGGGACCCAGTAAAAGCAGTCCTGAGAGGAAACTTCATAGCACTACAGGCCTATCTCAAAAAACAAGAAAAATTAATAAACTATTTAACCCTACAACTTAAAGAACTAGAAAGAGAACAACAAGAAAAGCCCAGGGTAAGTAGAAGGGAGGAAATAATAAAGATTAGAGCAGAAATAAATGACAGAGAGACTAAAAAACATTACCAAAAAAAAAAAGAAAAAGAAAAAGAAAAAATCAATGAAGCAAAGAGCTGGTTCTTTGAAAGGATAAACAAAATTGAACCATTAGCCAGACTCATAAAGAAATAGAGAGGAGCCAAATAAATAAAATCAGAAACGAAAGCAGAGAAGTAACTACTGACACCACAGAAAACAAAGGATTGTAAGAAAATACTGTGAACAACTATATGCCAGCAAGCTGGAAAATGTGGATGAAATGGACATATCCCTAGAAAAATAAAATCTCCCAAAACTGAGTCAGCAAGAATCAGAAAACCTGAATAGGCCAATAACAACTGATGAAATAGAAGCAGTAATCAAAAAATACACAGCAAATGAAAGGCCAAGTCCAGATGGCTTCACAGGTGAGTTTTAAAAACATTCAAAGAAGAACTAACACCTGTCCTCCTCAAATTAGTCCAAAAAATCTAAGAAGAAGGAACACTTCCAAGCTCTTTTTATGAAGCCAGCATTATCCTAATTCCAAAAGCAGATAAAGACAATACAAAGAAAGAATTACAAGCCAATATCCCTGATGAACATAGATGCTAAAATCCTCAACAAAATAATTAGCAAATCGGATCCAGCAATTTTTTAAAAAGATCATACACCATGACCAAGTGGTATTTATTCCAGGGATGCAAGGCTGGAACAATATTCACGAATCAATAAACGTGATACATCACATAAACAAGTTGAAAGACAAAAATCACATGGTCCTATCAATAGATGCAGAAAAAGCATTTGACAAAATCCAAAACCCATTTTTGATAAAAATTCTCAGCAAAATGGGAATAGAAGGAGCATATCTCAACATTATAAAGGCCATATATTGCAAACCTACAGTGGACATCATACTCAATGGGCAAAAACTAAAACCATTTTCCCTAAGAAGAGGAACAAGACAGGGATGTCCGCTTTCACCACTCTTATTCAACATAGTACTGGAAGTCCTAGCCACAGCAATCAGACAAGAAGAAGAAATAAAAGGCATCCCAATTGGAATGGAGGAAGTAAAACTCTCACTATTCACAGATGACATGATACCATATATATATAGAAAACCCTAAAGACTCCACCAAAAAACTACTAGATTTAATAAATGAATTTGGCAATGTAGAAGGATACAAAATCAACCCCCAAAAATCGATGGCTATTTTATACACCAATAATGAATTCTCAGAGAAACTAAACAATTCCATTTACCATTGCAACAAAAAATTTAAGATACTTAGAAATAAACTTAACCAAGGAGGCAAAAGACCTGTACTCAGAAAACTACAAAACAGTGAAGAAAGAGAAGATAAAAACAAGTGGAAGAATATAACGTGTTCACGGATTGGTAGAATCAACATCATTAAAATGTCCATACTACCCAAGGCAATCTATAGATTCACTGCAATCCCTATTAAAATATCAACAGCATATTTCTCAGATCTAGAATGAACTTTCCAAAAATTCATATGGAATCAAAAAAGACCCCAAATAGCTGCAGCAATCTTGAGAAAGAAAAACAAAGTTGGAGGAATCACAATACCAGATATCAAGTTATACTACCAAGCCACCTAATCAAAACAGCCTGGTACTGGCACAAGAACAGGTATATAGATCAATGGAACAGAACAGAGACCCCAGAAATCGACCTATGCCATTATGCTCAATTAATATTTGACAGAGGAGGCAAGAGCATACAATGGAGTCAAGAGAGTCTCTTCAATAAATGGTGCTGGAAAAATTGGACAGATAAATGCAAAAAATGAAACTAGACCACCAACTTACACCATACACAAAAATAAACTCAAAATGGATAAAAGACTTAAATGTAAGTCGGGAAACCATAAAAATCCTAGAAGAAACCATAGGCAGCAAAATCTCAACATCTCTTGTAGCAATATGTTTACGGATACATGTCCTAGGGCAAAGGAAACTAAGGAGAAAATAAACAAATGGGACTACATCAAAATAAAAAGCTGCTGCACAGCAAAAGAAATCAACAAAACAACAAGAAAGCCCACTGTATGGGAGAACATATTTGGCAATGATACATCTGATAAAGGGTTTATATCCAAATCATATAAGGAACTCATATAAACAATCCAATTAAAAAATGGGCAAAGGACCTAAATAGATGCTTCTCCAAAGAGGACATACAGATGGCCAAGAGACATATGAAAAGATGGTCAAAGTCACTGATCATCACAGAGATGCAAATTAAAATGACAATGAGGTATCACCTCATACCTGACAGAATGGCTACCATCAACAGATCAACAAATGACAAGTGCTGGTGAAAATGTGGAGAAAAGGGATCCCTACTACACTGCTGGTGGGAATGCAGACTGGTGTGTAACCATTATGGAAAACAGTATGGTGTCTCCTCAAAAAATTAAATATGGAACTTCCATTTGACCCAGTGATCCCTAAGAATATATCCTAAGAAACCCAAAAACACCAATCAGAAATAATGTATGCACTCCTATGTTCATAGCAGCATAATTTACAATAGCTAAGATCTGGAAACAGCCCAAGTGCCCATCAGTAGATGAGTAGATCAAAAAGCTGTGGTACATTTATACCATGGAATACTATGCAGCAGTAAAAAAGAACAATCTCTTACCCTTTGAGACAGCATGGAGGGACCTGAAGAGCATCATGCTAAGTGAAATAAGTCATTCAGAGAAAGACAAGAATCACATTATCTCACTCATATGTGGACTCTAACTAACAAAATAAACTGATGAACACAGTGGATCCAGAGACATGGAAGCATGGAACAGAGTGCAGAATCTCGGAGGGAAGGCGGGAGTGGGAAGGTGGGAGGAGAGGGGGAAGGGTGAGTGGGAGGTAATCAACCAATAACCTTGTATGCATATATGCATGGCCCATGGACACAGACAATGAGGTGGTGAGGGGTGAGGGTGGGGATGGCCGGAGGGGGTCAATGGGGGGAAAAGGAGACATATGTAATATTTTCAACAATAAAGGATTATTAAAGAAAAAAGGAAAAGAAACATTGATGAAACATTATCAGTTGTCTGCCTCCTGCACGCCCCCTACTGGGATGGAGCTGGAAACCCGGGCATGTGCCCTGATCCGGAATTGAATCAGTGGCCTCCTGGTTCATGGGGGTTGACCCTCAACCATTGAGCCACACCAACAGAACTGATGTGAACATTTTATTT
The DNA here is from genome assembly GCF_951640355.1 of Cnephaeus nilssonii. NCBI lineage: Eukaryota > Metazoa > Chordata > Mammalia > Chiroptera > Vespertilionidae > Cnephaeus > Cnephaeus nilssonii. The sequence goes on along the minus strand of NC_137093.1, from coordinate 11,991,148 downwards.
TTTAAAATATATTTTTATTGGTTTCAGAAAGGGAGAGGGGAAGAGAGAGAAAAAAACATTAATGATGAGAATCATTGATTGGCTGCCTCCTGCACACTCCACACTGGGGAGTGAGCCCACATCCAGGGCATATGTCCTGACTGGGAATTGAACCATGACCTCCTGGTTCCTAGGTCGACACTCAACCACAGAGCCACACCAGCCAGCCTGAATGTGAACATTTTAAATGGGGATTGAGTAGTTACACTTGAGGTTCACAGACTTGGCCGTAACTCTTGCTTGTTTTTTATCCTTTACAAGTGGTAGAGATGAGTTTCTGTTTTTCATTATTAAGTCTATTGGGGTGGCATTGGTGAATATGAGAGTTTCTGATCATGCACATGAACCTTTGCAGTGACGACCAGGAGAAACAGTCCAAGAAGAAACCTCGCCTCTTCTGTGACATATGTGACTGCTTCGATCTCCATGACACAGAGGACTGTCCCACCCAGGCGCAAATGTCGGAGGACCCCCCGCACTCCACACACCACGGCAGTCGGAGCGAGGAGCGCCCGTACTGTGAGATCTGTGAGATGTTTGGGCACTGGGCAACCAACTGCAATGACGACGAGACCTTCTGACGAAGCCTCACCTCCAGGACTGGGCTCTCTCGGACGCACCAGCATCTGGGCAACCGAACACCAGCATTATGTGTGCAGACTTCCGGACAACTCACGATATTTTTGACCCCCACCAACAAATCTAAGAAAATATTTTGATCTTCAACAAATCGCCCTTTTAGTTTCCCCGTATACGTTAGAATAACAAATGCTTAGGAGGTGAGTTTTCACCTCTTATTTTTGTCGTGTTGATTTTTAAGTTTCAACAGGACGTTGCACCAGAGGTCGTTACATATATTGTCCCGAGGGAAACCTCCAAGAACAATCCCTACCCTCCAGTACCTTATTTAAGTAACTTTAAATTATGCCATTACTTCTCATATTTGCACTAAAATCTTCCCAGGCTGCGTTTTTGTATAGTGAGATGTTTTGGTTAAGCTTTGACACTGGAATGAGTTGAAAAAAATGTGCCATTTTGCATTTTCATCTACTCATATATTTTTAGTCGAAGAAATATCTGAGATCTTTGCACTACCTGATGTCAGTAGTGCCTTTACTTCAGGCTTGGTAACACTTAGGTGTGATGATAAATCATGAAACAGGTAAAGCGGGGGAAGCCCCCAAACTGCTGTGGGACATTTTATCATCAATATGCTGCACCCACTTACTCTACTGTGGTGTTTTGTTTGTTGGTTTTGCATAATTTCAGCTATATATTATATGTATATATTTTTAAAAAATCTTTATTTTGGGAAAAATAATACACAATTGTGTCTTTTCAGATTTTTACCTTTATAAAAAAGAAAACACTTAGAATGTTTATCAGGACATAATGGGCTAGGCCAGAAATAGCATCACACAGCTTTGGAGCTATTTTTTATTTTTGTTTTCATTTTGTTTCTTTATCAGATATAAATAAATACAATATTTTTCCTTCTCTAGCAGATATCCCCAGCAGTTAATTAATTAGATAATAAGCTGCTATACAATACTTACATTAACCAATCCACAATCTTTACAAGTTGTATTTACTGTCTTCTTAGATGAATGTATGATGAGAAATTCAATATTAATAATTTTGGATTTTCTTATCACAAAAAATTAAATGAAGGACCTCAGCCACCAGAAGTTTATCAACCAGTTTTATTATTAAACTATTTATCTTGATTTGAATTGAATGTCTTCTAGAAGATGTAAAAAGTAATAAATGTATCTCCATGCTACATGTATAATAAGAACTTCTATAATTGTATATATGCCTTTGATGTATTTTCCCCTCAAGATTAACTGTGTTTGACAAGTGAAAAATCTGTAATCAATTGAATTTCTGGTTATAAACATAATGAGAATTGTTTCACAAACAATATGTAAAGCAGTATTAAAATTTGAGCAAAAAATGTTCTGTACCTACTTCATTTTTTTTTTAGTTAAAGAATACCATTCTTTTTAAAAATAATTATTTATTGTTGAAAGTATTTCATATGTCCTCCTTTCCCCCCATTGACCCCCTCCAATTCGCCCCCACCTCCACCCCTTACCTCCCCTTTGTGTGTCCGTGGGCCATGCATATAAAGTCCTTAGTTGATTACCTCCCACTCACTCATCCTCCCCCTCCCTCCCTGCTCTCCCCCTCACCTTCCCTCCGAGATTCTGCACTCTGTTCCATGCTTCCATGTCTCTGGATCTACTCCATTCATCAGTTTCTTTTGTTAGTTAGATTCCACATATGAGTGAGATCATGTGATTCTTGTCTTTCTCTGAATGACTTATTTCACTTAGCATGATGCTCTCCAAGTCCCTCCATGCTGTCTCAAAGGGTAAGAGATTCTTCTTTTTAACTGCTGCATAGTATTCCATGGCATAAATGTACCACAGCTCATCTACTGATGAGCACTTGGGCTGTTTGCAGGTCTCAGCTATTATAAATTGTGCTGCTATTAGCATAGGAGTGCATACATTCTTTCTGATTGGTGTTTTTGGGTTTCTTAGGATATAGTCCTAGAAGTGGGATCATTGGGTCAAATGGAAGTTCCATATTTAATTTTTTGAGGAAACACCATACTGTTTTCCATAATGGTTACACACCAGTCTGCATTCCCACCAGCAGTGTAGTAGGATTCCCTTTTCTCCACATCCTCACCAGCACTTGTCATTTGTGGATTTGTTGATGGTAGCCATTCTGACAGGTGTGAGGTGGTACCTCATTGTTATTTTAATTTGGATCTCTGATGATCAGTGACTTTGAGCATTTTTTCATATGTCTCTTGGCCATCTGTATATCCAGTTTGGTGAAGCATCTATTTTAAATATATATAATAAAAGCGTGATATAATCAGACCGGACAGCTGAACAACCTTCTGGATGTCATTCTGGATGTTCTTCCGGACAGAGCTGCGACAGCAGGGGCCAAGGCAGAGGCGGTTAGGGGCGATCAGTAAGGCAGGCGAGCAGCTAGGGGCAATCAGGCAGGCAGGCAAGTGGTTAGGGGCGATCAGCAGTCAGGTGAGTGGTTAGGGGCAAAGAGGCAGGCAGGCAGGTGAGCAGTTAGGAGCCAGCGGTCCTGGCTTGCAAGAGGGATGTCCGGGTTGCTAGAGGGTGCAGGCTGGGCTGAGGGACCGCCCCCCTCGCGTGCACTAATTTTGTGCATTGGGTCTCTATATATATATTATTTCAGAGGGAGAGGGAGAGAGAAACTTCAATGATGAATGAGAATCATTGATTGGCTGCCTCCTGTATGCCCTCTACTGGTGGTCGAGCCCACAACCTGGCATGTGCCCTTGACGGGAATTGAACCAAGGATTCTTTAGTCCACAGGCCAATGCTCTATATCTAATAAATGATTATTCTTTTTGCCCAGTGGTACTGATATTTTCAGTTTCTTTTATCATAATGGTTTTTCTTCAAATGAGCAAGCACTATAGATCCAAATAGCAATTTCTACTGCAGTCTTGCTGATAAACAGCTTTAAGAACTTGGTATATTCTTTTTTTAAATGTTTTTATTGATTTGAGAGAGAAAAACATCTGAGGAAGAAACATCGATCCCATACATCCCATATGCACCCCAACGGTGACTGAACCTGCTACCTGGGCATGTGCCCTTGACCAGAAATGGAACCGGTGATCCTTGGGTGCTCAGGGCTGAGAGGGCCGACGCTCTGACCACTGAGCACACCGGTCAGGGCCTGATAAACTTTTGTATGTGAATGACGTGCTCCTGTGATTTCCACAGCTGATGAGGTAATATGCGAATTTTACTGATGAAGCAAGTGCTGGGACCTGGATTCTACATCGGATAGTATTTTCTAAGAAAAGTCTACTAAGGAGAGCCAAACAGACAAGTCCCTCAGGTTCCTTCGGACCCTGGCCATTTTTCTAAATTTTAGCCCACAAACCAAAAGAGCAAAGAGAAGGACCTTTTAATCGCTCTAATTGAAAATATTCTCATTCACGTTTAGCTTCCAATTACCATTTTACAGCGAGTACGCTCGCTGCTAAGATGAAAGTGGCGATTTTTAAAACTTAAACGGAGCGAGCAGGATCCAGTCTCCGCCTTTAAACTCAATTGTCAGCGCCCAGCGACTTCAACACAGAGACAGTGTTAGTGGAAGTAGCCGGCGGCGCTAGGGCCCGGAGGAGCCGCAGGCGCCGGCCAGGCCAGTTCCGGTTTCCAGGTTTGCGTGCGAACGCCAGCGTGGTCACGTGGACGCGCTGCCACGTGACTCCGCCTATGGACCTCAGGAGAGGCTGAGGGGACGCGTTTGGATGCGGCGAGAAAGGGGGGTGGTGGGGCAAGATGGCGGCGCACCTGTCCTATGGGCGAGTGAACCTGAACGTGCTGCGCGAGGCGGTGCGCCGGGAGCTGCGCGAATTCCTGGACAAGTGCGCGGGGAGCAAGGTGAGGGGCGGGAGGTGGCCACGGCGCCCTGAAGCCCCGTCCGGCCTGGCCTTATCCGGTCCGACCGCTCGGGCTCCCATTGGCTGAGGTGGCTGGAGCTTCCCCGGAGGAGGCGAGCAGGCGGTGGGCCTCGGGGCGGACGGCCCGGACTCCGCGTGGCGTCGCGGTGTTGTGTGGTAGCGGAGTCAGCCACCGTGTTGTCTCAGTGCCTGTGGACCAGCTTATGTCCGGTGCTGTGCAGACACCGGGGCGGGTGGGGTGATGATGCCTTGCATTACAAGGATCATAGGTGTCGTAACAAATCCTACTTTGGAAAGTCTCTGAAGCACCAACACCGTCTCACCTGCTGCTCGTGCGGAGGAGGAGAGAAGTTGTTACTTGAGGTTTTCCCTGGACCTCCCTGTTAGGCGCTTCCTACTAGCCCCCAGTTCGCAATGGAATCCGAAACTGTAGATCAGGGACTTGTAAGTGATACTCTGCCCTCTCCCCCTAGAATCTATCAGCTCTTCCCTCCCCCTAAATAACTGACAGTAAAACTCTGACCAGAAAAGGAGAACTGCGGAAACTCAGGAATCCGTCTTAGAAGAGAAAGCCAAGAAGTAGAGTGGGTGCTAGCAGCCATTGAGAGGAGAAAACAGGCTAAGCCCTAGATCCCCAGTTCAAGCTCCAGAAATGATGCTCAAATCTGAAGAAGGTCGTGGATTGGATCACTGTCAATACCCTGGATGTAATATTGGATTATAGTTTTTGCAAAATGTTACCTTTGGGAAACTGGGTAAAGTATAGAAGGGATACCTCTGGAGTACTTCTTACAACCGAATGTTACCTACACTTATCTCAATAGGAGTGTCAGTTAAAAGGAAAAGAAATGATCCTGGAGTTTAGCAGTAGAAATGCTCCGGGGGCCCAGAGCAATGACCTGTGGGGTCGTTAAGTCCTAAATTGGAGTTCTGACTCCCTTATTATTATTCGTACAAGGGGCTTTTCCCTGGTGGCACTGGCGGCCCCCCTCTGCGGCCTGGCCCCTGCCCCCGCCTTGGGGAAGGTCGTTCCACCATCCGGTCTAATTGCCATATTAACTCTTTATTATATAGGATGCTAGGTCACTATGTGGCCTTGAACATGTTACTTAAATTTTCTGAGCCTTTTAAACTGTCATCTTCTGTCAAAATAAGATTTGTAATACATCAGAGGTTTTAATTTTTAAAAAATACATTTTATTGCTTTTTTACAGAGAGGAAGGGAGAGGGATAGAGAGAAACATTGATGAGAAACATCGATCGGCTGCCTCCTGCACACCTCTTACTGGGGGTGTGCCTGCAACCAAGGTACATGCCCTTGACCGGGATCAAACCTGGGACCTTTCAGTCCAAAGCCCAACGCTCTATCCACTGAGCCAAACCGGTTAGGGCCAGAGGTTTTAATTTTTATGTAATTGGGTTATGATACTTATATATAAAATACTAGGTTGAACTATTTCCATTGGTAGTTTTCATATAGTTTAATCCAGTAATACCATGACATAGGTACACAAAACACTACAGCTCCTTTCTGTTGAGGGTAGTGATGAAGTCTTAATTTTCCTGTGACCACCACTACCATCCCTTGCCCTTGCTGTTTTTCTTAAACCTGCAGGGTATGAATGTGGTCAGAGTCTATTAAAATTTTTAATTCAGAGCCCTAGCCGGTTTGGCTCAGTGGATAGAGCATTGGCCTGTGGATGGAAGGGTCCCGCGTTCGGTCCCGGGTGGGTTTGATTCCAGTCAAGGGCATATGCCTGGGTTGTGGGCTAGATCCCCAGTAGGGGGTGTGCAGGAGGCAGCCCATCAATGATTCTCATCATTGATGTTTCTGTCTCTTCCTCTCCCTTCCTCTCTCAAATCAATAAAAATATTTTTTTAAAAAAAATTTAATTCAAAGTTTGAAGCAGAGAGTCCTACTATGTATGACTGCTATTTTCTGTTGATACTGTTGACATTCCTGATAGTAACCATAATAAGAGAATGTTTCTCCCCTCTTATAGGCAATAGTTTGGGATGAGTACCTCACAGGACCATTTGGCCTGATTGCACAGTATTCACTACTGAAGGTAAATGAGCTATTCTGGTTTTGTTGAGGGATTAATAATTGTGCATTTTCGCAGTAATAATGGAATTTTACACTTTCTCCTGAACAATTGGCTTATAAAGCTGTTTGGTCGCCGAAACCGGTTTGGCTCAGTGGATAGAGCGTCGGTCTGCGGACTGAAGGGTCCCGGGTTCGATTCCGGTCAAGGGCATGTACATTGGTTGCGGGCACATCCCCAGTGGGGGGTGTGCAGGAGGCAGCTGGTCGATGTTTCTCTCTCATCGATGTTTCTAGCTCTCTATCCCTCTCCCTTTCTCTCTGTAAAAAATCAATAAAATATATTAAAAAAAAAAAAAAAAAAGCTGTTTGGTCTTTGTAAACACGGATACTAATTCTTGGCTAACATCTTGATCCTTTGGCCTGTGATGCTACACTGATTCTAATTCTAGGGAAATTACTAACATTGTATTATATGACCACTAGAGGCACATAGCACAAAATTTGTGCATGGGGGGAGGTGTCCCTCAGCCCGGCCTGCACCCTCTTGCAATCCGGGGCCACTGGCTCCTAATTGTTCACCTTCCTGTCTGCCTGATCACCCCTAACCTCTCGCCTGCCTGCCTGATCACCACTAAACACTCGCTTGCCTGCCTGATTGCCCCTAACCACCACTGCCTGCCAGCCTGATCACCCCTAACCATTCTGCCTGCCTGCTTGATTGCCCCTAACTGCTCGCCTGCCTCATCGCCCCAAACCGCTTGCCTGCCTGATCACCCCTAACCACTCTGCTTGCCTGCTTTATTACCCCTAACTGCTCGCCTGCCTGCCTCATCATTCCTAACAGCCTCTACCAGCCTGCCTTATCACCCCTATCTGCTCACTTGCCAGCTTGATCACCCCTAACCACTTGCCTGTCTGCCTGATCACCCTAACTGCTTGCCTGCCTGCCTGATCACCCCTAACTGCCTCTGCCTCAGCCCCCACTGTAGCAAATTTGTCCACAAGGACTTCTGGAATGATGTCCGGAAGGTTGTTCGGTTGTCTGGTCTAATTAGCATATTACCCTTTTATTATTATAGATTACCTGGTGTCTTTGATAGGTAATCATGTGAGAGTCATTTGAATTCAGATACAATAACAGTGACTTCATCCTGAAACTTGGTGCTTTATACATCTGGCTTTGGGGGAATCTAAATTTGGATAATTAAGTGCTAAGAGCATTTGGCTAGGAGGGTAGGATGTCTGAGTCTGGATATGACAGGTAAAGACAGGTTTTTTTGTTAACCTTTTGTGTTTGTTTCCCTAGGAACATGAAGTGGAAAAAATGTTCACCCTTAAAGGAAGTCGTTTGCCGGCAGCTGATGTCAAGAATATTATTTTTTTTGTCAGACCCAGGCTAGAATTGATGGATATAATTGCTGAAAATGTGCTCAGGTATCTCTCAGAGCTTGTGTTTGATCCAAAAGAGGTTGGTCCTCCAGGTGGTCTTAATGTACTGAGCTCCTCATTGCAACCCCACTCTCTTGCCAGTGCATTGGAAGGTGGTCTTTTGAAAACGGGCAGGCATGAAAGGATAGGGGGGATGAGACACTTGTGAAGTTGTTCAAACAGTTTTGGGGGCGGGGTGTCATCACATAACCCCATTCTTTTATTGGACAGCTAAATATTTGGACCTGTATTAGTATAGGGGACCCTAATTAAAAAGAAAAACCTCTGGTTGTTTTTCAGTATACTGAATATAGTGTACTTGAATCTCATAAGCAGAATAAGTAAGAGCTGATTAAAATTTAATACAGCATCGCTATGTAGAGGAAGCTGTCCCTGCCCAGTCTGCACTCTGGTACAATTGATTGGTGTGGCCCCTAAAACCTTAAAAGCAAATGGACTATTTTGGGAAGTTCACTGTGAAGGAGAGTGCAGGGGGGAGTCAAGAATGATCTTTCGTTTTAATATAAGACTCTGTATCTGCATTGGTGGTTTGGTTTAAAGAGCCATTTGTTTTCAGAAAGACACACATATCCTGTTTCAATAAACCTGAAAGCTTTAGTGCCCCATAAATAGTTTAAGAGGATGCTAGAAAATGCATTACAAAGTTGTGGCAATGAATCAATGTTGCTTTCCTTTCAGGGAGGAAAAAAAAAGGAGAGCAACTGTAACAATTTGGGTCTGAAAGTCAATATTGGTATATTTATCTAGCCAACATTTATTTAGTGCCTGCTGTGTACCAGACGTAGGACCAGGCTCTGAGAATAATATAAATAAAATAGTTTGTGACCTTAAAGAGCTCATAAACTAACAAACGTTACTTCTTTTGCAGTGAAGACAGACGTGGCCCAGCAAGAGATTTCCACATTTTGTTTGTGCCACGACGTAGCTTACTGTGTGAACAGCGGCTGAAGGATCTGGGTGTTTTGGGCTCCTTCATTCACAGGGAGGAGTATAGCTTGGATCTCATTCCCTTTGACGGGGATCTCTTATCCATGGAATCCGAGGGAGCCTTCAAAGTAAGTCTGGTATTTTCTTTCTTAGTGTCAGACTTAAACTTTTGCCAAATTTACAAGTATGACAGTGTCCAGGCTATTGTTTTAACTTGCATTTCCTTGGTTACTGGAAGCTGAGCTTTTTCCATAGATATATTAATGCTTAAGATTTTTCTTTTTAGCAAATTGCGTGTTCATTTTTCTTTGCCCATTTTTTCCTTTTGAAGAATTCTTTATATATTTTGGGTACTTATCATTGCGGGTTATAAAAGCTGCTAGTATCTTCTCCCAGTCTGTGGCTTGGCTTTTAACGTTAATTATAATATCTTTTTCCCAGGTAGACATTTCCAATGATTAAGTAGTTACATTTTTAAAAAATGTTTTTATTGATTTTAGAGAGAGAGGAAGAGAGAGGAAGAGAAAGAGAGAAAGAAACATCGACGTGAGAGAGAGACATCAATCGGTTGCCTCCTGTACACACCCTGACCTGGGATCGAACCCACAACCTGCGTACATGCCCTGACCTGCTAATCGAACCCACAACCTTACAGTGCATCTGATTATGCTCAACCAACTGAGCCATACCGGCCAGAGCTGGACTCTTTTTCCCCCCAAATTTCAAACATAGAGAAAAGTTGAAAGAATTATAGAGGGAGCGTGCACATACACATCACCTAGATTCTGGAATTAACATTTTGCCGTATTTGCTTTGTCACATATCTATAATAGTACTCTCATAATTAATTCACACATGTAATTAATGTGAATTGGCAGCAGCTAGGAAACGTGTCCTGGCATGACAAAACCTGTCCAGAGGCACGAACTCCTGTTTATGTAATCCGGGATTTGCAAAGAAGGGCAGAATTATTTACTGCTGAGAACGTTGAGCCCTGGGCTTTGTGTGTTCACCTAAGTTTAGAAAACAAGCAAGAGTTCTACCTAATGTTAAATTCAACCCTGATTTCTGATGGAGTTGCATTTTAACTTATGTGATTTAAAAAAAAATTTTTTATTGATTTTTAGAGAGAGAGGAAGGGAGAGGGATAGAGAGAAACATTGATGAGAGAGGAACATTATCCATCAGCTGCCTCCTGCATGCCCCTATTGGGGATCAAGCCCACAAACCAGGCATGTTCCCTGACTGGGAATTAAGCTGGTGACCTCTTGGTTCATGAGTTAATGCTTAACCACTGAGCCACACTGGCTGGGCTATTTATGTGACTGTTAAACTGCAAGCATTTCTCAGCATAAGGAGGCACTCTAGAGCTTTCCATGCTTGCAGGATATGATGATCATCTCCATCATTCTACTGTACAAAATGTGGGGATTCCAGTTCTGCCCAGTTTAATGCTCAGTAACACTGCTGAATCTATTGTGATCTTAAGTTGTTTGTATATGTAAAAATCAGTGTATATAATATCTACTTTGTAAAAACTAACTTAACCCTTTGCACTGGCTTGCTTTTTTCTCGATTCCTTTATTCTACTCGGGATTTAATTTTTTTAATACCCCAGATTTTACAAAGCGCGGCAGTAGAATAAAAAACTAGAGTTTCTTTTCATACAAACTTATTTATTTGGATTTTTTTTTATATTTCAAATTATTGATACATTCAAAGAGTAATTTTAATCTCGACATCCGAGTGCAAAAGGTTAAAAAATAACTTTGCAAAGTCAAAAATGTGTATTTAAATGTTAATGGGTGTTAGCATTTGGCTCTCCCAAAACACGCTCATGGATTGAAATGCCACGGGGAATTTCGAACATGCAGAATAGAGTTGGGATGTCAATACAAACAATCTCCCCACCGCCAGTAATATTAGAGCAAAAAATTTTATACCTGTTGTTAACTCTTATATCTTTCTTAAAACATAGAATTATTTTTAAATGCCTTGGTAGTAATACAACTTTTAAGCTAAAAAAATATATGAATGCTCTTTTAAGATATGTTCCCTGATGGTTGTTTTTTTTTTTTTTCTTGAATTTTCACCTTATCTCTGCTCCAATCGGGAGTTTTTAGTAATTTTGACAGAAAGTCTGTACACATTCTTGATTTTGGCCTGTCACATTCAGTGAAATGGTGAGATGCACGAGACTTGGAAGAACCTTCCACTGTCTCTTCCTTAACCCCTGGCCATCCCTGTCCCCTCCCTCTTGGCTTTGGAGACTAGAGGTACATTGGTGGTGGTGCACTGAACCATTGGATGATGGTTGTAAAAAATCCAAATTTATAATAAATGTTAACCTTAATTAAGCACGTTTCAGGTGCTAAATATAAAGCTGTCTTTGTAAGCATTTAGTCCTTATGCTGTGTGGAATGTGCTCCAGTCTACAAAGGAATAAATCGAGGCACAGAGAGGTTATCTAGTTGTTGTAGGGACCAGCTGGGAAGTGACAGCGGGGATCAGATCAGGGCACCCTGAGTCCAAAATCTGGGCGCTTCCTTCCAGTGTCAGAACTGATAGCTTCCGTTTCTCACTTCGCAGCAAAAAAAAATTAAAAAATAAGTATATTTTTGTATATTTTACAAAATGCACTTTGTGTGCTTTATAAAGTGAAATATGTTTTCTGAGAATGATAGCATACTTTAAAGATGGTTCGACCATTCCTTTTCCTCTCTCACAATGTTTACGGCCGTCATTTGTTGTCGGTACATGTGAAAACCTGCCTCATGTTTGTAAAAACTGGTGTGTGGTCATCTGGGACTTTGGGGGTCAAAGAATGTGCACATTTGTGAGTATTAGCATGTGGCCCTCCCAAAATATCATACAAGAGTTTATATTCATCATGGCGAATGGGAGAACCCGTGTAAGCCTTTATTAATCAGTAATTTATTCAGGAGCTGATAAACTAAGAGCTGGCATGCCTGGTGAACCCTTTTCTTCCAGAAGGTTCTGCCCCGGAGAATTGCTTCCACAGCTGTACCCTGAGAGCTGAGCTGTTGGTCGTGTTACCTAGAATGCCAAACAGCAGCTTTGTAAAAGGGACTTGGGTCCCATCTCCTGCTTCCCCGGCAAAGTGGAATCCCAGTGCCAGACGGGTAGGCACCCAGGTGACCGTGGCCTGACAGTGACCTTCCATTTCTCCCGCAGGAGTGCTACCTGGAGAGCGACCAGACCAGCCTCTACCACGCGGCCAAGGGGCTGATGACCCTGCAGGCTCTGTACGGGACCATCCCCCAGATCTTCGGGAAAGGAGAGTGCGCCCGGGTGAGAAACGGCCGTGTTTCTGGTGGGGAAGGACGGGGCCCCTCGCACCCAAAAGGGGGAGGGAGTGGGAAGCCATTTATAAACAAATCCCACTAATCCTTTTTATTTGGGAACTTGCCTACTTGCTAAAACTACTCATAACCCCCAAAGTGGTAGTCAGTGTTTTGTGGACATGCCCGAAACAGCAAACAATTGGAGCTGCCCAGTGCGCATGTTGGCAGCTGAGGTTGAACAGAGTGCTGCTCTGCCCTCTTGTTTCGGCTCCTACTGTAAACAGTGTCCTTTCTGCCACTAAATGGGCCCACACACTGTTTAATGCCACAGTTTTTGCACCTTTGTGCTTCTTATTGGTGGTTTGCTGTTAAAACGGTCCTCTGGCGTGGTGAAAGGGTGTCTAGTGTCCCTGAGCTCAGAAAGGCTGTGACCAGCCTCCTGAGAAAACACGTCAGGCTAGCTTCATTCGGGTGTGGGTGATGGTGCCGTTGGGCTGTGAGCTCACTGTCAGTGAATCAACAATATATCTTTTTAAAAAATATATATATTTTTATTGATTTCAGAGAGCAAGGGAGAGGGAGAAAGAGATAGAAACATCAATGATGAAAGAGAATCATTAATCGGCTGCCTCCTGCAGGTCCCACACTGGGGATCGAGCCCACAACTCTGGCATATGCCCTGACTGGGAATCGAACCATGACTTCCTGGTTCATAGTCATGCTCAACCACTGAGACATGCTGGTTGGGCTCAACAATATATCTTAAACTAAGTGTCTTTAAACAGCAACACATTAAACAAGGTTACATGTTGACCAGTTGACGGACATGTGACCAGAGCCCGAAGGAACCTCACCCTCTGTTTCCTCCAGGAGCCGTGGCTCAGTACTCGCTAATTCCTATCCACATGACTTTATAGAACACAGCCACCAGGAATAACACAGACAGACTGTCCCTGATTTTGTGCCCCATTGAGAAATACCGGTTGCCATTGGCCACAGTGGGAGTGTTGGGATGGGTGGCCAGCAGCAAATGCTTTCTATAGCTGCTAATTTCTTATCTATCTCACCATTCCATAGTTTTTCTTTTTTTACTTTTCTGATTGTCTTTCTGTTTTTAGCCAAATTTTAAAATCGGCTCATTCCCAGGAGGGTCCCACCTGATCCAATATTTTATTTCCAGCAAGTGGCCAATATGATGATCAGGATGAAGAGAGAGTTCACAGGAAGCCAGAATTCCGTATTTCCTGTTTTTGATAATCTCTTACTGCTCGATCGAAATGTGGACTTGTTAACGCCCCTTGCCACTCAGCTGACGTATGAAGGACTCATCGACGAAATTTATGGCATTCAGAACAGTAAGAAAAGTGCCATCTATTTTTACTAATGGGTCATTTGGCAAAGATAACAGTCATTTTTTTTGAAGGTGCTTTCTTTGCATATAACTCAGAGAATATTTGAAAATTCAAAAATACTGCTTTTGACTTTTAGACACTAGAGGTAAACAGTGTCCAAGCGAACGGGCTGGCCCATGTGTAGTGTGAGGACTGTGCTTGTGCCCGGTGAGCAGAGGCCTGGGGTTAAATCCAGGCGGCACTGCAGCCGTGTGGGAAGCTGTGGGAGAGGTGGCTTGGGGTGGGTTTTGAAAGGGGGAGAGTGTCGAGGGTGGTGCTGGTGGGGGCAGGCAGCAGCATCAAAGCGGGCAATGACAGGTGACCAGCTTGCTAAAGCAGAGAATGTAGCTGGGAACGTCACTCTGGGGGAAAGGCTGATACGGGCATTTGGGGACACGAGGGAAGACGGAAGGCCTGCAAGAGTTTAGGCTTGACAGAATCTTAGGTCAGAGGTCACCAACGTGTTTGTTTTTGGCCCACATGCTGTTTGTTTCTGTCAGCATTTAAAACTGAAGAAAATCTTGGTGATAATCCTGACTGATTTACTTATGATCCAAGTCTACTTTGATCATGGAAAAGTCAAACCCTCAGTGCTGTGCACCATTTTCAGTCAAGGCGGCTTACGTGTCCTTTTGGGAAAACTCTGCTCTGAGCCTGGGCATGTGCGTGGTTCTCCCAGGAAGCGCACACAGGCACTTGTTCCCGTCCCTGCTGTCCAGGTTACGTGAAGTTACCTCCAGAGAAATTCGCGCCCAAGAAACAGGGCGATGGCGGTAAGGATCTTCCCACGGAAGCCAAGAAGCTTCAGCTGAACTCTGCGGAGGAGCTGTACGCCGAGATCCGCGACAAGAACTTCAACGCCGTGGGCTCCGTGCTTAGCAAGAAAGCCAAGGTGATCTCGGCTGCGTTTGAGGTGAGCTGGTGTGGCTGTCACCTGCCGCTCTTGTCACAGGCCGGACCGCCCTTTTAAACTTCTCCCCGAGGAGAAAGGTATTCAGTTAACTCTTTCCCCTTTTTGGGGAGGGGCAGGAAGTGTTTGCAGTTTACAAGCTTTTGCCATAAACACTTGTTTTCCCTCCTTTTTCTTTTTTTTTTTTTTTAATTTCTTTATTGATTAAGGTGTCACATATTTGTCCTCATCCCCCCATTCCCATCCCACACCCCTCCCCTTGGATGCCCCAACCCTCTGTTGAACTTAAGCATTGGTTAGGCTCATATGCATGCACACAAGACCTTTGGTTGATCTCTCCCCCCTCCCCCCACCCTCCCCTATCCTCCCTCTGAGGCCCGATAGTCCGATCGATGCCTCCTTGTTTCTGGTTCTGTTCTTGTTCATCAGTCTATGTTGTTCATCATTTCCCCTAGATGAGCGAAATCATGTGTCACTAGAGATATTCTTATAAGAATTGAATGTGCGACGAGCAATAATAGTTATGCTGACAGGCAAATGAATCAGTCTGTAGTGAGTTTCTTTCTGGACCAACAGTTCTTTTGAGACCCAATATCAATGTCCACCAGTTCCCTATGAGTACATGTCGGCACTGACCCCTCAGCTCTGGATGGTGGACAAATGGTGGTAATGCAGGTCCGACTCCCTCTGGTTTGGTCTCGGCCGGACCCAGGGGCACTGATTCACCCGGATCCAGGGGCCCACGGCCTCACCCGGACCCGGGGCCAGGCTCACCCGGATCCAGGGGCCCACGGCCTCACCCGGACCCGGGGCCAGGCTCACCCGGATCCAGGGGCCCACGGCCTCACCCGGACCCGGGGCCAGGCTCACCCGGATCCAGGGGCCCACGGCCCCACCCGGACCCGGGGCCAGGCTCACCCGGATCCAGGGGCCCGCGGCCCCCCCCGGACCTGGGGCCAGGCCCAACCGGATCCAGGGGCCCGCGGCCCCACCCGGACCCGGGGCCAGGCCCACCCGGATCCAGGGGCCCGCGGCCTCAACCGGACCCGGGGCCAGGCCCACCCGGATCCAGGGGCCCACGGCCTCACCCGGACCCGGGGCCAGGCCCACCCGGATCCAGGGGCCCGCGGCCCCACCCGGACCCGGGGCCAGGCCCACCCGGATCCAGGGGCCCGCGGCCTCACCCGGACCCGGGACCCAGGCTCACCCGGATCCAGGGGCCCACGGTCTCACCCGGACCCGGGGCCAGGCTCACCCGGATCCAGGGGCCCACGGCCTCACCCGGACCCGGGACCCAGGCTCACCCGGATCCAGGGGCCCACGGCCTCACCCGGACCCGGGGCCAGGCTCACCCGGATCCAGGGGCCCACGGCCTCACCCGGACCCGGGGCCAGGTTCACTCGGACCCGGGACCCAAGCTCACCCGGAGCCAGGGGCCCACGGCCTCACCCGGACCCGGGACCCAGGCTCACACGGATCCAGGGGCCCACGGCCTCACCCGGACCCGGGGCCAGGCCCACCCGGATCCAGGGGCCCACGGCCTCACCCGGACCCGGGGCCAGGTTCACTCGGACCCGGGACCCAAGCTCACCCGGAGCCAGGGGCCCACGGCCTCACCCGGACCCAGGGCCAGGCTCACCCGGATCCAGGGGCCCGCGGCCTCACCCGGACCCGGGACCCAGGCTCACCCGGATCCAGGGGCCCACGGCCTCACCCGGACCCGGGACCCAGGCTCACCCGGATCCAGGGGCCCACGGCCTCACCCGGACCCGGGGCCAGGCTCACCCGGATCCAGGGGCCCACGGCCTCACCCGGACCCGGGGCCAGGTTCACTCGGACCCGGGACCCAAGCTCACCCGGAGCCAGGGGTCCACGGCCTCACCCGGACCCGGGGCCAGGCTCACCCGGATCCAGGGGCCCGCGGCCTCACCCGGACCCGGGATTCCCTCCTTTTTCATTATTTCCTACCCGACTTGAGAGGAAGCCAGCTGTACTATAAATAAAAGGTCCTCTGTAATAGAACTTGCGATTTGGGGTGAAAACTCCCAAGGTTGACCAGCGTGCTGATGGCAGAGGCCCCTGCAGACTGGTGGGTGATAATGAGAGCGAAGTCCCCAGCGGCCGGAGCTTTGAAATTGGCAGCTTCATTCTCAGCTTCCTGCCGGCTCCTGCCTGGTCCCTGCGTCATTCTGGGTTCAGTTGATTTTGAACCGTGGGAATCAGTGCGATGTAGACGGAGTACTTGGGCATTAGAGACATGAATTTGGAGAACTTTTGAAAGCTAATTTTCCACTGAGTATGTATATCCAGATTTCATCTTTCTTAGGAATTACATCCATTCAATTTGATTTTCATGTTTCTGAAGTTACTTTTGGTTTAAATGACTACTCAATTTTACAAGAAAAATATTTTCTCATCACTAAATGAGGCTCACTTTGTTCAAGGACATTATTCAAAATTAAGGCTCAGTAATAAGGATGGCTCTTTCCTTCCTGTTATAGAAGGAACTTGCTGTTTATGTTCCCCTCTTAACATAGTGCTTTCCTTTAGTGTTTTACTGCAAAATGTCTGTGGTTTACCCAATACTGTCCCCCCACATATATTTAGATGCCCACAAAATACTGTTCCCAGCATGATCTGGCACCGGGAAGAGAAAACCACAGACATTTGCTCGGGACAGAAGCACCAGCGCAGTGAACAGGCACCGTGAACTGACCCTTTCTGGTTTTCCATGTGATGTTGGAGCTGGGTTTGGCCTGGTTCATTTTATCCCATTCTTTTTGCCACATTAAACTAAACTAAACAAAACAAAGAACAGAGCTCTTGACAGTGAGTATCTTCCTTTCTCGGTGGTTCTGCCCACTTCAGGAGAGGCACAACGCCAAGACGGTGGGGGAGATCAAGCAGTTCGTCTCCCAGCTGCCCCACATGCAGGCCGCCCGAGGCTCGCTGGCGAACCACACCTCGATCGCAGAGCTGATCAAAGATGTCACTAGTGAGTACCCAGGGATGAGGTTCGCCTGGGCTGCCTCGCAGACCCACCCAGTGTCTGCCACGTGGCCATGGCACCTCTGGGATTCTCAGTGTTAATTAAGCGCACACATGGTCACAGTTAAAAGTGCGCCATTCGTGGTGAGCACATTTCTTTTGATCATTAAAGTAATATAATCATGTGGTAAACTTTTTGGGATACCCATAAGAGGGAGCAAAAGTTCTCCATAAGTTTGCCACCATAATATGAGGTTTTTTTCCCTGTTGTTAAGGATTATTTAACTAGAGCAGTGGGATGTTTCTGTTTCTGTTTTTCCCTTGAAAACTCTCCACCGAACTGGCATATGGCATACAGTGAGTGTTGAAGGAGCCCAGAGGGTGTATATTAAACCAAAGACAAGCTTACTCTTTAAAACTCAGGCTGTCAAAGCTGCCTGGGAGATTGGTCGGTGCCCTGTACTATGAAGTACACTTTGAATCTTAGCTCTCGCACAGTGTTGGATAGAAATCAGGTGACACTGGGTTGAATCTGATGATGCAATACTCTGGGGAAATTAGCTTTCACTGAAACGGAGGCAACATTTTCGAGTTTTGAGGATAGCAAAGGGGTTTGGGGTCCACCCTATCTAGATGGAATTAAGGCATGCAGGGTCGTAGGGTTTCCGTGCTTTTAGAAGGTTTTTGCCAGGAGGCTGTTTCAGCCTGTGGCCTGCCTGCTTTTGCATGTCTTATTTCTTAATCATGCTCTGTTCATAAAAGCACTTCACTCAGATAAATGGACATTTATTTGATTTCTAAGTTGCAAATCTCCTAATTACATTTTAGCTTCTGAAGACTTCTTTGATAAGTTGACAGTGGAGCAGGAGTTTATGTCTGGAATAGATACCGATAAGGTTCGTGAACAATTAAACCGTCTAACAACTAATAAATACTGTATCGAACATAAGGCCATAGCTAGAAAAGCAATGGCTTTGACTCCAATGTCTCGCTTAAGTATTTTTAAGAGCAAATGCAAAATGAAAATACAGATTTTATCAGTAACAGGTATTTAACGTCACTCTGTGGAGAGCACTTCCTGTGATGCACGGAGAGGTGAGACCCAGCCCCCGAAATCAGAGCTTTAAGGGCTGTAATAGGCAAATTGAGATACTTGCTTTCAGAGAGAATTGGTCATATATTTCTTTACATAGTCACCTCTATTAGTAAATTTAAAATGGTTCATTTTATGAAAATTTCCATCTTCTAAAAACATTCCTGTTACTGATAAATTGCTACTTTACTGGGATAGACTAGGTCACACATCCCTCTCAGGACATTGTCCATAGAGACAGATGAGCCCAGACGGGCATCTGGATTGTTGAACATGTCCTCACCGGCCTTATGCTCCTGGTGACACGGGGGGAGGGGGGTCCTAGGGGCTGGAGGGGGCTTAGGGAATGGGAGGTTGCGGGGGGGGGGGCGTTCTCCCACATATCTCCTTTATTTGATTTTTAAAAATAATAGTATGTATCAAGGTCTTGAGGTCCCCAAACCAGGTGATGGTATAGGTCTGTCTGTACTTTGTTTCCAGGTCAATGGTTACATTGAGGACTGTATTGCCCAGAAGCATTCGCTGATCAAGGTGTTAAGACTTGTTTGCCTCCAGTCGGTGTGCAATAGTGGACTCAAACAAAAGGTTCTGGATTATTACAAAAGAGAAATTCTCCAGGTCAGTGTGTGTGTGTGTGTGTGTGTGTGTGTGTATTTAATATATTCTTATTGGTTTCAGAGAGGAAGGGAGAGGGAGAGAGAGAGAGATAGAAACATCAGTGATGAGAGAATCATTTACCGGTTGCCTCCTGCACTCCCCACACTGGGGATAGAGCTCGCAACCCAGGCGTGTGCCCTGACTGGGAATCAAACCGTGACCTCCTGGTTCATACACTGAGCCACGTGAGCCGGGCTACGTCAGTATATTTTTAAATTACTAATTTGCCAAGGGAGAAAACAATAAAAAAATACAAAAAAAAACCCACAAAGACTTCCAAAATCTGCTCATTCAGTTGGGCCCGTAAATTTTGACTGAATACATTAAATGCCTCTGAAACAAATGAGCTGGATTCATTGTGACGGACAGGCAGTTTTAGGGCAGGTTCTTTCCCCGTGCCATGGTCAGTCATAACCTGGACCTCAGTGGCGTGCCCTGGAGAACAGAACAAGTCGATTTATCAGAGGTGCTCTTTTATGAAAGTCGCAAAAGCCTTTTCCTGATCTGACACCCAGGCCGAATGACTTGTCTTGCAGACGTATGGCTACGAGCACATTTTGACCTTACACAACCTGGAGAAGGCTGGCCTACTGAAACCGCAGATCGGGGGCAGGAACAATTACCCGACAATCCGGAAAACCCTGCGCCTCTGGATGGATGACGTCAATGAACAAGTAAGGCACCCTTCTCCCGCCAGCTCAGTCAGTAACTGGTTAACGGTCTCTGGTGCCAGCAGTGTTCTGATGTGAAAAAGTAAAGCATTTGTGTGTTATATCTGTCAAAATCCTAGCAGGAGATGGGGCGCTCTCACTGGGTAGTTTGAGGAGAGTGTCATAAAGATGGGGCGGGGGCAGTGAGAGGCAGTGCAGTGGGCAACCCTTACCAGGCAAGGCCTGAGGGCAAGGAGAGCGAGCTGTTCCAGAAACCTGTGCCAGTCGTGGACAGCAGAGCTAACTGGAGAGGCCGTCTGACAAGACGAGGGGTGACCGGCCTCTGGTTGCGGGACACAGCCAGCCTCCAGCTGAGTCACAGAGAGGAAGCCAGGGTGGAAAAACCCTGACCTCACTGCTGCCCACTCTCCCGTGCTTGTCTGGTGCTTCCCGTTGGCCCAACCCGAACAGAGGACTCGAGTGCGTTGGTGCAGAGCCTGCAGTCTGCCCTCTGGGCTCAGAGCCAAGAAGGGCAGAGAGGATCTGGGAGGAACCCAGCGTGTGCGGTGAAAAGTCAGCTTGTGCTAAAGTAAGGCCGACAGTGAAGTTAGGTTCCTTCCACATCTAACCCCAGTTTCCCCTCAAAGGCAGCTGTTGTAACCCTCACCCGCTTTTGAACCCTTCCAGAAAGATTCTGTGACTATACAAACGCTTTCACATAAATGGTGCATATTCTGTACCATTGATCTCCAAAGCGGGTGCACTTTGTTTTACATGTATGGTTGATTACACTCTTCCTAAACTTCTTTCTCGTATATTCTCTCTTGGTTTTTCATTAAGCTGCCTCTTGCAACAAAGACTAATAATTAGACTGTCTCCTCTGTCAGCAGCAAAATTGGATTGTTTTTCCCCATTTGCAGTATAGAGACTTCATTTCTGTTGTACGATGTAAATGAGTCTTCAGTTTGGCTCTTCACCGATCTGACCTGCTGCTCCCACCCCACGCATCATGTCCACTGTCTCTTGAAGGTCGTCCTGTGACCTGCCTCTTTATTTATTTTTCTGTTTTTGCTTCCATTTTCATTAGAATCAATGCTTTAGGGCTTACATTTAAATAAAGGTTTATTTCTATAATATAACAATTACAATAGTTATAATAACTTGCAATAATTAGAAATAAGCATTTCTTGATGTCTCTGAGAGGCAAAAAGTACCCTAATAAAATAATATCTATAAATTCATAACAAAACTAAATCAAAATCCAACCTTACCACATCCTAACATATTTCACTAGAATTAAATACAGTATGTCTTTTATCACGTGAAGCAGACATTAAAAACACAGTAACCATTTGTGAAGAGAAGTGGCAAGCAGCGTTTCTCAGGAGAGCCTAAGACTAAGGATACTCATTGCAGAATGATTTATAAGCTAATCTGCATCAAGGCAAAATAATAAACTGGATTTCATTGAGATCCTTTGATGATAGAATTTTGTGTTCGGTGAGTCACATGAGAAGAGGGAATCAGTAAATAGGAAAAGAAACTCCTTATGGGCTATAGCTTCATGGTTTGAGTCCAGAGGAGAAACCCTGGGAAAACAAACACAAACGAAGTACAAGTCAACTTTCCAGCTCATGTATTGACACGAACTCCTTCACTAAGAAAAGGAACACAATGGCAGCATGGGAATGGGAAGTTGGTTGTTATTTTTCTAGAGGTTGCAGCCACAGCTTTCGGGAGAACCATTTCTGATGGCAGAGGTAAGAACAGAGATAAACCCACACTTAAAATCTGCAGTTACTATTGAAGGCAGAGAGTCATGGTCAAAGTGAACTCCCATTCTAATAGAAAGGTAGAAAACCCTCAAAATCCAATGTGGCATTCTTAAATAAGGCCCTATATTTTAAAGATATTCATTTGCTTAACATGGAGAAAGAAAAAAACATAATTTTATAATTTAGTCAGAAAAAGTCATACAAGATATATGCTTTATGTCCACGGGTTTCTGAATTCATATGCTTTTAAAAAATCTTGATCTTAATCAAATTTACCCGCATAATATACTAGTATTTACTATTAAACCAACCAAATTGCCAAATGCTCTCAAAAGATACATATTTTTTAATATATATTTTTTTATTTCAGAGAAGAAGGGAAAGGGAGATAGAAATATCAATGATGAGAAAGAATCATTGATTGGCTGCCTCCTGCACACCCCCTACTGGGGATCCAGCCCGCAACCCTGCAACCCGGGCATGTGCCCTGACTGGGAATAGAACTGTGACCTCCTGGTTCATAGGCTGACGCTCAACCCCTGAGCCACACCAGCCGGGCCTGCCTTGTTTTTTTAAAGTTCTTTGTACTTGTTATGAGGTGGTTCTACAGATATGCCATCTTTATAATTTAACAGGTTTCTTCTGCTAGTAATTCAGGTTGTTCCCAGTCTTTTCCTGGTGCAGGTGGTGTTGCAGGTACTGTCGGTGCTTTGGTCTGGTCTCCCCTGGTGTGCCAGCTCCTCTGCAGGATAAATGCCTAAAAGTAGAATTTCTGGGTTCAAAGATTATGCACATTGTTACCCAGCTAGAGTGCCAAGTTACCCTCCAAAAAGTTTCTTGCCAAACGAAGTAAGTTTTCATCCCCGGTCCCTAGAGATGCTCTGCATGGCTTTTCAAAATGTGAGTCAAAAGTCAGCTTCCAGCTGCTAAGATGTGGGGGGTTATTTGTGGCTTTGCCTTCAAAGACAAATCAAATAATTTTGGGTTATCCGAAAGGCCACAGTTAGGTGGCTCTGAGTCTCTATACCCACAGGCTTTTTCCCCCCTTTAATTTTGCCACAGAATCCCACGGACATATCCTACGTGTACAGTGGCTACGCCCCTCTCAGCGTGCGGCTGGCCCAGCTGCTTTCCCGGCCTGGCTGGCGGAGTATTGAGGAAGTTCTGCGCATCCTCCCAGGGCCCCACTTTGAAGAACGGCAGCCATTGCCCACGGGATTGCAAAAGAAACGTGAGTCTACAGCCCGGATCTACAGATCGTTCTGTGCTGTTAGTGTGGTTTTCATGTATTATGCAGTTGCTTTGTAGAATACATTTGTAAAGTCCTTGGGAGTCAGAGTCCAATATACCTCTTTTGTTAGTTGCTAATGTATATTGTAAGCAGGGGGACCCATTATTCCCTTGGGGGTAGCAGCTTTCAGCTCCGGAGTTGAGGATCTCAGTAGTTAGAAAAAACATTTGAGAGCAAAATTGTGTGTGTGAGTTTCAAATGAACTGTCAGACCAAGACACATTTGACTTTTTTTTTCTTATGAATGATGCAGTTTTGTTTTTTAAATATGTTTTTATTGTTTTTTAGAGAGGGACGAAGGGAGAGGGAGAGATAGAAACATCAATGAGAGAGAAACGTCAACATTGATTGGCTGCCTCCTGCACGCCCCCTACTGCGGATCGAGCCCACAACCAACCAGGGCATGTGCCCTGACCTGGAATGGAACCGGTAACCTCTTGGTGCATGGTCTGACGCTCAACCACTGAGCCACACCAGCTGGGCAATATGCAGTTTTTAAGAGGTGGGAAGAGAAGCTCCAATAACATACAACTTAATTCTGAAATGTTTCAATTTTAGGTCAACCGGGGGAAAACCGAGTCACCCTGATATTTTTCCTCGGGGGTGTTACCTTTGCCGAAGTCGCTGCCCTGCGCTTTCTCTCCCAGTTGGAAGATGGAGGCACAGAATATGTCATTGCCACCACTAAACTAATGAACGGGGCCACGTGGATAGAGTCTCTGATGGAGAAGCCTGTGTAGGGCGCTCAGAGCGGATTGAACAAGTAAACTGCAGAATAAACTGCCCCTTGGAGGAAGTTGCTGGAAGGAAGTACAGCCCCACAGAGGAATAACAAACCCAGGAATACAAAACTGACTTTGGGGTCAGCCTCTTGAATTATGCTGTTTTCTCCCTTCTGCTTCTCTTTTGTGTTCCTAACTTTTTGAAGAAAGAAGACAACCTAGATAAAGACATACCAGTTTTTTGTGGTCTCAGCTCAGTATCTTCATTGGAGACGTGTGGAAGAAGTATATTAAGGAGGTGGGGATGGATAATCTTACACAGCTGCACAGATGGGACCAAGCAGGTAAAAATGACAATAAAAGTGGAAAGTGTTGTTAAGTGGTTAGAGTGTCGGTCTGTGCACCAAAGGATTGAGGGTTCGATTCCCGGTCAAGGGCACATACCTGGGTTGCAGGTTCGATCCCCAGCCTCTGTTGGGGCTCATGTGATAAACAACCAATATGTCTCTCTCCTTCTCTTCCTCCCTTCCACTCTAAAAATCAATGGAATTGGTTGTTTATCACATGAGCCCCAACAGAGCCTAGGGATCGAACCTGCAACCCAGGTATGTGCCCTTGACCGGGAATCGAACCCTCGATCCTTTGGTGCACAGATCGACACTCTAACTCTCTCTTCCTCTTTCTTTCTCTTCCTCCCTCCCACTCTAAAAATCAATGGAAAAACTATCGTCGGGTGAGGATTAACAACAACAACAAATTAAAAGATTTGCTTGTCCTGGGTTTAATTTAATTGGCATTCAGTACGTGGAAATGGTCTTAATGAAATCGATTCCTGTGTTAGAAATCCTTTCTCAGATCCTTGTTATCCCAGGGAGATTAGTTTATACCTTCGAGCCCCAGCAGTGGTCGGCCTGGGCTGCCTTAGAGAGAGAAATGCACCTTTGTCCCTCAGTGTTTCTGCCTCCTGGGATTCAAGTCCAGTCGAGTCTCCTTGGCTGGGGTCTTTGTCCTATGAACAGATACTCGGTTGTGTCTCATGTGTCTGCATTCACTCGTAGCTCTCGACTTGCCTGCTTGGAGCATAGTTAGGTCAGCTCCTACAAATGCATTCCGCAGAAGACTTAAAAACATCAATTGCTTCATTTGTATGCAAATAGAAAGTGGTGAATAATTATATATTATACGCTTTTGTGTCAGTTCATTTAATACTTAAAGCAGTCTTTGTCTCAAAGGAGTGTGGCCTTACTGAGAAAAGGGTATGTGAATGGTACATTTATTCCTGGAGTGGGGAGATTGTTTACATCACGTCTGGACTTTTGTCTCATTGGGCAGATAATTCTGCTACACCAGGAGTCTGCATAGATAAAGAAGTCTACATAGGCACTGTTCTGTGTTTTACTACACGCTTTTGAATTTTTGCCAACAGAGAAATAAGTATTAGAACTGTAGTTAACTGTGAAGCAAGAGTGTAATGGTTAAAAGGAGGCAGATTAGTCTGTCTGGTGTGGCTCAGTGGTTGAGCATCGACCTATGAACCAGAGGTCACAGTTCGATTCCTGGTTGGGACACATGCCTGGGTTGCAGGCTCAACCCCAGTGGGGGGAGTGCAGGAGGCAGCCGATTGATGATTCTCACCGATGTTTCTATCTCCCTCTCCCTCTCCTCTGAAATCAATGAAAATGTTTAAAAGGGAAAAAAAGGCCAATTAAAAACAGCACATTGAATTCTTGGAGAGAACTGGGGAGGGAAGATCCCATGCGAGTCCCAGTCCATTTTACCTCTGCCCTCCCTGGAAATGGATTACGGTTGATCATGATGTGCCTGTTTGTTGTTCTCAGTTGCATGTTCAGGACCTGCCTGTCTAAGCCCTGGCTGGTTTGGCTCAGTGGATAGAGCATAGGCCCGAGGACTGAAAGACCTGCCTGTCACCAGGAGGAAGTGTTTGTAATCAGCAGAGCTGAATTCAAGAAGAAATGCTTTAAATAGCAGAGTGAACTGTCTGCAGACAGGAAGGGGGTTGTGATAGAGATGGCAGGTGTAGAAATGTGGCATCTCAGACCATGAATCATGAACAGACCGTGGATTAGACCCAGGCCTGATGTATTACATTGCCATGGGGTTTAATGATGGCATGCTACAGAAAACGGAGGATGCCTTTTTGTCAAACAGTTGAAGAAAACGACAATAATGTAAAATTTCTCAGATTCTTTTATTTCTAAATGAATGCATATGAACTTCAAGCCACATGTTTCTTAGTTTCAGTTCATCCGTGTGCCGAGCCAGCACGGTCATGGTATACTCAGCCCCATGTTGGGTGCCCCATGTGCCGCGCCAGCACGGCCAAGGGTGAACCTGAGGCGGGGCAGTGAAGGATTTAGAAAAGACAGACAAGAGAATAAAAGCTGGGTCTTGGTGGAATGCTGCTTCTCTGATGGAGAGACAGCCTGCAAGCCGGGTCTTTATTTTATAGCCAGATTCCACGAGGTAAAGTAAGGGTGTGGTCAAGATGTTAACAATGTTCTTCTCAATTACATGCACCTGAACTTTGTCAAGCCCACATTACTCAGCCACGTGGGACCACAGCTATAATTGTACTGGGCGGGCTTTGCCCTCCAAGCTGGAACTTGCATGTGGCTTTGCCACGAGAGGACTGTGCCTTCTCATTAGTCCGAGGCTTGAACCTGTCCAAACACTGTAGCCGCTCTCCATACCCCGTTGCTATAAAATACCCAAAATTGGATGGTGACTAGAGGCTAGAACATAGTTGCCTCGAGACATCATCTGAAGGGTGTGAGCTGTCAAGGACCGGAATCGGGTGTTTTGTGTTTTTTTAAAAATATACTTTATTGATTTTTTACAGAGAGGAAGGGAGATAATTAGGAACATTGATGAGAGAGAAACACCGACCAGCTGCCTCCTGCACGCCCCCTACCGGGGATGTGCCCCTGACCGGAATCGAACCCGGGACCCCCCAGTCCGCAGGCTGACGCTCCATCCGCTGAGCCAAACCGGTTTCGGCCGGAATCGGGTGTTTTAATAGCCTCTCCTCTCTGTTACTTTGGTGTGGGATGAAGGTATAATCTTAGTTATACTTTCTTCCCTGAGACTACACAGGGCACAGCCCTTCAGATGACCAATTCTCTCGGGGAGCAATTACTGCTGCTGACTTCCTGAGCACTTGGTAATAGTCTGCTCTGGTTTTTAGCTGAGCTGCGGCCAGGGCAATAATTTGATAATGAGAGATCCTGATCAAATTAAAGAGCTATTTGCTTCTGGCTGATGATGTTGACAAAAGGGTTGGTGTGTGCACTCCTGCTTTTTTTTTTTAAGGTCAAAGAAATGTAACTACAAACTAGTACAAAAAGCAAAATAACCAGCAGCAGCGTCAAGTTTATTTTCTTTCACTCTTAACATCAGGAGACA
The DNA here is from genome assembly GCF_951640355.1 of Cnephaeus nilssonii. NCBI lineage: Eukaryota > Metazoa > Chordata > Mammalia > Chiroptera > Vespertilionidae > Cnephaeus > Cnephaeus nilssonii. Next base: position 11,964,005 of record NC_137093.1, on the reverse strand, counting down.
GGTCCGCTCTGTATTTGCTGCATTCGGAACTGGCTCTTGTAGCCTCTCGGAGGACTTGAAATTGGAAGTGGGCACCTTGGGAAGGTGACTATACGATGATCTCTAACCTGCTCAGCTCTGTGACTGGGAACCAAGCACTCAGCTCTTGGCTCTCAGTGCCTGGTTCTCACACACATGCATCTCACAGTGGCATTTTTTTAAGACACTTTTGTTTAGTTGGCTGTCATAGTGAATGTCGTTTGCACGGTGGTTCTTTGCCTCTGACAATAGGATGGGATTGCTCTCCATGTGAGTGTTTTTAAAGGATTTGGAGTATATCCCACCCGCAGTGTTCAGAAAAGCAGACAAGAAGGGGCATGCAGTACTCCCTGGTGGACCGCTGGCTCGGTCATCTAAGTCAGGAGCTTTGCAGGCACCTGGGAGCACTGTGGGCAGTGGTGGTGACAGGCAGAGAGGGTGGGCAGGGTTACCATTGCCCCGCCTGGCCTGGGACCGCGCGTGTGCGCAGCTCCCTGGGAGCTCAGGGACCACATGGAGATTGTGATTGGTCTCTAGACCACACCTAGTTGGTGAGTGCAGCTGCTGCCTGAGAATCCCGCAGCTCTGCCGGGATCGCTGGAGTGCACACAAGCTACCATCGGACACCAGATCGGAGAGAAAGCTCTGAGCTGCCGAGGCGGAGTCCTGAGAACTTGGCTAAGTGAGTGAAATGAGGAGAGGGACGCTAGTGGGGCGCTGAGGGGAGTTCCTGGGCAGGGCAGCAGTGGGGGTAAAGAGCTGGTTTGTGATGGTCACCATCTGATTCCATCTGGGGTGGAAGAGCAGTGGGGCTGGAGCAGATGGACAGGAGCACGATGGGGAAGGAGATAAGCCCAGAATCAAACTGAGAGCCACCTCCTGGCACTCCTGCAATCCTGGCCGGCCAGAGGGCTAGCATGCCGGACCACAAAGCAAAGATCCTCAGACCTGCTACTGACAAGCGTTGGGGCCAGGGGATTGCAGAGGGGCTGCAGTGAGGCCTGCTGCCTTTCCCACCCCAGGTGGTCTCTTCTCTTTCGCTCCCGAACAGCAGATGGCTTGAGCTGCAGCCTGAGCGGTGGGAAAAGAAAGCTTGACTCCATCAGCCCATTAGCAGCACTCGCAATATTAAAAATGCAGGAGGTGGATGGGAGCGGCTGGGGAGGGAGACTAATGCAGCAGCCGGAGCTGGGAACAGCTAGGCTGCTCTGCCGTCCAAGCCCAGATCCGGACGGGGAGCCCAAGAACCAGGGGTGACTTTTGGTTTAAAAGAGTGATCATCCGCTGGTGGTGAGGGCCAAAATCAGCGCTTTGGGCTTCCTTAGCCTTAGGGAGGCCTTTCCTCTTCGGAGGGCGGGACCTCACCCAGCCACCTGCGTCCAAGGCGCCCAGAGCAGAGCCCGGCTCAGCAGCCGCCTTGTGTCCGGTGGAGGCTGGCCGCGGGCGGAACCGTCTCTGCGTACTCAGGCTCTCCCGGCTGCCCGTGCCCCGCAGGTCCTCGGCCACCGGCGCAGGGCGATGCCGGCCTTGTCCACCATCCACGTGCTGCAGCTGCTGCGGGAGCTGCTGGCCTTCGTGCTGCTCAGCTACACGGTGCTCCTGGGCGCGCTGCTGCTGGCCGGCTGGACCACCTACTTCCTGGTGCTGAAGTGACAGCGCCTCCGCGCGGCTCCGCGCCCGTCCCGGCCTCCTCACTCCCGGGCCCGGGTCCAGCCCCCCGTCACCACGGCCGGCTTCGCCCCGCCCACCCCGCGCCCTCAGGCCGGGGCCCGGCCCGCGCCACGCGGAAGCTCCGGCGGTTGGGTACCGGGCGCGGCCGTTACAGCCGTTTCCCTAATCCCCGCCCCCTTCTTCCCCGCCTACCCAATCACGACTGCTCCCTCGGGCTGGGGCGTGGTCATGGGGCCGGGCCCTCCGGAGTGGAGGCCGCGCCCCGCCCCCCCGCTCACGAAGCTTCGTCACTTCCGGCGTGTGCGTCTGGCGTCCGCCGGCTGTGGGATGGCGGCTCTGAGGAGTTGGCTGTCGCGGAGCGTATCCTCCTTCTTCAGGTACCGCCGCGGAGTAGGTGTGGGTGAGCGGGACGGGAGACGAAGAGGCGACGCGGAGAGCGCTCGGCGGGGCCGCTGCGCCGGCCTTGCTGGCTTGCCCTTCCCTTATCGGCCCGCCCCTCTCTCCGGTCCGAGGGCGTCCCGCCTCGGCGGGGCGGGTTCTTCCCTCACTGGCGGCTTTTCCGTTATCCCACCTGCGGAACGCGAGCCCCCGGCCTCCCGCTGTCTTCCTGGGGCGGCTCGGCCTGCCCGCCAGTTCCCGCTGCTCTCGAAGCCCGGGCACAGCCGGCGGCGGAAGTGTTCCCTGCGGACCGAAGGGGCAGGGGGGTCGGTCAGCACCCTCGCAGCACCTGCCGCCCAGGTGTGGTCGGCGGGGACTGTCAGACACCTGGCGGGAGCTTGAGTGAGGTTTGAAAGAGCTTAAACGGCCACACCTGGCACCTGTTGAATCCGGCGCCGCCTTTCGGCTCGCATTCCCGCCCGGCGGGGGTTCGCGGAGCTGGGCAGCGCGGGGAGGACTTCAGCCAGTCCCGGGCTTCCCAGCCCAGCGCGCCCCGCCGGCCGCCGGGAAGGCCGACCCCACACCTGCCCGGAGGTTCCTGCGAAGCCGCAGTTAGAGTTCCCACCCGCTGTGAATGGTCGCGGGGACGTCTACAGATTGGTGGGTGTGCCCTCTGGCCCAGCTGGTGTGCCTCGGTGGTTAAGCATTGACCTATGACCCAGGAAGTCACAGATTCCTGGTCAGGGCTCCTGCCTGGGTTGCAGCTCAATCCCCAGTGGGGGGTGTGCAGGAGGCAGCCCATCAATGATTCTCTCTCATCATTGATGTTTCTCTCCCTGTCTCCCTCTCCCTTCCTCTCTGAAATAAACAAAAACATTTAAAAAATAAATGTGGCCTCTGTGTCTAGATACAGACGGAGTGTTCCTGTCGTGGCCAGCTTCCGGAGGCGCTGTTTCTCGGAGTTGATAAGACCATGGCACAAAGCGGTGGCCGTGGGAGTCGGTGTGACCCTGTGTGCAGTTCCCATTGCGCAGGTAAGGCACCATGTGTCATTCGGCAGCATGTCCTCACGCAGGAAGCCCTCATAGTTACACACACACACAGATGGTGTACTCTCGACTGTGCCAGCGTCTTTTCAGAGCTGACCAAACATTAATATTCCCATTCTGGTTGCCTCTTTTTGTAGGAACGGTATCTGAAGTTGTCAAATTGTATAAGGAGGGGAGAGAGAAATAAGTATATTACAGTCTATCACCGAAATAGTCTTTCGTTTAACAAAAATGTCTTGAGCGTTTTTTGTGTACCCTACACCGAACAAAACAGAGTTCCTGCTCTCTTAGAGCTTACATACTAGAGAGAAGAAAGGGGAGAAAATGAACAGATATAAAATGCCAGGTGGCCCTGGCTGGTGTGGCTCAGTTGGTTGAGCGTCATAGGTTTGATTCCTAGTCAGGGCACATTCTATTTTATTTTTCTCTCAACCCCTCTTTTTTTCTCCCTCTCTCTCTTTCTCAAAGCAATAAAAAAACCCATCTTTTTTTAAAAAGCCAGGTGATGAGTGCTGTGCAGAAAACAAATAGGGTGGAATAGGAAGTGTTGGACAGAGTTGTTATGTTTTAGATAAGGTGGTCTAGGAAGTCCACTCGGATCACGTGGTAGTTGAGATCAGAATGATCTGCGAGAGTGAGCCATATAATATTTTGGGGAAGACTTTCCAGGCAGAAGGAACTCAAGTGCAAAGGTAGAAGTATAATACCCTCAAGGTCCATCCATGTTGTTGCAAATGGCAGGATTTTATTCTTTTATATTGCTGAATAATATTCCATTGTGTATGTGTTTGTACATACACATACATACCACATCTTTATCCATTCATCTATCACTGGACACCTAGGTTGCTTCTATATCTTGGCTATTGTAAATGAACATAAAATGCATATATCTTTTTTTTTTTTTAATATATTTTTATTGCTTTCAGAGAGGAAGGGAGGGGGAGAGAGAGAGAGAAACATCAGTGATGAGAGAATCATTGATTGGCTGCCTCCACGCACCCCACTGGGGATCGAGCTTGCAACCTAGGCTCTATCCACTGAGCCAACCCAGCCAGGGCTATATCTTTTCTAATTAGTGATTTTGTTTTCAGATAAATACCCAGAAGTGGAATTGCTGGATCGTATGGCAGTTCTATTTTTAATTTTTTAGGGAGACTCTGTATTATTTTCCATAGCGGCTCCACTAATGTACAATCCCACCAGCAGTGCATGAGGGTTGCCTTTTCTCCACATCCTGGTCAGCACTTGTTGATTTGTTGATAGTAGCTAGCAGCCATTCTGACAGGTGTGAGGTGATCATTCATTGTGGTTTTAATTTGCATTTCTGTGATGATTAGTGATGTTGAACATCTTTTCATGTGTGTTGGCCATCTTGGGAAAAATATCTGCTCAGGTCCTGACATGTTTTAATTTTTTGGGGGGGATGTTGTATGAGTTCTTTATATATTTTAGATGTTAACCCTTTATTAGATGTATCATTTGCAAATATCTTCTCCCATTCAGCAGGTTATCTTTTCACTTTGTTGATGGTTTCCTTTGCAAGACTTTTTGATATATTACCATTTGTTTATTTTCTCTTTTGTTACTGGCTTGAAGAGATATTTTCAAAAATGTATTGCTAAGAGCAATGGTCAAAGAGTTTATTGCCTGTGTTTTTCCTTTTAGGAGTTTAATGGTTTCAGGTCTAACATTTAAGTTTTTTATCTATTTTTTGTTTTTGTATATGGTGTAAGAAAGGATCTATTTTTGTCCAGTTTTGCCAACACCACTTACTGAAATGATTGTCTTTACCCCCACTGTATATCCTTGCTGCCTTTGTCATAGATTGACCATATAAGTGAGGTTTTATTTCTGGACTCTCTCTTCCATTGTTCTGTCTTTTTTTATGCCAGTACCATATTGTGTGATTATTGTCGCTTTATAGTATAGTTTGATATCAGGGAGCATGATAGCTCCCACAGATTTCTTTGGTTATTTGGTGTGGGTTGTTTGTTTTTTGTGGTTCCATATAAATTTTAGGAATAGGTGGTCTAATTTGAGAAGAATGCCATTGGTATTTTAATAGGGATTGCATTGAATCTGTATGTCACTTTTAGTAGTGAGGACATTATAATGATATTCTTCCATTTATTTTTATCTTGTTCAGTGTCTGACAGTTTACAGAGTATAGAACTTTCATCTCTTTGGTTAAATTTATTCCTAGGTATCTTATATTTCTCATGCAATTTTGAATGAACTGTTTTCTTAATTTCTCCTGATCATTTATTATTGGTGTATAGAAACAACAGATTTCTGTATATGGATTCTGTATCCTGAAACTTTACTGAAGTCATTTATTCTAATAATTTTTTGGTAGGAGGCTTTAGGGTTTTCCATATATGGTATTATGTCGCCTGACATAATTTCTAAAGGTGCATGTGCAACTAGGAAGACCAAGAGGAGTCTAGGCACGAGATGATAGTACACTTGGTCTAGGTGGGCAGCGGTGGAGGTGGGAGAATAGGGCTTGCTGATGGGTCAGATGTGGAGTATATAACCTAGATGCTTTTAAAAGGCCTACGCAACTGAAAGAATGGAGTGCCATAGGTTTTTGGAGGAAGAAATAAAGAATTGATGGTCTGAGATATTTAGTAGACATCTAGGTGGAACTGTTAAGTAGACAGTTGATATGAAAGGTGGTACCTTATTTTTAACAATCACTGGTTATAATCTCAGGAAGAACTAAATAGGAAACCAGCAAATTCCACTTTAGCAAAATATTCCTGATACTTAAATGTGTGTTTATCCTCTAAGGTTAATTCCATTTATTACAAGTATTTTCAGCATCCTCTGAGGCTCACTGATGAACCCTCACCTTTTTGTGCTTCCACTTTAACTTTTGTCGCTGCACACTGATGAATCTTTAACCCTAAAACCTTTACTTGAACAGCAGACCATTTTCAGTCACAATTAGGACATTTTTGGGTTTGTCTTTCTCAGTTGGTGTACTAGTCCGAAGCCCCATTTACCTCCGTCTGGGTCACATAAGAGGAACCTCTAGTTGCTCTCCTGCAGGAACAGCATTTTTGTTCTTCAGCACCTGCGGCAGCTCTGCATTGTGTTACTCAAATCCAGGGGACTCCCGTGCCCTCCCGCCCCAGTTCCTGAACATCCCTACACGCATGCATTCTTTTCCTCATTGTGTCTTCTAACCAGATGCCTCACCACTAATCCTAGTTGTCTTCAGGCCCAAGTCCACCTCTCCTTAAAGCCATTCCTCGTCCAACAATCTCCTTTTCTGACCACTTAATGTCTATTTTTATATTTTATGATAGTCCATTTGGCTCTCTCCTGAGTCCATCAGCAGAGCCCATGGGAAGATTTAGTGTGAGGTCTGGATGTCTGTCCTTTTGGTGAAATTATATAACTACTCTGAGCTTCCATTTCCTCATCTGTTAAAAAAGAAGTGATACTATCCGGACTGTTGTGAGGAACTGGTGAAAGTGCACTGTAAAATGTAGGGCATTATGAAGACGTAAGTTATCAGACTAGATCAAAATTAGTTCTCATAAGCACAGATACTGGCATTCCTTCCTTTCTAGCCCCTCGGTGTACGGTACATAATGAATATTTATTTGATTGAATGAAATACAGATAAGGTAAATAAATTCTTGATTTGCTCCTGTATCAGAGATATTTATTGACTACTGCTTTCAACAGGCAACACTATGTATTTACACTCTTTAGCAAGAACAAGACACTAGATGATGGAGGGGCTTGGTTTCCTTGTTAGTTGTAGAACAGGGCTCTGCTGAGGAAGAAAAAGGCAGAGTCAGGTGGTTATATTGGCTTTTTTAACATAATAGCTGAGGTCAGAGTGCTCATTCTGCTCAAAGTCGCCCATTTACTTTCTTCTCCGCTTAATCCTCAACTCTGAAGCCTTTTGTAGCTGTTCTCATTCAACACAGAAGTGATTGCTCCCTGGTCTTGATTGCATTCCTTTTTCAAGTTCTCTATAAGCTCCAGCCCTTCCCCTCCTTATCTGAAATCTTTGAGGGCAAAGAATATCTCTCTTTTTATATCCCAAGCATCTAGCATTGTGGTAATGAATGAATCATACCTTCATGAGATTTGTTGGTTATAATTACTAGCCTTTTATGTAAAGAAAACTGTGCTGTTTGTAGCAGCGACTAAAGAATAAAAGTAGGTAGAAAGCATGCTCTGGAATTACTTCCCCTTACTGTTTTAAATAGCCAAAATAAAGCTTAAGAAGCAGCAGCTGACACAAGCAGCACAGTGCAGGTGCAGTCTGAGAATTACGTTTCCACCTGGCTGTCTGGGACACCTTGTCAGCTCGTGCTTTGGAAGTTGAGTGAAAATGTTTGTGTCTTTCAGAAATCAGAGCCTCATTCTCTCAGTAACGACGCACTAATGAGGAGGGCTGTGTCTCTGGTAACAGATAGCACCTCCACCTTTCTCTCTCAGACCACGTATGCGTTGATTGAAGCCATCACAGAGTATACCAAGGTAAGCCTCCCTCATCTAGACCAGTGGTTAGCAACCTGGCTCACAGACCAAGCCAGTCTGGTGCCTGCTTTTGTGAGTTAACAGTTGCAACAGGCTATAGGGCCCACAACGCCTAAAATATTTACTCTTGCCCTGATCTAAAGCACTGGTTTCTAAAAGAAAAACCTTAAATATAGCAGGGCAGTTTATAAGACAGGGGAACCAAGACGATTTGGTTCAGTTAGGGGTGAAAGGGCCCAAAGTCTACCACCAGCAGCACCAGGGGCCTCTGTGAGGGCAGTTTGGAAACCAGTGTTGTGAGCTAATAGAGCATATGGGTAATCACAATCATTGAAAATGCTCCTATCTTTATTTTCTAGCAGTTTTCTGAGCCTTCTCGATTCCTCTCTGCATTGTGCTCTCTTCTATGTCTGAGTTACTCACAAGCTTTTAAAAACACAAAAGTTAATAAGTGTAGCTCCCACCCTGGAATAATACCCACCCCTACTTCCCACACCGTGCGTGTCTGGGAGGCCGAGGACTGAAGGCCAGTTTGCTGTAATGGGACTTCATCATCTGCAGGTGTGGGTCTCACCAATCCTACGTCATATGCCTCACTTACTTCACTCAGACTTGTTTTTCTATTTGTAGGCTGTTTATACCTTAGTTTCTCTGTACCGACAATACACAAGTTTACTCGGGAAGATGAATTCACAGGAGGAAGATGAAGTGTGGCAGGTGATCATAGGAGCCAGAGTTGAGGTAAGCAAGGAGTCAGGCATTTCCGTATGCCAGCTCCTGCCTCCTTGTGGTGTCTCACCAGTCCCTGTTCTCCCAATCAGTCCTTTCAAATGTGCTTAACCCCTTCCTGTTGTCTGAAGCACTTTGTTCAACTTACAGATGACTTCAAAGCAGCAAGAGTACCTGAGGCTGGAGAGCACCTGGATGACCGCAGTTAGTCTTTCAGAGATGGCGGCGGAAGCTGCGTATCACACCGGTACGTTCCAGTTTTCACTGTGGAGGTGCTACTGGAGTTCTCTTCTGGAGGTCAAATGAGAGATTTGGATTAGATGGCCTAAAGCCCACTGTGGCTCTAACTTGGTGAGAAAAGGTCCCCGTTCTATTTGCACAATGGGGAATGTTACCACCCCTGGAGACCAAGCCAGTAGAAGCTAGGTTGTCAATATCTAGAAAATAAAATGGTAAAACTAGTGCCAACTGGAAAATTTGACTGCCTTCAAATAGTTTTTAAACATTTTATTTATTTTATAACCCAGATAATTAATGAGTAACTAATGTTTGTCTATTTCAGACTTTGTGGTAAGCATCTTATAGATACTTTTAATTTAAACACCCACAGTTCCCTTAAAGTAGAACCTGTTGTTATCATTCCCACCTTACAGGTGAAGAAACTGGGGGCTAGTAACTCACCCAGGATGCTGTGGCACAAGCAGCCATACTAGGGTTTAGGCCCAACTGGTGTGGCTGTGTTTGAGCATCGACCTGTGAACCAGAAGGTCACAGTTCAATTCCCATTCTCCCTCTCTGAAATCAATAAAAGTATATATTTTTTTAAAAAGTATTTTGAGGGAAACCTGACTGGTCCATGGTCCCAAAAAGGTAGCTCACAAATTATAGCCCAGGACCAGCTCTTATTAAGATACGGGTATGTTAAAACACGCCTTTTTCTATTTCAGGATATCAGACTTGGGTCTCTAGTGCCAAATTTTTAAAAGGTACAAAAAAGACTTCTTAGTTAACTAAAACCTGAGGAATCAGATTCTGAAGACAGGTCTGGCGTGGAGGTGGAGACTGGCTGAGGCACTGCCGAGGGACTCCCAGACCACTCACCAGGCAGGCTTAAATCTAGCAGAGGGAACAGGAGAGGAAGTAATAAGCATTAGCTGAAAACATAGGCATTTCCCGGAACTGATTGAACGGGCTCACAAAGGCTCTAAACAGATTCAGAATGTAACAAAAGTATAAGAAAAAAATAGATGTACTTACAAAGGAAGTATAATCAGACATCAGTCTTATCAGCAACCCCAGATGCGAGGTGACAAATGGAATAACCTGGAATTTTATATCCTATCCAGCCAAATATCATTAAAATGTGAACATAAAGATATTTTCAGGCATATAAAGACTCAAAGTTTACCAAACACATGTTTTCTGGAAAAACTACTCTATGAAGAAAAATTATAAGCAACTGAAATACAAGAATAATGAATAAAAGTTCTGAGTATTGAACAAATTTTTAAAAAATGAATCAATTTGGGGAAGTGAAAGCATGCTAAGCCTTCTTACCTTTTTTGGGAAGTAGAGGGACATTGGCTTAACATTAGACACGGCTAAATACTGCAAAGAGAATGGGGGAAGGGACACAGAAAAGCAGGGCAGTTGAGGAGAAATGAAACCTATTAGAAAAGGCAAAGGAAAACAGGAACAGCAGCAAACATCAGTAATCACAATAAGAACAGATTAAATTTACTGTTATTAAATGATCCTTTTAGATTATGTTAGAAAGAATTTTGGCTACAACTGTTTACAGAGGCACCTAAAACAAAATGGCATAGGAAAGTTGAAAGTTAGAAAAAGTGAACCATAAACAAAGAGTGTTACCCAAAAACACTGGCAGAGCAACATCAGAAAAAGGATTTAAGACAAAGCATTAAAAGGGACAGAACAATTCATAGAGAAGATAACAATCATGAGGTACCTGGTATTGAGCTTTATACGCGTCTCAGACTCACTGGTCAAGACCAAAACAGTTAAAGCTAAAAGGGTTGGAAAAGAATGATTTTTCAAAGCTTAACCAAACATATATACTGAAAAGAAAATTTTGTTTACTCTCCACACACATTCTTTTTAAACAAATAGAACGTGTACAAAAGCTGATTTTGTGCCAGGTGACAAAGACTTAGCAAATTCCTTCACACTCCTCCCCCACCAAAACTCAAAATGGAAAATTAAAAATATTTAGAACTGTGATGATAAATGCAGTATATAACTGACCCGTGAGTTGTAAACTAATTGGCTTTAAAGAGAAATTGAGTTGTAAACTAATTGGCTTTAAAGAGAAATTGACATGTGTGTGTCATAAATACAAAGAACAGCAGCATGAATAACAGGTAATGTTCACTGTATGAGAAGTACTAAGTTACTTAGAACTTAGAAAAAGAGCAAAGTAAATCCACATAGTGTAAGAATAAAAGAAATAAAACATATAAGAAACTTAAAAAGAAATAGTCAAGAAGGTAAAATTTGGTTCCTTGAAAAGGATTTAACCTTTTGCACTCGGATGTCAAGTGTGACTTGACACGGTTAGCATCGGTAGCAGCTTGAGAAAAAAGCGAGTGCAAAGGGTTAAAAATAAGATTTGGCACGTGTGGCTTTTTAGAGAGCAAAAGCAACATCAGAAAGAGCTATTATTGTTTTGAAGGTTTTTTACATTGTATGAGAATCCCAAATTGGCCCAAGAAGTAAAGAATCCAAAAAAAGACCAATCACCATACAAGCTGAAATAGTATTAAAAGATTCTGTGCTCCAAAAGTAGACACTAAGCCCAGGCTGTTTTGTGGAGAGTTTAATCTACTCTTCTAGAAACATAATTCCTGTTACAGAAAGCGTACCAGTCATAGAAGGTGATGGAAAACCTCCCATTATAATGTATAAAGCCAGCACAGGCCTGATCTAAGACGACTAGACCAGCACCAAAACAAAAATACAGTTCAGTGTCACAGATACAGATGTAAATCAAGCATAGCCATTCACCCTCACAATACAGTGATAATCCAGCATTGGAAAAAACTGCCAACATAATTCACTACTTGAGGTCATGTAATCCTATCAATGTATGCACCAAAAGCCTTCAGTAAAATGTGGTACCCATTTGATTTCTATCTACAATTATGAATAGAGAGAATTTTCTTAAATGATAAAGGCTGATCCTACTTAACAGTGAAATATGACAAGCATTTCCATCAAGGTCAGAAATGAGAGGTGGATGCCTGCTATTAACCACTACCTTTCAGCATTGTACCAAAGGTTTTCATTAATGCAGTAAGATAGAAAACCATCCAAATGTTCATTAGATAATGGGTAAATATGCCTATCTCGTGATGAACTACACTAGCAACAGGTAAAAGAAATGATAGAGCTCAAAAACGTTTCTAAACAAAATTGCAAAAGACATTCAATAAATACCTTTTGTGCTATTATATAAACTTATAGTAATATTTTTCTAAGCATTCCATATATATATGGCCAATTTTATTAGTGCTCTCTTAATTTATCAAAAAGAAATCAGTATTTGTGAATTTAAATTAATAAAGCATCTATTTTAAGTGCTATGTAGCTATAAAGATTATGGGGATTGCATGTAATAATTATGATAGCTGCTCATAGCTGGAGAAATATGCTAGGACTTTGACAATAAAAAGTAAAATGCACACCTGAATGTGGAATGAGAGTGCTCTGCAGACAGAAGGCTGGCAGGGAGGACGGGCTCAGGTGACAACCACGGAGCCCCGGCTTTCCTGCGGCCACTCGCACCCACCCTGTTGGCCTGCTCAGCTTAACTGTCCCCTCTCTCGGCAGGAGCCGATCAGGCCTCCATCACCGCCAGGAATCACATTCAGCTGGTGAAGTCGCAGGTGCAGGAAGTGCGCCAGCTCTCCCAGAAAGCAGAGACCAAGCTGGCAGAAGCACAGACAGAAGAGCTCCGTCAGAAAACACAGGACGGGGAGGACAGGGCTGAGCCGGAGCAGGAGGCCTACCTGCGTGAGGATTGAGCGCCTGAGCCCGCCCACGTCTGCCCACTCAGCCTGGGTCGGCACCGCTTTCTCTGCACGGAGAGGAGGCGCAGGTCCTGCCCTGGCCCATCAGGCCAGAGGCATTTGTGAGCTGTGAGTGCCTGACCCCTGACCCCTGGTCTCAGGCTCGTACTGGACCTGGTTCTTAGTCCGGGGCACTGCAACCTGTTTACCGTTGCACCCCACTCAGCACAGCTGCCCTCTCACCCACCCACCGATTGTTATACTTCCTGCCCAGAGCATCTCACCAACCTGGCAGACAGAGTCCTTTTCTGTCATGCCCACAAGTTCAGTAGCTGTTTTAACCTCATTTCCAAACTTATTCAAATAGGAGTTAGTATTTGCTCCCTGCATAGGGGTGTGAGTTTTGGGGGAGAGGGGAGCCTGTCCTCTTTGTAAGATTTCTTTTTAAGTGTTTCTAACGCCTTCTCTGGCCTGGCCCCCTGGCCCGGTAAGGACAGCCCAGGCCAAGCAGCCAAAAGTCCATTCGTTATTCTTAAGGGACTGAACGCAGAGTGTTTACCTGGTACTTTCAACAGGACTTACTCCACACCTGCTTCCTGTGTCCTTCTTTCCTTCGAGTTTCTCTATTGTATCTGAAGGAGAATAATTTTTTTTGCATTTAAAAATGAAAATGTGTGTTATCTTCTGGGGTCCTCTGCAGCCTCCCACTTTTACCCTCCCCCCCCCCCCGACTGGCAGAATGCTAAGCGGCTCCAGAAGCCCCCTCCTTTTTCCCCCTCCCCCATTTGCTGTGCTTTGGGAACCATTCAACACGTGTCGGTCCAAATTAGCCAGGTTTCAGAGTTTTTAATCAAAGTTAGAAAAGTTTGGGAGGGGGTTACAAAAACAAAGTCAGCATTTCCTGAAGACCATCATGGGTCAAGTTTCAAGTTTCTCAATTTCTATGATAGGAAAATCTACACTCAGTCCATTCAGCCCACCCCTCAGAGCTGGGACAAGGGGCCAGCAGCACACTTGAGCCTCTCATCTGTCACCAGTGCCCACATGGTCCACATCTCCAGGGGGCTGAGCCGGTGCACGAGGAGGAGCCCTCTGAACAGGCAGGGGTCCAGGGGGTCCAGGGGCTGCCGTATTCCAAAGGTCTTGAAGCCAGCATGGTGCATGGGGCTCACCCCCAGCTTCCTCAGGCACATACCCACAAAGACGTCATCGATGGGGAAGAGTTCGGCCTCTTCCACGGCTGCTCGGAGGTGCTGCACGGTGGCCCTGGACATGACATACCCTCCGCCCCCAGCATAGGGCGGGTAATGGCGGGCCCTGTACATGGAGGGTGGGATGAAGTACTTGACCTTGGTGTTCCTGTTAGGCAGAGCCTGGCGGATGACATCTCCCACCAAGAGGTCCTGGGCTGGGTCCCAGCCGTCCAGGAACTCCAGGACATTGGGCACGTGGACAAAGACATCGTCATCGCCCTTTAGCATGAAGTGGGCCTGGGGACAGGCAGCCGCCACCCAGCGCTGCAGGTGCAGCTCCTTGAGCGTCAGGTTGAAGAAGTCCTCAGTGAAGTCCCACTGGAGGATATCGTCAAACTCCCGACTCTCATAGGCCAGCAGCTGGGCAGGGGGCGCGGGGCCTGCCACCCCTAGGAGGAACACCAGCTTCAGCTGCCGGCCCCGAGCCCAGCCTCCCGCCCGGCCCCACGTGCTGCGGATGGCCGCACGCCGCTCCACGTGGCCAGGCTGCGACTTGATGGCCAGGAGCAGAAAGACATCCTCGGCACAGCCTGAAGGTTCCAGCAAGATGGAGAAATTGCGGCAGTGGCGATAGGTCAAGAAGAGACGGTGACGGCTAGGCAGGGACAGGGAGGCATTCGCCACAGTGTGGTTGGGTGGACAGTGGCTACGTCGGGGCCCCGGGGGAGCCCAGAAGGGCTGGCGGGCTGTGGGGACCCCTGCCGGCTTGGCCTCCTTCTTCAGGAAGAGCAGGCAGCTGAGCAGCAGCACAGCGAGGCTGTACAGGACCAGCCAGCCCAGCCTGCGGAACATGGCAGGGCCTGCAAGGAAAGAGCCTGTGAGCGGCCCGGCCCGGGACCAGCCTCAGCCTCCACCTCGCCTCCCTGGTCCCAAGAGCAAGTTACCCACAACCCCGCTGGCCTCGGGGACTGCTTTTATTTAATCTTTTAAACGAGTCTTCCAGCTCTTTCCGAGTCCCTCTCCCTCACCTGCTATGCCAGCCCCTGCCTGCCTTCTGTCAGCGGAGGGCTCTTAGGCCAGCTTCCCCCCAAATGACTTGCAGCCGCTTTAGAACAGGCGCCGTGCGCATTCCCAGCGTTTGCCAGGAAACTCCAGTGCCACGCACAGAGCTAGTTTAGCTTCGGGTTAAATTCGTTCTAAGGACCAAACATGACAGTCTGGGCTCTTACGTCCAAGTCAAACCATTTCCAAGAGTCTGCTGTGTAGGGGGCAGGCCCTGTGTTGGGTGTCTCAGCCGCAGCAGATGGAGCCACCACTGAGCACCCCTTCAATCTGCTGAGACGGCCTGGGTTCTTGGGTAGTCAAACCGGGTTTTAGGGACAAAACGCACGCACAGGAAGAACATGGAAGCAAGTAGGAAGCTGGAGCCTGGTGCCAGGCTCGTGCACTTCCAGATCTGGTTGTCTCGGGTTCCCAGCAACGCAACAAGGCCAAGAAACGCTAACCCACAGAGGCACGTGCCCAAGGTCCGGAGCAGCAAAGCCAGGCCTCAAAGCCCTCCCTTCGCCACTCTTGCCACCTTGTCCTGGTCCCACAGGCCTCCCGGTCTACCCCCGTTAGCCTCAGCCTATGGTTGCTGCCGCTGCCACCCCACAGAAGCACCTCTTCCAGCTGCTAGGGGTGCGGTGACGGGCAAGACAGGCAGGGTCCGGGCCCTCACAAAGACCCTGAAAACCAGTATGAACTTCAGATAGTGCCGGGACATGACAGTGTCATGGAAGCCAGGGGCCGGGAAGGCTGTTGAAACTGCCCAGTTTAAAGCGCACCTTGATAAAGGACATTTGAGCAAGAACTGGATGGCGTAAGGGACCAAACCCATAGAGATCTGGAGAGCGCGTGCCAGGCAGAGGGACAGTTAAGTGGGGAGCCCCTGAAGCAGGCGTGCAGTGGCTGGGTGTGGAGCAGCGAGGAGGGGGCCGCAGTGTAAGGGCGTTCCTGTGGGCACCTGGAGGTCCTGGAGGACCCGGCAGAGGCAGTACAAGAACTGACATGGTGAGAAATTCACTGCAGCTGCCGCTAGATAATGGATCCGGGAAGAGCGAGTGGAAACAGGAGACCAGCTGAAAACTCAGTAGTGGGGACCCAGGACGAGCCGTGCCTAGGGTGGGTGTGGCTACGGGACGGGAGGGCTGGATGGGTTTCAGGTGGGAAAATGGGTTTCAGGTGGGAAAATGGGTTTCAGGTGTGGAAGGCAGGCCCCCGGGTGGGTAGTGGTGCCGATTACGGAGCAGCTGCAAAGCAAGCAAGCGGCTTGGTTTTGTCGTGCGAGTCTCAGTAGCCAGGCTGGACCGCGCGAGGGACCTGTGGCCCTTCTGCCCACCCCTCTCCGCTGAGCCCAAACCCTCGGTGGCCCCCACCGCCCGAGCACCAAGTCCGCACCGCAGTGACCGGCAGCTTCTGCTCCGCCACCCCCGCCCCCCACACACACACACCTGGGAACCCCTGGCCAGTGCTGCCGGCTAAGAGGTCCCCGCTCCCCACCGAGAACTCCCGCACCCGCTCAGCGAGTGCGCGACCCCCTCTAAGTGCGTGCTGAGCCCCAAGGGTTTGTAATTGTTTCTGGGATGACAGCCAACCTGACACCCCACGACGAGACAAAGGGCCAAAGCTGGTCCATTCCTTCCACGCGAGGCTCTACGGGGCTGTTGTGGGGCCGCGGGGCCGCCCAGCACGACCGGGAGCCCGCGGCGGACACCCCTCCGGGCTGAGCGGACAAGCAGCGGCGCCCTCTGCGCACGAGGCGCCCTCCCCGGCAGCGGGGCTCCAGGGGCCCCGGGCGGGCACGACCGGCCCCTCGCGGACCTACCTGAGCCGCCGGCCGGTCCGGCGCAGGCGAGGCGTTCAGCGAGCAGCTCGCGCCGCGGAGCGGGGACCCGGAGCCTCCGCCGCGCGCACCTCGCTCAGCCCGGGCGGTGGGCGGGGCGCGGCCGCGGCCGCTTTTGTGCGGACCACGCCCACCGGGGGGACCTCTGGGCGGGCCCCTCCCACCTGGGTCCCCAGGGCCCGGGCGCCCCTGTGGGCGGGACAGGCCGGCCCGACCCCGGGAGAAGCCGCCCCGCTCCCGCAGCGCCCGGCCCCCCGACGCGCGGCCAGACAGACGCGGGGCTGCGGCTTCAGAACCTTTAATGCGGCTACACGACGAGGGTCCGCAGCGCCTCCTCGGCCGAGCGGCACTGGTTCACCTGGATCTGCACCTCCACCGTCAGCGGCTCGGGGTGGTAGTCGTTCTCGTAGCCTGAGGACGAGACCGGCCGCACAGAGTCGGCGGCCGCCCGGGCCGGCTCCTCACGGCCCCGAACGCAAACCCGGCCTCGGCGCGACCAGGGAGCCCGTCTCGGGCTCGGACGCCGGATAACGAACACAAGGAAGCCGCGCTGCCCTGGGGACCACCGCCTCCCTTGAAGGACACAGACAAGACTGGTTGTTCAGACGCGAGCATTTGGTAGATATTCTCTTTTAAAAGCGAATGACGCACACCTGGCGCTTCAGGGACACCTGGAAGCATTTGATAAAGTTGTGACACCTGAGCTTTCAAATAGACACCAGGACTTGGGAACATCGTGTCTGCCACCATGAACTCCGTTTTCCAACACTCAAGACTGCTCTCCTGACAGGGGCGGTGACAGCCAAGAATGGGCTGTTTTTGAAATTGTGTGAAATGTCCACACTTGGAAGCTCTGCAGAACTCAGTGAACCAGTTTTTACAAAAACCCAGTGTCTGGTGTTGGGGACTGCGCATGGGCAAGAGCCGTGCAACATGCAGGGGCGCCCACAGGATCTGAAGACGTTCCTTCCCGACTCCGCTTTCACCTGGAACTAACCGCCCAAACCTACGAGCGGGCACTTGGCTGTCCCATCAGAGAAGGACGTCTGCAGTCAGGAAGCCTACACACCCTCCGCCCTTCCGGGTCCATGCCCGTGTGAGGCTGGACTTCCTCAGCCTCCCACCTCCCGAGGACCACAGGGGCGGCCAGGTGTTAGAGGGGTTTGCAAAAATGTAAACAAAAATAATTTCAAGATCAACTTAACCCCACAACTCTGTCACCACTCACAAGTCGATACTGGTATGGTCCTGAAGCCCGCAGTATAAATCCTCTTGTGCTTTTTCTACCCCCACCCCCACCCCCGCCCCACGATGTATTTTACTTATTTTTTCTTTGTTCTTTTTCAAAGTGGTTTTGCGACCCTATGTCCTTTGCATTTTCATATGCATTTTAGAATCAGATTGCTGATTTCTGTGGTTTTTTTTATTCCTCTAGGATTATGACTGAAATGGCATTGACTCCTCTATAGATCAATTTGAGAAAATCCGACATCTGAATAATATTCAATCTCCTAATCCATGGACAAGTGCACTTACCTTATACTTTTTTCAGGTGAATTTTTTCATTGAGAAAATTCATCCACCAGGTGAGGACACATGAGACGGCCCTGGCTGTTAACCAGGAAGAGGCCCTTACCTGACAAGGCCGGCATCTTGTTCTTGGACTTCCCTGGCTCCGCAGCTGCGAGAAATAAACGTCTGTTGTTTATGAGCTGCCCAGCTGTGGTGCCCTGTCATTGCAGCCCCAACGGGTGAATACAGGTCCTCGGTAGACACTCCCTGCCCTCGGTCACCGTCATTGGCTCTTACCTTTTTTAGCTTTCTTATTCTTTGAATCCTGAGGGAAGAACCACCAAATAAGACGCTCACAGCGTGGGGGATGCTGGGAAAGGGGTGGATGCAGGTTCCAGGGCATCTTGTGGGCGGCTCCCCCCTGCCACGCCTCTCCTGGTCCCGGAGGCAGGGCAGGGGCTCCTAGGGAGGAGGGGGCCCCACCTGCCCCCTTGCCTCGCTCCTTGCAACTGAGAAGGGTCCCCCTGCCCCACGACCTCACTGGCCGTCCTATGCCTTCTGGGGCCTTCCAATGCTGGGGCTACTTGAGGGGGTTTGGGACCTCCTCCCACGCCTGCCACCCCAACCCTCCCACCACCTGGCCCCACGGCCCTTGCTGGCCCAGCACCATTTCTGTGGGGAGGGTGTGGCAGGGGCCTACGGTACCCGGAGAAATGTCAGCCTGTCGGATTCCAAGGTGCGGATCACCCCAAACTTGCACAGGGTGGACACGAGTGGCTCCCCCGCCAGCAGGGGCTCCAGGACCACCAAGCCGCTGCCCAGCACCCGCAGGATGGGTGGGTCCTGGCGAAGCTCCTTAGAAGGCCCCCTCTTCTTCCTGGGCCCCTTCGGTTCCTGCGGGGAGAGGCTGGGAGGGTGACAGGGCCCGGCAGGGAGGTGCCCAGTGCCCACGGCCACTGCCCAGGGCCGGCGGTACCTTCTTCTCCTTCTCCTTCTCCCCTTTGGCGGCCTTGTCTTTCCCGTCTTTCCCCTTCTTGTCTTTCTCCTCTTTCTCTTTCTCTTTCTTCTTCTCTTTCTCCCCTTTGCCCTTGCCAGGCGAGGGGATGTCGACGGGAGGTGGCACCACGGGCCAGGAGAGAATCTAGGGGACGGCAAGGCGGCCTTGTGTGAGCACAGGCCAAGCTGGGGCCGGCGAGGGTCTTTCTGGAAAGGGGCTGAGACCACGCAAACGGGAGCTGGACGGCGGACCCTGGAGAGAAGACGCACGGGGGGGGGGGGGGGGCGGGGGCGCCGGTCCGCCTGGGCCCACCTTCTCCTCCACGATGGTCACGGTGGTCCCCGCCAGCAGGAAGGCCTTGAGCGGCACCAGGTCCTTGAGCGTGTGCTGCATCTCATAGTTGCAGGGGATGACGTCAGCCCAGGGCTTGCGGACGGTGCTGAAGAGGACTGTCCTGGGGGTGGGGGGTGGGGGGGGGGAGCAGGCGTCATCAGGGGCCAGGGACAAGGCTGCGGAGCGCTGCAAGGAGAGGGCGTGGGGCGGGGGCTGAGGGCACCGGCAGGCGGGGGGCCGGAGGCGGGAAGGGACAGGGCACGGTGAGGAAGGGGGCAGCACTCTGCGTGGGGCTTTCCTTCAGGGGTGACTGTGCACTCAACAGGGGATGGAAGGCAACCAGGAACCAATCAGAACCTTTAAAAAACTTCAGCCAAGCCCCGGCCGGCGTGGCTCAGTGGCTGAGCATCGACCTATGAACCAGGAGGTCACGGTTCGATCCCGTCAGGGCACATGCCTGGGCTGCAGGCTCGATCCCCAGTGTGGGGCGAGCAGGAGGCAGCTCATGAATGGTTCTCTCTCATCACAGATGTTTCTCTCTCCCTTCCTCTCTCTGAAATCAATAAAACATACACACACACACACACACACACATATATATATACACACACACACATGTATAAATATAAAAGATAAAGTTATGGACCGAAATACAGTAGAAGTTAAGTCCAATGAAGCAATTCAGCCCAGAGCTTGCAAACGTGTGAGGTAACTGCAAAGACAAATGTTAAAAGGGAAATGTAGAAATGGAGGAAACGTGGCAATAAGTGACCTTAAAAATTACTGCTACCGACAGACAGACTCTGACAAAGAATGTCAACTGTACTTCCAGGTGAAGCAAATTTCATCTGCGCTTGAACTTAAAAGTGCATGCCCAACACACCTCCATGCGGAAATCCTGCTTGCGAAGACGTCAAGGACAACACTCACCCACTGGGAAGAGCAGCCCCCTCCCCAGGGCCAGTCCGCTGGGGGTACCCCTTGTCACAGTTCCCTTCCCGGAGCAGCTTCCTTTCCATCTGCCTTTCCAGTCCCACCTTCACCCTGGCTCCTGGCTGTCCTCGGGGCAGGGGTACTTCACCCCTACTTCCCTGGGAGCCCAGCGTGTGGGGTGCCGACTCCATTTCCCCTGAGAAGGGCCAGCGCCCGGGGCAGACCCACAGTCACTGTTCAGGACACTCCCGTAGCTCAGGTGATGGTTTAGGTGGTGGAGTTGTGGCTCTTACTTGTTTTTACTAATCTTTCCAAAAATTAAAACAGGGACCGTGGAGTCGGCTGGGACCAAGTCAGCCCCTGGCCCGGGGCCCGTCCCTGTCTCCGGTCACAGTGGGGACACCAGCCCCACCCCCCCACTTCTCAGCAAGCCTGCGTGCGTCCTTTAATTACAAAATGGTGGAGCCCTGGCCGGCTTGGCTCAGTGGATAGAGCGTCAGCCTGCCGACTCAAGGGTCCCAGGTTCGATTCCGGCCAAGGGCACATGCCTGGGTTGCGGAGTCGATCCCACTGGGGATCGTACAGGAGGCAGACGATTCATGATTCTCTCTCATCATGGATGTTTCTCTCTCTCTCTCTCTCTCTCCTTCTCCCTTTCTCTCTGAAATCAATACAGAAATATTAAAAGAAAAGAAAAGGTTGAGAGCTTCACACTAAATGAGAACCGGCTCTGCGTCCTCAGACCCTCCATCCTCACGAAGACCCTCCGGCCAGAAAGACAAGCTGCCCCCGGAGCCCAGGGCGGGCGGACTTGGGGGCCCGGGGAGCCCAGGGCGGGCGGACTTGGGGCGAAGAGCCTGGCGGGGCTGGGAGGCCCCAGCCGGTGTCAGAGGCGGGTCAGCTCCGGACGAACTGAAGGGGTCCGCCCTGAACAAGTGGGGGCCGCGCAGTCCCCCCTCGGCGGGGAAATGCAAGCTTCTGCGCTGGGGGCGGGAGGCTCCGACCCAGGAGAGAGGCGAACCCCAAGAGCACACCTTACACCTCGAGGTGCCCGGCCCGGGGCTCTCGGCTCTCACTGGGGGGCCGGGGAAGGGGGGAGGGGGGGTCCCGCTGTGGCCAGGCCGCGCCCTCACCCTGGGGACGGGCAGAGCCGGAGGTCCATCCTCGGCCGCAGCTGGGCCAACTCCTCGGCGGAGCCCAGGGACCGGGGCAGGGACGGCGTCCCGGCCGACACCCCCGACTCCAGCTCCACCGACTGCGACTGCGACGCGGACGAGGGCGCGGACTCGGCGGACTCTTCCGCCTCCTCGGCGGCGGTGGGGGTGGCGGGCGCTTCCTCGGGGACCTCCTCCTCGCTGGGCGTGGGCTTGACGATCTGCGGGGAGACGGGGCGCAGCGGGCGTGGGGGGCGCCGGGCCGGACCGAAGGGAGCGCAGTGCGGGCGCCGGTTCAGGGGGCCCGTCTGTCCGCGCGAACCGCATCCCCTCGCCGTCCCCGCGGACGCTGCCCGGGGCTGGGAGGCGGGGGCTGGGAGGTGGGAGCTTCGCCTGGAGGGGAAATTGGGCCCCCCCCCCCCATTCTCAGGACCAGCCCTGGGCGCACCTCAGCCAGCACCCCTCCATATTCGCTCCCTTCGCCTTCCTCGTCCTCCACGAAGTCGTAGGTCACGTAGTAGCTGTAGGTGATGAAGGGGCCGTGGGGCCCCGGGTCCGGGTCCAAGACCGAGGAGTCCAGAACCCCGCGGATGTTTCCAATCGTCACCACGAACTGAGCCTCGCGCGCCAAGAAGTCTGCGGGGAACGGGCAGGAGGGAGGGGCGGCGGGTGGGGGCGGGCAGACGGCGGGCCGAGCGCTGGGGCTTGGGGTCCGGGGCTGGGTCCCCGCTCGCCAAGGGACTGGGCACGGCTCCTGGCGAGACGCCCTTCGGCCTGCTTTCCCGGCCGGGCCTGTGCGATGGCGCCACAGCAGCCCCGGCCCGCAGGCAGGACGCTCCCAGGTGGGAAGGCGAGGCCTGGGCAGGAGGTGCCCTCTGGCCATCAGTGTGTGTCACCTTGACCTTGAGAAGGCTCTGGTGCAGCTGTGGCGAGGGCCACCAGGGGGTGATCTCAAGCCACCACGGAAGGGAAGCCGCTGATCAAAGGGTGTTTCCCATTTGCCTAGGAAGGGGAGTGGGGGACCCAGGAGGCCCCAGCCTCCCTCCCGCTGTCCCCAAATCCCAATCACCCATCAAATCTGGGAGAGACCAGCCAGGGTCTGGGCCAACCAGGGAGCGTGGGGACAGACCCAGCGGGCCGGTGGGCCGCTCCCTCACCCCCTTTGTAGCGGAGCCCCTGGAACTGGTGCTTCTCGCTGGAAGACACGGTGATGTCGTCCAGCACGCAGAGCCGGGCCAGGCTGTCGATGGTGAAGCCGCGGTAGTAGGGCACCAGGGCCAGCGGGTTGCCCTGCAGCACCAGCAGCCGCAGGCGCTGCAGGGTGCTGAGGCTGGCTACCATGCCCTGCAGGTCTGTCAGGTCGTTGAAGCCCAGGTCCAGAGACACCAGGTTGGGCCTGGAAGGTGAGCAGAGGGGTGGGGTTGACCTGACGTCCAGCCTCCCTCAGCACCCCACGCCCAGGACAGTCAGGAGGCCTGAGCGCGCACGCACACACACGCCCTCCTGGCTCTGCAGTCCCTCTCTCTGTGGTCCTGCCATCCCCACAGGTCAGAGATGGGCCTAGTCACCTCCTGCCTCTGCCTGACGCCTATGGACACATCCTCTCTTCTAGGTTAATCATCTCGGTATCTCCCGTGGAACCATATGGTGTTGTGCAACTAGAAGGTTCTCTCTCTTAGTTGTTAATCCTCACTCGAGGATATTTTCCCATTGATTTTTAGAGAGAATGGAAGGAGGGGGGAGAGACACACAGAGAGAAATACCAATATGAGAGAGACACATCGATTGGTGGCCTCCTGCATGAACCAGGGCCGGGGATCGAGCCTGCAACCGAGGTACATGCCCTTGACCGAAATCGAACCCAAGGCCTGACACTCTATCCACTGAGCAGACCAGCCAGGGCACCTAGAAGGTTCTTGACAAAGACTGACCAGCTGTCAGGGAAGTCGGAGGGAAGCCCCTTTGGGAGGAGCGATGGGTGGGGGAAGAGGGTCAGGTCACATGGGGACCTGGGGAGGGGACGCTGGAGGAGGCGCGTGGGGCCTGGAAGCTGGAGGTCGCTTCCAAAGCCAGACTGGCAGCTAATCACAGGAAGCCCTGTGGTTCGTCTCTTGGGGCCGTGGGTGCAGAAGAGCCCGCCGGTGAGGGCGGAGGCTGGGCGGGGGGCCAGGCCGGGCACGGTGGTTTCCTCACCGCCAGGCAGACTAGAAAGCAAACTGATCTCAGCTCTGAGAACAGAGGGAGAGGCACACAGGGAGACACCTCCTCGGCCCCATCTCCCACGATCATCTGCCGCCTCCCTCCTTTTATGGCCCGTCCTGCCACGGCGGGAAACACCGACTTCACCCCCAGCAGCCTTTTCAGCAGAACCAGCGGAGCGTCAGCAGGTCGAGTCACACCTTCCCTTTCATTTCATAACAGTGAGAGGGAGGTTTGTAGGTTTTTCTGAAATCTACACTCAGCATTAAGCAGGTTACCCAGCCTATGATAAGTCTTACTTTCCACAGCCCAGGTGGGAACACTCGGTTCTCTGTCCGTGGTACAAATCTAAAGCCCAAGCGTACGTCTCTTTCCTGGGCCACGTCCCTGACGTCTGCGGCCAGTGGAAGAAACGATCAGAATCGTGGCCTCTGACCTCATCGTCGGTGGGTGCAGGGTTTTCAGTTTCCCACTCTTCCCCCACCAAGGACACAAAGTCAAACCAAGAGTTCTCAGCTCAGGACGATTTGGTCCCCGCTGACCTTTGGCACTATCTGGACATGTCGGCTGTCACGCTGGTGCGGGGTGGCTGCTACTGGCATCCACTGGGTAGAGGCCAGGGATGCTGCTCAGCTTCCTGCAGAGCCCAGGACAGCCCCACACGAAGAATTTTCCAGCCCAAATGTCCACAGTGCCCAGGTCTCGGGAGCCGGCTCTAAAACACGGCACCCAAGCAAAGGCCTGACCTCCTCCCACCACCTCGGGGTCCTTTCCTGGCGTTCTGTGAGGGGTGTGTGTGTGTGTGTGTGTGTGTGTGTGTGTGTGTGTGTCTGTGTGTGTGTCTCTGTGTGTGTGTGTGTGTGTGTGTGTCTGTGTGTGTGTCTGTGTGTGTGTGTGTGTGTGTCTCTGTGTGTGTGTGTGTGTGTGTGTCTGTGTGTGTGTCTGTGTGTGTGTGTGTGTCTGTGTGTGTGTGTCTGTGTGTGTGTCTGTGTGTGTGTGTCTGTGTGTGTGTGTGTGTGTGTGTGTGTGTGTGTCTGTGTGTGTGTGTGTGTGTCTGTGTGTGTGTTAAATTGAGTCAGAGAAAGAAGTTTTATGTCTGGGGCCAGCAGCCAACCAGGAGTTATTACAGAAGAGAGGAAAGCTGGGTCCCTTTCAGTGTCCAAATCTAATGCTTTCTCCCTTTCCCGCTTCCGTCTGGGGCTCCCGAGTTACCAGTGCTGGGAGGTGATGTACATGCTTTGCAGGGGGCCCAGAAGCTTGTTGTGGCCCAGCCCCAAGTGCTGGAGGCCCGGTGGAGGGCGAGCGCACAGACACTTCATGCTGGTGATGTTGTTGCCGTAGAGCTCCAGCACCTGCAGGGGCGGAAAGGACACCTGTGAGCCCAGCACCGCCCGTCCACCCCGTCCTTCCGCCCCGACCACCGCCCGTCCACCCCGTCCTTCCGCCCCGACCACCGCCCGTCCACCCCGTCCTTCCGCCCCGACCACCGCCCGTCCACCCCGAGCACCGCCCGTCCACCCCGTCCTTCCAGTCCCGGAAACTCCGCAGAGGAAGCACCAATCCTCATGCCACGTCTCCCTTTCCACCTGACCCGCTTATGAAAGCCCGGGGAGAAAATATTCCCGCAGCAGGCGTGGGGAAGTTTCTTTTTCTTTTGTGACGGGAACTTTAAAATTCGGAATGGGAGGTGATATTGGAGAGCGTGGGAGGGGACATGCACAGCACTTGGCCACGTGTCTCTGTGTTAACCCCCCTCCCCCATTCTTTTGACATTGTTTCGAAAGGGCTGACTCTGACCAACATGGATCTTACAGATAAACAGCATGTTTGTATAAGAATTCTAGGAACTAACTTCAAAAGAAGCCGACTCTGACCTTCAGGCATTCCAGCTCAGGGAGATTTGTGACCTTGCACCTTAGAGCCAGGATGACGCACATCAGACCACCCCTCAGTGTGGAGATCCTATCAGAATGAACCCTGCAGGTCTGTGGTAGAGAACCTTTCTCCACCCCCTCCCTTGATCTCTCTGTTCTGCTTTCCCTCTCTCCTTATAAAAACCCCCGCCTGCACCAAGATGTTGAATTGGGCTTGGTGACGAGAGTCCCCCGTCTTCTCAGGCTGCTGGTTCTTGAATAAACCTACTTTCCTTCCATCAGTCCGTGTCTCTTTTTTTATTTTTTAAAAATTATTGGCCCTAGCCGGTTTGGCTCAGTGGGTAGAGCGTCGGCCTGCGGACCAAAGGGTCCCAGGTTTGATTCCGATCAAGGGCACGTACCTTGGTTGCAGGCTCCTTCCCAGACCAGGCCCTGGTCAGGGCTTGTGCAGGAGGCAGCCAATCGATGTCTCTCTCCCACATCGATGTTTCTCTCTGTCTGTTCCTCTCTCTAAAAAGGCAATGGAAAAATATCCTCGGATGAGGATAAAAAATAAATTGTTGATTGATTTTAGAGAGAGGAAGGGGGAGAGAGAGAAGCATCAATTTATCGTTCCACTTATTGATGCATTCATTGGTTGCTTCTTGTATGTGCCCTGACCGGGGATCGAACCCGCAACCTTGGTGTATCAGGATGACACTCTAACCAGCTGAGCTACCCGGCCAGGACCCCCGTCTCTTAATTATTGGATTTTGAGCAGCAGGCAGCCCAACCGGTTCAGTATCATCTGGGAGAGCCAGAGGAGCCCTGGATGGAAGACAGTAGTGAGTTCTTGTATTTCGCCTCTAAGGTCTCGCCTGGTGTTTTCTTGAGCATGGCCCTGAGCTATAGTTCTCAGTCCCTTTTGATTTAAAATTGAGACCTTTTTTTTTTGCCCAGCCAGTGTGGCTCAGTTGGTTGAGTGTCATGCCATACACCAAGAGGCCACAGGTTCGATTCCCAGTCAGGGCACATGCTTGGGTTGTGGGCTTGATCCCCAGTAGGGGGCATGCAGGAGGCAGCTGATCAATGATTCTATCTCTACATTGATGTTTCTATCTCTCTCTCCTTCTCCCTTCCTCTCTCTGAAATCAGCAAAAACATATTTAAAATAATAATAATTTTTTTTTAAATTGAGATGATTTTTGAAGGAATTAAGAAATACAAATTGGTAGTAACAAAATAGTCACCGCATAAGGGATATAGTTAATAATATTGTAATAACTAAGTATGCTGCCAGGGGGACCACTTTGTAAAGTATATGATTGACTAACCACTATGTTGTACACCTGAAACTAATACAAAATATTGAAGGTAAACTGTAATTGAAAAGTACAATTTAAATTAAAATAAGGTCAAATTGAGACCAATTTGATATGCTGAGCTTAAGACTCATGGTAAAGCCTAGCCTCCCTTTCTTTTTAAACTATTTTTTATTGTGGTAAAATATATTTAACGTAATTTGCCATTTTAACCATAAAATTCAGTGGTATTAAGTACATTCACATTGTTGTACAACCATCATTACTATCTATTTCCAAGTGTTTTCATCACCCCAAACAGAAACTCTGTACCCATTAAGCCACAACTCCCCATTGCTCCCTCCCCCGCCCAGCCCCCGCTGCCCCTGGTCACCAACCCCTCATGTACTTTCTGTCTATGGATTCATCTCTTCTCCATCATGGAGGCAGAATCATCTAACGTGTGGCCTTTGTGTGCAGCCTTTGTCATTTAGCATAATGTTTACGTTTCCTCCGCGGCGTAGCCTGGGCCACTCCTTCTTATGACCGAATAATATTCCCGTGGAGGGAGAGGCCTCACTGTGTTCACCACCCACCTGCGGGCACACCGGGTTGTCTCCACCCTTTGGCTCTCATGAATGATGCTGCTAAGAACATTGGCGAACAAGAATCTGAGCCCTAGCCGGTTTGGCTCAGTGGATAGAGCGTTGGCCCAGGGACGGAAGGGTCCTGGGTTTGATTCTGCTCAAGGTTTGATTCTGTACCTTGGTTTCAGGTTCCCCAGCCCTGGTCGGGTACGTACAGGAGGCAACCAATCGAAGTTTCTCTCTGTCTCTTCCTCTCCCTTTCACTCTCTCTAAAAATCAATGGAAAAAATATCCTGGAGTGAGGATTAACAAACAAAAAAAAAGAGAGAGAGAGGAGGAGGAGGGAGGAGGAAGAAAGTGGAAGAAGGAGGGAGAAGGAGAAGGAGGAGGAGAAGAAAGAAGAAAGAAGAATAAGGAGGAGGAGGAGGAGGAGGAGGGAGGAGGAGGAGGAGGAGGGAGGAGGAGGAGGAGGAGGAGGAGGAGGAAGAAGAATGAAGAAGAAGAAGGAAGAAGAAGAAGAAGAAGGAAGAAGAAGAGGAGGAGGAGGAGGAGGAGGGGGAGGAGGAGGAGGAAGAAGAGAAGGAGGAGGAGGAGGAGGAGGAGGAGGAGGAGGAGGAGGAAGAATCTGAGTCCCTGCCTTCAAATCTTTCAGCCCATACCTAGGAAGGGAATTGCTGGGTCTATGGAATTATACTGTTTGAGGAATCGACGTCACCTCTGAAAAGCCTGGGGCTTCGCACAGCCACAGTGCCAGGACTTTTGTGTATGGGGCAGGGCAGGGGCAGGGCAGGGCAGGGGCGGGGCAGGGCAGGGGCAGGCTTGAAATGGAGCCCAGGCTCCGTTACCTTGAGAGTTGGTGGCAGATTGAAGGCATCGATCTCCTTGATCTGATTG
Source organism: Cnephaeus nilssonii (assembly GCF_951640355.1). NCBI lineage: Eukaryota > Metazoa > Chordata > Mammalia > Chiroptera > Vespertilionidae > Cnephaeus > Cnephaeus nilssonii. The sequence goes on along the minus strand of NC_137093.1, from coordinate 11,935,783 downwards.
GCACTCAGTACCAACTCTTCAAGCTTTGGGAATTTCAGGAGGTCTTTATCCACCAGGCTCACCTGGGAAGGAAGGGAAGGAAGCTGAGAGCTCGGCTGGAGCAGAAACCTGTGGATGTGAGATGGCACCACTTAACCAGCTGCCCAGTCCCCTCCCAGCACCCACCCTCTGCTCCTGGGAGCCTCTCCTGCCTCGTCTGCCAGGACGCAGGCGTGTCGGGCGTTGCGGGGACCTCTCACCTCTTCCACCCTCACCCCTCCTCTGACGGTGGGTGCCTACAGTGTCCAGCTCAGTGTCCCGTGTCCCCTGTTGGACGGTGAGCTCTGAGGGCAGGAAGTCCATCCTTGCTGTGCACCCTGGAGCCACGGTGAACCCTAAGGTCTTTAGGAATCACCGGTTTGCCCGCAGCAGGGCCAGAGCTGCCGCGCCTGCCGAGTCCTCAGCTCCCTGTGGCCTCAGACACTAGGGGCCCTTCCCGGCTGGGCCTCTTCTCTGGGGTGACTGGCCACGCCAGCTTGCCCAGGAGCGAGGGGTTCCAGGGACACGAACATTTCTGCGTTAACACGGGGCCAGTCCCAGGCAAACAGGCTGCTCTCCCTCCTCATCCCCCAAGCACTGCGTCCTTCAGTTTCTCCAGGGAAGGAGGAGCAAATTGGGAGTCCTGGGCTGTGTTGCCACGCAAGCTTTGGGCTCCGTTATCGATATAAGCAGAGAAGGCTTTTTAGGGACAGGAATTACTATAGTACTGTGCCCCTCCCCTGACCCTGGGCCCCACAACTGAAATGAAGTAAAACCAATATAAACACTTGGAAGGTTTCTACTCGGACCCAGAAGGGTGGACTGCAGGTGCTCCGGAAATCAGCTAAGACCACAGTGGACTCACCCGGGGCGAAGGAAGAAGGCACAGAACACAGAACAGGTGAGCAGCTGGCTCTGCTGGGTGGGCCCGCGGGGAGATTATTTAGAAGGCAGGCAGAGCTATAGCCCTCCCCCTCCCCCTTCACACCTGGTCTTATCACCAAGTGCAGAAGGAGGTGGTCTCCTAAGGTCCCCTCTGTCCCCTGTCGGAATGCAGGTGCCAGCTGCCAGCACTCACCTGCTTGTCCACCACCTGGAGGGACCTGAAATAGGAGTACAGGAAGTCCTCTTTGAGCATCTGGGGATTCCGGATGGCCAGCTGCCTCAGGAAGCGGTCCTCGGCACTGGAGCCCTCCAGCAGGGCCCAGGGCGACTGGGGGCTGCAGACCAGGCCCAGCAGGTCCTCCACCGTCTCCTCCGAGGGGCCCCCAGCCTCCTCCTCTCTGGGGACCAGCTCCCGCCACGTCCGACAAGTTCGAGGGAGAAACCGAGACTTATTCTGCCGCGGTGGGGAGGGAGAATTTCTCTAGTTATGGCTCAGTCCTCTCAAGGAACCAAAACTCTCGGAATTGAACAGATTGTAAAACAGGACAATCAGGGATAAAGAGTTTAGAAGTTTAGACAATGTGTAATCGATACTTTTGACTGATTATCAGCCAAGGGACAGACGAGGGGAACTAAAATAATAATAAAAAGCCCCATTCCCGCCTTTAGGAGTTGCTCTTGAGCGGGACCCTGGACGATGCAGGTGGAAGAGATTAAACTTTTAAGGAACCATTTACGTCTGTCCTGGGAGCCAGGAGGTGCCTGTGAGAGGTAATGACTAACGAAGGGAAGGTGGCGAGGCTGACGGTAAATTCAGAACATTTAGGTGCCGTAAGTAGAAGATGAACGAATTCGCCCCAGTTTGCCTTCCCACTCCTCCCCCCAGGAGCCGCTACGAAACCCTAAAGCTCAGTACAAGGCCAGGCACACAGTAGGTGCTCAATGTTTGTGGAAAAAATACCGACTCCCCCTTGGCGCTGACCAGTGTGTGGGGCCCGACTTCCCACCGCGGCCGCCCCAGCGGCCCCTCCTGGACTCAGGAGCCTCCCTGCACCTCCGAGGCGCCCGCCTCCCCGCCAGGGCGTCCAGGGACCACGTGGCCCCTCTGCTCTCAGGACAGCTCTCACCTCCAAAGCAGCATGGGGTCTTTGGGGAGGGAGCGGCCCTGCCCACACCGGCCTGCCGAGCTCAGTGCGGGGGTCCCTGCCCTTCACCCTGGGTCAGCCCGCCCTTCTGGGTCCCATCCCCACCGCCCATCTCCTCAGCCCCGTCCCCACCCCAGGGCAGGCAGCGCCCTAAACGCCCAGATCCCAGCCCCCTCTGCCCTACCCGCCCGGCGCTCACTCCCTGGGCCCTGACCGGCCCGTCTCCTCCGACCCCCAGGCCCCCGCCGCCCCCGCCTGCGCCCGCACCCAGCTGCCTGCGCCGCACGGAAACTCCTGCAGACACAACTTCCGCAGGTGCTCCCGGACCGCAGCGCTCACGGTCCCGCCACGCTCCTCCATAGCCGCGTGGACCCCGCGCCCTGCCGGTTGCTAAGCAACCGCCGGGACGCGCACGTGCTCCAGGCGGCAGGGCGCCGCGGCGGCGCAGGCGCTCTGGGATCCCAGGACTCGCCCAGGGAGACCCCGACCCAGCCCCAGGCGACGTGGGTTTTCCCTCCCGAACTCGCCGGTGCTCACGGCTGTGAACCGGGAAAAACAGTGCAGGCCCCGCCGCCGCCGGGGGCAGTGACTGCTGCGGCTCCCAGCACGTGCCCAGCGCTGCCCTTTCGCTGCGGTTTCCCCTCCAGAGAAAAGTGCTCATTATCATCCCCACTTGACAGATCTGGAAAGGAGAAATCAGCCCAAGGGCAATCTCAAGATTGTAATCAGGGGATTCCAATGTGAATCTCCTTAACTCCTGACTCAGGGGGTTTTAATCACTGCCTACAGACGTAACCGGTTCAGCATCCAGACCCCATTTCAGACCGACCCAATCCCACTTACCTCTCCATCCTCAAGCACGGAGCCCACTGCCGGTCACACAGCAGGGGCTCCTGGGCGCTGCTTTGTGAAATCTATGGGATAAGATGACTCTGGTTCCTGTAAGATGGAAATGCAACATCGTTTATGGAGAGATAATTGACGTACCCTAGAACTCACAGCTTTAAAGTGTGCAATTCTGTGGGTTTTAGTGTATTCACAGCGCAACTGTGGGTGTAATCTAACTTTCAACATTTCCCTCACCCCAAAAGGACATCCCATACAGATCAGGAAACTGATCTCCATTCCCCCATCTACCCAGGGCCCCCCGCCCCCCGCCCCCCACAACCACAATATGCTTTCTGTCCGGTGGATTTGCTCCTAAATGCTTCCCGTAGTGGGGTACTGGGCCATGATATGGGCAGAACACGTTTTGTTTATCCATTCATCAACTGATAGACCTCTGAGTTGTCTTCACTTTCTGGCTATGATGAATAATGCTTCCGTGAACACTCATGTCCAGGTTTTTGTGGGAATGTATGTTTTCATTTTTCTCGGAATGAATTCCTCTAGGAATGCAATTGATGAGTCGTGTGGTATGGATTTGTGATTGGTAAATATTTTCTCCTCTTCTAGGCCTGTCTTTTCTTTCTCTCAACGGTGTCTCTGGAAGAGCAAAAAAAGTGCCATTTCCTGTGTGATCCTTCCCAAAACACCTGCTGTGGTGGCTACTCTCCGATAGGAGAGCACCTTTGCTGTTGTTAGAAAAATTCTCCCAAACCAGGAAAAGAAATAATGAAATACATATCCATGAGTCTGTTGCAATATAAACCAATCACAGAGATGAATCAAGATGAACTCCCAGGATTTTGACGAAGCAACTGGTTGGTTTCACTTTTTTCTCACTTCTCAAACCACCACCCTACGGCTTCCACCCCCAACAGTGTGTTCAAACTTCCCAGTGACCTCACATTCCCCACGTAGAGACGGACTCTCCTTAGCCTTCATTTTAACTGACCTCTCCGTAGTGTATGGTGGGGCAGATCACTTCCTTCTTCTTGAAAACCGCTTTCCTCTTGTTCCGTGACAACATGCTTCTCTTTCTCTGGAGAGCACCTTCTCCGTGTTCAGGGCTAAGTCACCTTCCTCTCCCTGTTCTGCTGATGAAGGTGTACCCCTGGGCTCCACACCTGACTTATATCTTGTAGGCTTACACTTGTGTGTTTTTTCTTAAGATTTTAAAATATATTTTTATTGACTTCAGAGAGGAAGGGAGAGAGAGATAGAAACCTCAATGATGGGAGAGAATCACTGATCGGCTGCCTCCTGCACGCCCCACACTGGGGATCCAGCCACAACCTCGCATCGAACCATGACCTCCTGGTTCATAGATCAATACTCAACCATTGAGCCATGCCGGCCGGGCATTTAAAAAAGATTTTTGAAATATTTTTTTTTTAGAGAGAGAGAGAGGAAGGGAGAGAGAGAAACATTGATGTGAGCAAAATATTGATCGGCTGTCTCCTGCAATGCCCCCCACCTAGGATCAAGCAGGCAACCCAGGCATGTGCCCTGATCAGGAATCAAACCTGCAACCCTTCACTGCATGGAATGATGCCCAACCAACTGAGCCACACCAGCCAGGGCAATTATTGGCTCTTTGTTGCTGCTGTAGAAAATGGGGTACACTTAGCAGCTTAAAACCACAAAGTTACTGCCTCACAGTTTCTGTGGGTCAGAAGTCCAGATAGTGTAACTGGGTTCCCTGCTCAGCATCTTATCAGGCTAAACTGAAGTTATCAGCTGAGGCTGCGGTTCTCGGCTACAGCCCAGGGTCCTCTTCCACACTCACTAGTCATTGGCCAAGTTCATTTTCTTCTCATGCTTTCCACCTGGCTCCCTCCATCTTCAAGCCAACAATGGCAGTTGACTCTTTCTCATGCTTTGAGTCTCTCTGACTTTCTCTTCTGACTTCCTCTCTGTTTTTAAGGGCTCCTGTGACTACATTGGACCCACTTGGTAATCATCTAGCTTAAGATCGACTGATTAGTAACTGTAATTACATCTGCAAAGTCCTTTCTGCCATGTAATGTAACATAGTTATGAGAGTAAATACCAGAGGGTGAAAGTCATGGGGGCAAAATTCTGCTTACCATGGACTTTGCTAGAGGATTTTAAATAAATTCTTGGGGTGAAAGCCATACTGTGGCAGTTCGTGAAGTGAGGTAAAAGTGAGCATAGATTGCTCTGCCAACAAGCTTGGATAAGAAGAGGAAAGAGACCAGTAGCAGCTGGAAGGAGACTTGGGATGAAGGTGAAAGGGGGTTTGCAGCTGTCTCTTTGTTGTGCATCTTCAGTTCTATGGACTGCCCTGGCCTGACCTTAGTTCTGCGCTCTGGACTCCAATTTAGCTGCTGACTAGACATTGAATAGATTCCCATTGGGCATCTCAAACTTGACTCATTCCAAATAGAACTCTTGGTTTCCCCTCTCTAGTCTTCTTTTCCCTCGCTGCACATCAACCACCTGATTGCCTTACCAATATTCCCAGAGTCATCCTTGATTCCTGTCTTCGATTCCTCTCCACATTACTCCATTGGCTAGTTCTGTAGACTCCATCTCCATCCGCTCTATCCTGGTCTAAGCCGCCCTCATCTCTCACCTGCACGGCTGCCGACCCTCCTAATTGGTCTCTCTGCTTCCACATTGGATTCCCACAAATCCGTTCTCCACTCAGCAGCCGATCTTCCTTCTCACTTCTTAAAGTAAGCCAGACCCTGTATTTCCCTACCTACAGCCAATCAATGTTGCATCACACCTGGAATGAAACTCAAGTTCTTTATCCTCATAAGACCCTTGTGACTTGCCCTCTGCCCCCCTTCCCACCACCCCCCTCTTCTCTCACTTTGCTCCAGCTGCCACCAGCTGCTTCCTGTCCTTAGTCACAGCAAGCTCATTTCTGCCTGAGGACTTGCATGCGAGGGTTCCCTCTGTCAGCACTGCTTCCTCAGGTCTTCCCACAACAGGTCCTTTTCCTCTTTCAGGTTTCGGCTCAGAGAGACTTTTCCTGGTCACCTGTCACTCTCTATCCCAACACCTTGATTTTTATAGTTCTTATGACCTGATGTTTTCTTGTTTATTAACGCTGTGCGCCTTGCCCATGAGAATGCCAGCTCCGTGAGGGCAAGGACCTTGTTGAACTTCTTTGCCACCATCCCTGAGACCCTAGAAGAGCGCCTGGTCGAAGGTGGCACTCAAACCACGCATAAGTGATTTCAACAAATGACTCCCGAGCACGGATTCTGGCTCCTGGTCCTGCACTTGCAAAGTCCAGTGATGTTCAAGAGCACACAGAGGTGAGCTACAGCCTTTGACATACCACAGTCACAGTGGTTAGCAGGGCTGTCCCTGCACGCTGGCAGGGGCATGCTTCAGAAATTTACAAAGATAATGCGCTTTGCACGCATGCTCCCTCTCCACCCACACGCACTCAGCTGTGACCGTCCCCAGAAATTCCCTGCGGGGCGCTGACCAGCATCTCCTGCAACATCATGTTTCTTGGTGGTTGCGCCTGTCAAACCTGGGCTTCAAAATTTCTTCTGGTCAGATCTACCCGCTCTTTCCAAGAAGACGTGGCAAAGATGCGTGTGCCTTCCTGTGTGTGCCTGCACTGACTCAGGCATCTGCCCACCTTGAGGGTAACCTCAGCATTTCCTTCCAGCCCTGCTTTCACTCAGCCTTGGGCGGCAAAATTTTGAAAGTGTTTTCTGGAGAAAAGCTGAGCAATAATCTTGCCATGGGCGGAACACTGATGGTCCTTCCTCACGGCGGGCCCTTTATATATCACCTGGAGGCCATGGCGAACACATCTGGCTCGAGCAGCTGTTGCTGAAGCAGGCTCCGCTCCCTCTCACCATGGCCTCCCTCACAGGTACCATGAGATGGACAGGAAGACTCCGGGGGGACTTAGCCCCGTGGTGGCTGGAGCATGGCTCGGTGGGGCGGGAAGCTGGGTGGGCAGGGGGCGCCTGGCCCGGGGGCTTCACGGCAGCATTCTCTCCTCAGGATCCACCAGGGGTGCCCTGCTCCTGCTCTGCTGTATGGGAACCTGGCTGTCCGTCCACACGGCTCCCATCTCTGACAGTGATACGGCTCCCACCCTGGACAGTGAATTGAAGGAAATCATCATAGAATTAAAGGCCTCATCGGAGAGACTTTTGAAAAACTGCGTAAGTGCCCTCCAGATTTCTTTTCTAAGCCATTTCTTAAAACACCTTTCCTTGCGCCCAGAAGTAGGGGCTCTTTTCAGACCTGAAGCCAGGGCTGTGGCTACGTGGGAAGGGATGGGGACAACGAGAGAGGTTACGGTGGGATTTTTATGCGGGTGGGGGTCAGAGGCAGAGATGAGCTCAGACAGCCCCAAACCCAAACATTGCTTAGAGAGAATCATCGATCGGCTGCCTCCTGCACACCCCACACTACAGGATCTGCTTTAGTAGGCTCGGTCACCCTTACCATGTTTGGTTCTCAATATTGTAAAACGAAGTTTCCTGTCTGCAGTGTATCCTTTGATGTGGCCCATCTTGTCTACCGGTTCAGGAGCCGGTGACCACCAGTCTAAGCTGTGACCAGGTCCCTGTGGACGAAGGACGCTGAGAGCGCCTGGGGGTCACCGGGAGCCCTCTTCCCACAGAGCAGGGCAGCTAGCACGTTAGTGTCCGCCCGTCTGCCCTTCATTGTTTGATTAGGACCCAGTCTGCCTCTCGCTGAGGCTCTGCTGAGCCCGCCCCTTCGGGGGGAACGTATGAGGCTGAAAGAGGTCAGCAGTCCCTCATTTTCTCAGGGTTGCGATCAAGACAGAACCTCTTAGGCAGCTTTGATGAAACGAACGAGCGAAAACCCAAACGTGGACACAGTTGGTGACACTGGCCTTGCCCCTTCCTTCCACCCGGGCATTCAGACCGCAGCCGTGGCTTGTCTAGACCCAGGGGCAGAGGCTGTCGGCGAGGTGACGGGCAGTTCAGGCTGGTGGGGGCTCTTAGCTCCAGTTCAACCCAGATGCTTAGTCCTTAGGCAGAGGGACGGGGGAGAGTGTGGTCTGGAGCCTGGTGTGTTTGGAAAATCTCTCCCTGGCGTCTTGGAGGCCTTTCCGCCAAGCACAGCCTCCTCCAGGAGCAGCGGCCGCATCGGCTGTAACACGAGCCGCCAAGAGCAAGCAGCCACGTGGACACCCAGAAGTCTCAGTTCCCATCCCTCTGAGTCCCAGGGCAGCCGAGAGCCGATTCCAGAGGCTGCGGGGGCCTCAGCCAGATGGGGAGAGGAGGCCGGAGGGAGCAGTGACTTAGCACAGCCATCCTGACGGCCGCGCCTCCTGGCGCGGGCGGGCATCTGGGTCTGCCACCTGACCTTGGGCCAGCTCCACCAGCCAGCCAAGCTTTAGCTTCTTCTGGGACAGTGATGAGCACAGCCTCCCGGGGTGGTGGCACCGATGAGAGGAGATGTTGGGGGTGCCGGTGGGGGGCCCCCGCCCATACCAGCCACAGAGGAAGCATCTAGAAATTACCTGTTGGGATTTCTAGCAAACCTAATGCTCATCTTCGCTCCCCTTTGTTAGAATCAGACGGGCCTGCCGAAGTCCACGCCTCACCCGCTGCGGACTTTCGCCTCCGACTGCCGACCACCACACTACATCAACAGCTCAGCCGTCCTGCCTTATTTCAGGGCCATCCAACGTCATCCATGTCTATGCGAAAACGAAATGGACATCCATGACATCGTACAACAGCTCGAAAAACCCCATTTTCCACGTGGACCAGAAACAAACGTTTCGTTGCCTGACAAAAGCCTTGAATGTAAAACGTTCACCTGGGCTATTTTACAGGAGTTTTCTACGTGCGTGAAATCGTTGTAGTCACTGAAACAGGCGCTCGACGGCCACCCGGTGGAGCCTATTCCTCTTGAAATGGTGAAAACGTGTGAAGCCTTCAGAAGAGATGAGTGACTGCTAAGTGGGCGAACTCTACCACGAGTTACAAGTAAATTACCCCAACGAATGACCTCAGTGAACCCCCAGATGACCAGTCCTGGGGGAAGTGAGATATAAACGTGTGAATGAACTTGAAGCAGATTTTGAACTGTCATTGTTACCCGTCTTGGTATTTATAGAATGTTTTTTTCTGCAGACTTAAATTTTATTTATTACTCTCCTTATATGTACCCTTGTGAGGGCAGGAGCTGGCACCTGTGTTAACTTATTGATATTTATTGTATTGAGAGTTGTTAACGCTCCTTGGAGGAGCCCTTGGCACCTATTTAATAAATTATTTTGAACTTTTCTCATAACTCTGTTTTGCATGTTGTGAAGGGGGTTAAAATTAGCGACTGGGAGTCCAGGCTGGGTGGTGTGTGGCTGAGGGAGCATGGGACATGCTGTAGAAATAGATACTACTTCTACCATTTTGGCCCACTGAACAGGCTCGGTAGCAAATTACAATAATTTTAGCAGCCACAACCATTTATTGGGCATTTTCGTTATGCCAGGTCATGTAAGTACCATTATTGTCCTCTTTTTATAGATGGAGAAACCAAAGTCAAAAGTCATTTAGTTACTTGCTCAAGGCCACAGAAGAAGCGTTGCCTGGCAACGTGTTAGAAATGCAAATCCGTGGGCCCTACCCCAGACCTCCTGAGTCAGGCAGTTTGGGGTGCAGCCAGCAATCTGTTCTTTAGTGAAACCTCCAGGTGATTCACATACACATGCGGGCCTGAGAATCGCTGGCCTTGAGTCTGTTAGCACTTTCATCTTTATCTTTTTTTGAGGGAAACTGAGGCCCAAACAGTAGGACTTGCCCAAGTCTTCATATAAGGGGGATGAGGTTAGCACTCTGAGATAGGCAGTTCAGCCTTGGACTTCTCTACTCTAAGTTCCATACCAGCCTTTTAAGCTCCCAAATAGCCTGACCTCCAATGACAATGTTTTGGCCAGTCCTTCCACAAACACCCGCTGTGGTGGACAGCTAGCATTCTTTTTGACTGTCCACTTACTTATGCATTTGTTGGTTGCTTCTTATAAGTGCCCTGATTGGGGATCGAATCTACAACTTTGGCATATCAGGATGCTGCTCTAACCAACTGACCTACCCGGTCAGGGCCTTGGCATGATTTATTATCGATTAGGTGCCAGAGCCTGTGGACTTGTAGACAATTGATGAGATGCAAATGAGTCCTACCAAGTGGAGAAGATAACCCCAGAGGTGATGGTTTACTGCCTGTAGAACATCAACCAGTGGAACAGCAACCTGAGCATTTTATCCCAGCATCCATTTCTTCAGATGAGAGAGATGTTAGTTGCTTGTACAGTCCTTTGAATCCATCGGTCCCTTCCTTGATGAGGTGAAGGAAACCTTTGTCTTTGTATGAGAATGAAGGGTTAATGGTTTGAGACTTAGCTTTGGTAGAAAGCAGAGCCAGCCTCCTGCTACGGAAGCCGAAAAGGTGAGAGATGCTGCCTTCCTTGTAGCAAGGTCGTGGGCATGTGAAGGAAAACGTCTCTCCACTCACAGGACAGGTGTGGGGCTTCCACCCTCAGCCAGTCTCCAGCTCGCTGTGGACACCAACCAGGCCTTACACATAGATTCACCATGGCTGCCGAGTTAGTGCAGACCCCCCAGGATGAGGTTTCAGCCCCACAAGACTGCCCCCCACCACTTCAGACACCAACCACAGGTCCCCAGGTCACCCACTCTTGCTAGAACGGCTCACAGAAGTCAGGGAACCATCTGCTCACGTCCATGGTTTGTTACGAAGGATGTGATGACGATTCAGACAGATGCACAGCCGGATGAAGATGTGCAGAGGGTGAGGTCTGGAAGGGTCCTGAGCACCACGCTTCTGCCCCGGGGAGCTGATTGCATCCCTCTCCTGGTGCGTGGATGCAGTCACCAACCCCCATAATTCAGAGATTTTTTTATGGAGGTTACATCCCTCAGGCATGATTGATTATTAACTCTGAGGAGGCGGAGAGGGAGGGCAGGAGTGAGGGGCGGCAAGTTCCAAGCTTCTAATCCTGGCTTGGTCTTGAGGGTGAACCAGCACCCTGAAGATATCCGGGAGCCCCCCCAAGAGTCACTCCATTAAAACCAGAGACACTCCTATCGCTCCGGGAATCATCCACGGCTTTCAGGAGCTCTGCGTGAGGACCTGGGGCAGAGACCAAATACATCTTTCTCATTCTGTCCCAGCATGGGACCATGGCAATGCCATCAGACTGTGGCTCAGGGGCTGGTGGCACGGAGCAGCGAGCTCAGCAAGTTCAGTGTTGCAGGGAGAGACGGCCATTGCCTTGGGGGGCTGCAGGGGTTGAGCTCTTAGTGGCTGCCGACCCCCTACCCTGCCAGGCCTGGGCCCCTCGCATCCTTTCATAGACCCGGCTCTGCCCCAATCAGCCAGAGTGGTCCCAGCTGCACAGCTGACAGCCGGCCCGGGTCCCCCGCTGACCCGGCAGCAGGCTGCCGAAAGTCCACGGTTCTGCAGATGACTCAGTGACTGCTGGGGGGCTGCGCCACGGTTCTGACTAAAACCACCTCGCAGCTCTTGCAGGGAGAGGAAGCCTTTTGAAGCGTTTGATTTCTCCTCTTGTGTTTCCAGCAAATCCACCTACAGCTTCTCTGATGAAGAGGTTTATCTGCTAACCAATCCCCTTCCTTCCTTTGGGGACAGCATCGGGCATCCCAAACACCAGTCTGTCCGCCCTCAGAAGGCCCCACGCTGGTTTGGATGCTCTGTTGTCACGGTCTGACATTCTTGATGATTCTGAACAAGGGCCGACACTTTCATTTTGTACGAGACCCACACATTGTGTCGCTGGTCCTGCTGGGGTGTCTGAGTGAAGCGCTGATTCCTGGCTTTCACACCGAATGGGTCTGGGCTGGCCCTGGAATCAGTATTTTTAACAGCTTTTTTGACATATAATGTACATGTTTCAAAGCTCCCCCATTTAGAGAGTCCAATTCGATGTCTTTTAAAAATATTTGTATTGATATCATAGAGGAAGGGAGAGGGAGAGAGAGACAGAAACATCAACGATGAGAGAGAATCATTGATCGGCTGCCTCCTGCATGCCCCCTACTGGGGATTGAGCCTGCAACTGGGCATGTGCCCTGACCGGGAATTGAACCAGGCACCTCCTGATTCATAGGTTGACACTCAACCACTGAGCCACGCCGGTTGGGCTCAATGTCTTTTTTAGTATAGTCACAAAGTCGTGCAACCACTATCACTAACTCTGGGACATTTTCATCACCCCAAAAAGAAACCGGCACCCGTTAGCAGTCACCCACACTCCCCACCCCTCGGGCTCTAAGACCACTGATCTGCTTTCTGTGTCTGTGGACCTGCTGCGTCCTGTCCATGGAATCACACGCTAATGGCCCTCTGTGTCCAGCGTCTCTCACTCAGCATCATGGCCTCAAGGACCACCCACGTGGTAGCAGGTGTGGTGCTCCGTTCCTTCCATTTGATGGTTGAGTGAGATGGGATCAGTGAGGCCTGACGCAGGTGGCCCACCAGCTGGTGACACTGCCTCGAAGCCTACTTTCCCCGTTTCTCAGAAACAAGAAGCATTTGGAGGGGAGATGGGGGAAGAGATTAGGGCCTGATTTACTCCTTTAAATCAAAACCACCTACCTACCACAGTATAATAGAAAAGAAAAAACACACCAAACGATTCATTCTCACCTTTCCTGAAAGTGGCAACATGGGGCAGAGATGCCCACAGGTGACCAGGGTGACAAATCCTGTTACCGGGAACGTCACCAATGAGAACTCCTAAATAATTAGAATTCCTCTGGGTGATCATCTGCCAAAATCAAGAAAGAGGAAAAAAGATAAGCAGATGTTGGCATTTTTGTGACAAATTTAGTGTCTCCTCCACCAAATGATCCCCATGGCATATCTTGTGATCAAAACAATCTCAAGTGATGACTTTTAAAATTCAAGTGCCACTCATGCACAGAGTAAAGGAAAACAAATAAACCGATAAGCAAGGGTCACAGAGAAGCAAAAACTAATACGATAACATTATTTATTTCAGGGGAAACTTGCTGTAAATTTGCCCAATTTATAAAGGAAGGACAGGGAATATAAAGCTGTAAGACATTTTTAAGCAATGTCATTTTTTCTTATTCCGGAGAATTAAGAGGAGAGAGGAAAAATTGCCGAAACCGGTTTGGCTCAGTGGATAGAGCATCGGCCTGCGGACTGAAGGGTCCCAGGTTCGATTCCGGTCAAGGGCATGTACCTTGGTTGCGGGCACATCCCCAGTAGGGGGTGTGCAAGAGGCAGCTGATCGATGTTTCTCTCTCATCGATGTTTCTAACTCTCTATCCCTCTCTCTTCCTCTCTGTAAAAAATCAATAAAATATATTAAAAAAAAAAAAGAGGAGAGAGAAAAAATAAAAAGGAAATAGAAGAGGCAATCAGATAATGAGAGAGAGAAAAGGAGGAGGGAGAGGGATGTTTTAATATAAAATGAGAAATCAAATAGCCAATAAATGTGAAACTATGCTCAACATCACCCATAACAAAGAAAGGCAAATATGCAGAAGATCGTGTTTTCTGCCCATCCAATCAGTGATGAGGCTTGAGGGTGAGGTTGTGATGAGAAAAGCCCATTCTATTCCTCCTCCCGCCCCCCCCCCCCCCCGCCCACCCCCTACACATAACCCTCTCCTGGGATTCTATTGTAATGAGATTTCCTAAGGAGATGATCAGATGCTTGGACAGGACACACACACCTCATATTCAAAACAGCGCTAAGGATAACATCAAAAACAAACAGGAAACTAGAGCGGAACCAACCTGTGTGAATCCAAGTCTTCCCAGAAGTAGGCACCGGGATGGGATTCTCCATGCAAAGGAGTTATTAGCAGTCAGGCCGGCGGGAGCAGGTTGGGCTGGGCGAGCGGGCCGACCCAGGCAGGTCTGCTCCCTGCTGAAGGAGACAGGGAAGGAAGGAGGGCCCGTGGCAGCGTCTGAGACCCAGGGCTTTCCCAAGAGAGTTGGGACACACACAGCGTCATTGGCTGGGAGAGGCCGGTGGGAGGCAAGGCCCTGAGTAATGGGCTGATGGATTTCAGAGCACAGCACCCGGGCTCAGTCCATTATACTTCCCACAGGAGGAGGTCTGAGAGGCACAGTCTCATGGCTGCTATATAACCCAAATGCCCCAAAATAAGGGAATGGCTAAAACAAAACGAAACAAACAAACAAACAAAAAGCTTTGGTATCTCTATAAGATGGCATTATGTGGCCATTCAAAATCATTTTCTCAAGGAATACTTAATGGTATGGTAAAAAAGCAGGATACAAATGTATTTACGAAGATCTCTATTAAGTTTAAAAATGTGTGTGTATATGTGAGTGTAACATATATGGCCAGAAAGCAAGACTGGAAAAGAAGTACCTTTGAGGATAGGGGTAATTTTCTTTATATTTGTATCATGTTCAAAATTTTCTAAAATCAGTAAAATAAACACAACTTCAAATTTCAAATGTTTTTATTGATTTATTTTTTTTTTATTTTTTTTTTTAGAGAGAGAGAGAGAAGAAGAGAGAGGGATAGAGAGTTAGAAACATCGATGAGAGAGAAACATCATCAATAGGCTGCCTCCCGCACGCTCCCTTACCGGGGATCGAGCCTGCAACTCGGGAATCAAACCAGTGGCCTCTTGGTTCCTGGCTTGATGCTCAACCGCTGAGCTACACTGGCCGGACACAACTTCAAATTTTAAAAGAAATTGCAGCCAGGGAAAAGAGGATGAAATTCGGAGAGGTCTGAAGGGTTTTACAAGTGGTAAAGGTCAAATTCTTTGGCCACCTCACGGCTGCTCACTGTTGCAGTGGTTTCGTAACGTTGTTCGTTCCTTCCTTCCTTCCTTCCTTCCTTCCTTCCTTCCTTCCTTCCTTCCTTCCTTCCTTCCTTCCTTCCTTCTTTCCTTCCTTCCTTCAATATATATTTTTTATTGATTTCCAAGAGGAAGGGAGAGAAAGATAGAAACATCAATGATGAGAGAATTTGATCTGCTGCTTCCTGCACGTCCCACACTGAGAATTGAACCATGACTGCCTGATTCATAAGTTGATGCTCAACCACTGAGTCACCCTGGCCGGGCGAAAGATGCTTGTTTCTTCTCACTGATCTCTGAAATTACACTAGGGTCCACTGTTCACAGATGTTCATATTCCTGGCTAAATGGCTCAATCAAAGTAGCCTATCAGGGCAGATTGTTCCTTGCACAGTAAGCGATTTCTCAGTGTAACTGTGGAATATTGTTACTTCCCCCCCCCCTTTCTCTATAACTGTAGTACTCTATAATGAGAAGAGATATTTAGAATGACAATTGTAAGGCTCCTTGCAATCCCAGCTTTATTCATTTACTTATTCAAACACATTCTTTCCCCAACAACATTGGTGCTAAGAACAGATATTCTTGGATTTCGGTTTCTGGTCCTCACCTTTATGTGATGTAACCTCATCTCTATTCTGGGCATCTCATATCAGTAGAATCAGACAATATGTGGCCTTTTGTGTGCGGCTTCTCTCACTCAGCATCATGTTTTCAAGGTTCATCCACATTGTAGCAGGTGCCAGTGCTCATTCCTTTTCATGGCTGAGTAATATTCCATTTATACATCTATAGATCACATTTTGCTTATCCATTCATCAGTTCAAGGACATGTGGGTTGTTCCACATTTGGCTATTATTTTTTTCATTGGGTTATTTTTCATTTTATTGTTGAGTTGTAGGAGTTATATTTTCTGGATACTAAGCCCTTACTACATACACAATTTGCAATTTCCCCCCCATTCTGTGGGTTGCTTTTTCACTTTCTTGATAGTGCCCTTTGACACAAAAAAATGTTTATTTTTTGATGAAGTATAACATCTATTTTTCCTTTGTTAATCCTCACACGAGGATTTTTTTTCCATTGATTTTTAGAGAGTGGAAGGGACGCAGGGAGGGCGAGAGAGAAAGAGATCAATTGGTTGCCTCCTGGGATCAGACCTACAACCCAGGTACATGCTCTTGATCAGGAATCAAACCCATGACCCTTCGGTGTATGGGCCAACACTCTAACCCAGTGGTTGGCAAACTCATTAGTCAACAGAGCCAAATATCAACAGTACAACGATTGAAATTTCTTTTGAGAGCCAAATTTTTTAAACTTAAACTTCTTTTAACGCCACTTCTTCAAAATAGACTTGTCCAGGCCGTGCTATTTTGTGGAAGAGCCACACTCAAGGGGCCAAAGAGCCGCATGTGACTCGCGAGTCACAGTTTGCCAACCACGGCTCTAACCACTGAATACACGGGCCAGGGCTCTATTTTCCCTTTGGTTGTTTGTGCTTTCGATGTCATGTCTAAGAGACTGTTGCCCAGTCCAAGGTCATGAAGATTTACACTGTTTTTTTTCTAAGTCCCAACATCATTTGCTGAAAAGGCGATTCTTTCTCCACAAAGCTCTTGGCATGCTTGTAGAAAATCGCTTGTCAATAGATTTATAGGTTTATTCTGGACTCTCAATGGAATAGAAATCCATCCCTTGACAGGTCTATCTTAATGCCAGTATCACCCTGTCTCGATTACCAGAGGTTTGTAATAAGTTTTGAAATCAGGAAGTGTGAGCCCTCCAACTTGGTACTGCTTTTTCAAGGTTGTTTTGGCCCTTCTGGGTCCCCTGCATTTCCACATGAATTTTAGGATCAGCTTGTTCATTTCTGCAAAAAAGGTATTCGTAATTTTGATAGGAATTTCGCTAAATCTGGAGATCACTTTAGGGAGGATTGGGCAATACTTTCTTCCAATCCATGAACACTGATGTCTTGCTTCCTTTAATGTCATTCAACATTTTTTAAATTGAGGAGAAGTTCACATAACATAACATAACATTAACCATCTTAAAGTGTACAATTCAGTGGCATTTAGTATGATCACAATGTTGTGTAACCACCACCTCTTAAGTTAAAAAACATTGTCATCGTCCCAAAAGGAGACACCATACCCATTAAGCAGTCACTCCTACTCTCCCTCCCCCAGCCCCTGGCAACATTCATCTGCTTTCTGAATCTATGGACTCGCCCATTCTGGATAGTTCATATCAATGGGATCCTACACGATGTGGTCTTCTGTGTCTGGCTTCTCTCATTCTGCATCATGTTTTTGAGGTTCATCCATGTTGTAGCAGGTGTCAGTCCTTTATTCATTTTTGTGGCTGAATAATATTCCTCAACAATGTTTTATAGTTTCCAGTATAGAAGTCCTACACTTCCTTGATTAAATGTATTCCTGTGTTTTACTCTCTTTGATGCTATTGTGCATGAATTTGTTTATTGCTAGGTCCAGAAAGCAGCAGATATTTGTATATTGATCTTGTGTCCTGTGACCTTGCTGAACTCATTTAGTAGCTCTAATAGTTGTGTGTGTGTGTCCTTGGGTTTCCTCTATATGGCATCATGTCATATGTACATATAGACCATTTTTCCTTCTTCCTGTCGAATCAACCTGCAGTATTGAACAGAAGCAGGGGCACAGACATCCTTGTCTTGATCCTTAGACGGGAAGCATTCAGTCCTCCACCATTAAACACGTTAGTTGTGGGGTTTTCATAGATGCCTGTGTCAGGATGAGGAAGTCCCTTTTACTCCTAGTTTGTTGAGTGTTCTTATTACAAAAGGTAAGCCTTAGTTGTAAAATAAGGATAATAATTTCTACCATCCACAGATCTTTTAAGGATAAAAATGGGATTACAGGGGCTAGGGGAGGGGCTAGCCCATGTCTACAGCTCAGATTCACACTGGGTGCTGGTGCCACCCAGCAAGTTATGTAAGCCTCAACTTCCTTATCTTTGAAGTGGGTTGATAATAGCACCTGTTTCGTAGGGTTGCTGAGTCAGCCCGGGCAGTGAGTGGTAGATGTGATTTAAATCACGAGCTTACTGAGTGAGTGCCCAGGACACAGATACTTTGTGCTTTGGTAGATGACTGATAAAACGAGATGTGGTCCCTGTCCTTAGGAAGGGGTGATCACGTGAATGCAGTACTGACAACTGCCAAGCAGAAGGTGGCATGTGACGTGAGTGACAGAGATGGAGCAATGGAAGTAGTCCAAAGTGGGGTGGGCCAGAGCAGGCTGCAGAGAGGAGGAAGCAGAAGGCCTTCCAGGGGGAGGGGCTCTTGGCAGAGGAAGAGGGAAGGAGTGTGGGGCACGGCTACGTAACAACAAGGAGTCCATTTTGCCTGGCACCTGGGCCACGCCACGGGGAGTGATGGGAGATGAGGTTGCCACACTAAGGACTGGGGCTTCATTCTACCAGGGTAGTAGGTCAGGAAGTGCTGGGAGGAGATGCAGACGAGAGTAAGAGATTAGATTGTTTGAAAAAGGGATGGGTGTTAGGAAGCTCATAGCTCTCTCCTGGCCGTATAGCCCAGAATCCAGGAAGGTTCTGTTAGGACAAACTCAATGCTGACCTGTACGGCTGTGTCCTCGGCATGGAATGGGACTACAGTCAGCGACATTTCAGAGGAAGAATTCACAACGTGGGATCTGATGAATGAAAAAGGAGCGGGAAGTGACTAGAAACCCACACTTCTAGTCATGTTGTTCATGTTGACTAATGTCACCCCAATAAATTTATATAAAAATTAAAAGGGGGGGGGCAGGCAGGATGCTTCCAGGAAAGGAGAATCAGAAGGACTCCAGGATATTAAAAAAGAGAATGGTCTTGGCCGTGGTGTTAATAAAATCTGGAAAATTTGGACCTAGCCAGTATGGCTCAGTGGCTATAGCATTGGCCTGCGGACTGAAGGGTCCTGGGTTCAATTCTGGTTAAGGGCTCAATCCCCAGTAGGGGGCATGCAAGAGGCAGGTGATCAATGAATCTCTCTCATCATTGATGTTTCTCTCTCTCCCTCTCCTTTCCTCTCTGAAATCAATAAAAACATATTTTTAAAAATAACTGAGAAATTTGGAAGAAGGTATGATTTGTTGGGAATGGGGAAGAAGGCAGGGAAGAGAGGTGACGAATAGCTAAGTAGCTAACATGATAGGTTCGGGGCCATTTCATCCTTACAGCAACCCAGTGGGGGAGGGGTATCGTTAGCTACATTTTACAGATGAAGACTTTCTGGTCCAGACAGGTTGTCGCTGCCCCAAAGCAGCCAGGAGCCAGATGGCGGAGTTTGGGTTTTCGTCTAAATGCAACAGGATGCCACTGGAAGTTAAAGCAGGGGAAGAACACAGTGGAGCTTAAGTGACTTTAAAAAGCTGACTGTAGGTCTGTGGCGACAATGGACAGCAGCAAAGGGTGGAACCTAGAGGTTGGTGCCGTCACCGGCCAGGCGGTGAGGCGACGCCGTATGGATTACTGTGATGGCAGTGCAGTGGGGAGGAGCGCTGGACCTGTGATTATTTTGGAGGCAACACTGACTAAAGGCAGAAAGTGAAGAAAAGGAAGAAGTGAGGGTGATGTCTGAATTTGTGTCTTGAGCAGTGAGGAATCAAGATGCCGGTTTGGGGATGTCTGAGTTTGGGCAGGCGAGATTGAAAGTCAATGAAAGGCTGGTTAGAAGTAGAGAGACTCGGAAGAAACTTGTGAGTGGAGAGGAATGAGTCAAATGGAAGAGGAGAAAAGAGATAAGTTTTCAAGGGACAGAAGTGATAACACAAGAAAAAGCCCCAGTGGGGAGACGGGGACCCACCCGGCTGCGTGCATGGTGTGTGTGTGGGGGGGTAGATTTGTGACCCTTTCTGCCTGTGGAAAGTGCTCTCCTGTGGGCTTTCCCCCCTTTGCCTGGCTCACCCTGCTTGTCCTGCTCAGGTGTCATTCCTGAGGGGACATTCCTGATCCCCTTCCAGGCCTGGTTCCTGCCCTTCCTCATGCTCCCATGCTTACCCCATCACTCACAGGTTTTGTTGTGTCTCCAATACAGTCCCTGTTGGGTTCCCTGAGCTGAGTGCAGATTCCACTTTCAGCTCACACTCCTTGATCAAAGACTGGAGGAAAGAGCGAAAAATTGGGTAAACTCGTGGCGGGTGTTGGGGGCGGAGGTACAGTACGTACAGTATGGGTCGTTCAGTTACACTGATGGGTGGGCTGGGGACTCAGGAGACACCGATGGGCTGGAGTCTGGGCTCCAGAGGCAGGTGAGGGGCAGGTGGGAAAGACTGCAATCCCTGTCACCCAGGCCCCACTGCCACCACAAATCTGTAATGGAAACAACTAGCCCTGTTGGGTCACTTCCCCCAGGAGCGAAAATCAGTCAGACTAGATGAAGAGATTAGATTGTTTGCTGTACCATACCCATTAAGGCAGGAAAGCAGACGCTTATCTTAGAAAGCCTTTCCCCTTTTTAAACAATAAGGGTTTTCTAGCTAATAATTCGGTGAAACAGAAAAATCTGATCAATCAGAACTCCCCATTCCCCAGGTTTCTCATGAACTGTGACTTGGTAGCTTTTCACAGGAGCCTTTCCGTGACCAACATGGCAGGCGCGTATGCAACGCTGGAAATGGCACTGAGAACACATTTACTGTTCACAGGAGAAAGCCACACGGTCTCTGGGGTTTGCTTCAAAATAATGGGGGCGGGGGTGGGTGGGGTGCATATACGACAGGATTGGCCCTCAGTGGATCATTGTGTAAATGGATGAATGGGCCCGAGGTTCATTACACTGTTCTACTTCTGTGGATGCTGGAGATCGTCTGAAATAAAAAGATAAAAAAGTACGCTTACTGAAATTTAGGACAAGTGCAATCACACCACACCACAGAGGCTCAATTTGGATGCTGACATACTGAAAAGAGCTACTGGAGAAGGTGAGTTCTGTTCTGTAGGATTGAGTCCACATCCGAGGTGAGGTGCCTTTAAATGCCACTTAAGAGAGTTTTTATCCTATCGAAACCTAACTACGAAATTACAGCCTCAATTATAAAACTCAACTTTTTATATTCAGTATGTAGTCGTACGAGTCAATCTCGAAACCTTGTTCCACACCTCGGCAGTATGACATCTCACACCCTAGTCGCCCCCTCTGTCCCTGACTTCTGACCTGGCCGCACCCTCTGCATCTGATGCGGAGGAGACATGACTAGTCTTGGACTTTTCCAAGCTCACATTGACTGTAAGACAGATTGTGAGGCAGAGTGGGGTGAACGTTATGATGTGAACTGGTTGCGAAATGATGGTGCCATGGACTTGGGTTAGGGTTAGGGCAGTGGAGATAAAAAAGTGGGTAATGACCTTGAAAGAATCTTAAAAGACAAACTTGATAGGGCTTGGTGTTGCGGGAGGGGAAGGAGGGGGGGGGCATCAAGGATAATGCTGGGATTTGGAGCATGGAGAGCCCATTTGCAAGATAAAAAGTGACCCTTCAGCCTTCTCACTCTGACCCATGTCACCTTGACTGTTGCTTCCTCTATGAAATGGGAATAACCACACCACCAACTTGAGAAGCATCCACAGGTGTGGATGTCCCTGCGGTGGCTCCACGCCTGAGAGAGGAACGGGAATCACTTGTGCACTAGCCACACGCCCTCTAGACCAGTGGTTCTCAACCTTCCTAATGCCGCGACCCTTCAATACAGTTCCTCACGTTGTGGTGACCCCCAACCATAAAATTATTTTCGTTGCTACTTCATAGCTGTAATTTTGCTACTGTTAATGAATCGTAATGTAAATATCTGTGTTTTCCCATGGTCTTAGGCTCTACAGCAGCGGTTCTCAACCTGTGGGTCGCAACCCACAGGTTGAGAACTGCTAGCAGGGTCGCCTAAGACCATGGGAAAACACAGATATTTACATTACGATTCATTAACAGTAGCAAAATTACAGCTATGAAGTAGCAACGAAAATAATTTTATGGTTGGGGGTCACCACAACGTGAGGAACTGTATTGAAGGGTCGCGGCATTAGGAAGGTTGAGAACCACTGGTCTAGACACTCTCTGCTCCTCCTTTCCCATCCCATCCGAACTCTACTTCTCCAAATTATGCCCAAGCATCTTCCTTACTTAACACGGAGCTGGGCTCAAAAATTTAAAAAGATCCAGACAGACACCGGCTGCTTAGCTCATTGGAAGGTGAGCTCCGCGTGGCTGGAAGGAGTCCACATGCCACTCACCTCTCTCCAGGGTCCCGACCCTCAAAGCCCCACATCTTGTTTTGTGTCATGAACTTCTTTTCCTTGGGGGAGGCCTTGGGGTTTGATCAGACAAGAACCTGTGTAGCAAACCACTGCATTTTAGTCAAGAGATAGAGATCTGGGCAATGGGTACAAGCGCCACTCAACTCTGCCCGCCTGGTGAGTTCACGGGCAGAAGCGGTCACACTGGGTGTGGGGTACCGGCCCCTTTGGCGGGGGCCTCTCTGCAGAACCACTGTCTTTCTGGAGACACCCCCAGAACCCCGCCCACCTCGGCCTCTGTCCTCACCCCAATGCCTCCACTGCAGGCAGCATCCCCACTCCAGGCCAGGCCGGCGCACTCTGCCTGCTCTGCTTTCACCGGCTCCCCATAGACCAACAGGGCAGCACTGAAGACCACACACCACGGGCGTTTCCAAAAAATACGGCTTTTTATTGTTTTGGATGTAAATGTAGTTTTCAAACTGCATTGTAGTGTTGAACACAGCTGGTGGAAACATGCTTCTCGACACGCGTGACAGGGCTGTGCTCTGGGTGACGCGGGCCTGCGGAGCCTCCGCGGGGGTCTGTTTCCCAGACGGGGTAACTGTCTCCGAAGGAGCCCTGACACCTTCACCAAAGCTCCCAGAGGAGAGAGCGAACCGTCGCACAGGGAACGGGAACCGGACAAGTTAGAGCCTGGTGTCCGGGCGGTGAGAGGGGTCAGGTGTGGAGCAGCAGGCGGCGTGGGGGAGGCTGTGCTCGGCTCCCTCGCGAGCACACAGCTGGGTCGGGTCTCCCAGGGCCGGGCTTTCCTACCTTCTAACTGCAGGATGTAAACTCTATGGAAATGTATAAAACCTGATTTTCTCCCAACCCTGCACAAGCTCAGTTCTTGAGAGCAACGTATCTCTGTTCAGAAACGCAGAAGAGAATTCTTCAAATCAGCGACGCCCAAGGTCGACTGTGGAACCAAAAGTTTGACTGGGACGTGAGGGTGAATTTTGCTACATAATTGGAAAGGAATTTCACAAAAATAAAATTTCATTAACACACACACACACACACACACACACACACACACACACACACACACACACAGCCAACATTCAGTATAAAAAAGTTCCCTTTTTTCCTCCAAGGCTGATTTTCACAAGCCCGACAAGGAAACAGCCCCCACGTGGTGAGCCAGGAGAGCCACGTCCTCAGAAGAAGAGAGTCAGGCAGCTGACCCCTGGGGAGGGACTCGATGGGGGGGGGGGGGGGTCCAAACGCTTCTCCCTGTTCCTGGAGCCCCTCCAACCGCAAAGACCTGCTGAGTGGGCCACGACCAAGGCAGCTCCCGAATGGTACAAACATGTCGAGCTTCCAAGCTCTTCCATCCTCCAGCCTCGCCCTCCTCTCTGCTTCCCCGTGTTCGGACGTGAGGAAAACCTTAATATACGAGGCACCGAGCCCGAGGCCCACATCAGGGCTCTCCCAGCTCCACCCCAACCAGGTCCCGCCAGGAACACTTTGCAAAGCCAAGTGTAGGGAGCGGGGGTGCTGGTGGGGGAGCAGTTCACCTACTGCAAAGAGCTTAACCTTTTGCACTCGGATGTCGAGTGTGACTCGACACGGTTAGCATCGGTAGCAGGAATCGAGAAAAAAGCAAGCGAGTGCAAAGGGTTAATGGGAAGCAGGGAATCTCTGGAAAAGGCAACTCTCCCACCAGAGAGAAGAGCAGCCCAGCTCACACCCAGTCAGTGGGACAAAGACCATGGAGGGGCCCGGGGACCACCGGAGGGGAGGGGGCTGCTGAGTAGGAGGGGTGATGAGGCAATGCTCCAAGCCTGCCCGTCGGAGCCAGTGAGGTAAAAGAACTGAACTGAGGAGGCAAGGGCAGGCAGGGTCAGGCAGCGCGGGGCCTGGCCCATAGCACCCACCCCCTGCTTGCTGAGCGAATCTGCTGGCCACGGGTGGGGGGTGGTGGACAGACCCACAGTACAGCCCCGCTCCACTCTGACGAGCTCTTGTTCAGCCAGAGAGCAAACACTTGTGATCTTGAAAACGATGACCCTGCTGCCCCAGGATTCGTTTGGTGGGAAGCCAGGCCTCACAAGGAAGGAGGCCCAGCCTGAGAGGCAGCTGGGGCGGAGCCAGCCAGAAGTGCACATGGAGACAGGGGTGTGTGACCCCTTTTGATGGAGGCTGTGCTAGGAAAAGGCAATGAATGATGTCACCCACTACCACACCCCTTCACCTGGGATGGGACAAAGGGTTTGGACACCACACTGGGGTCCCATGTCCTCTAAGAATCTAAGTTTATATTTCTATTGGCCACAGCAAAAACACCTTCAGGCCCGACCTCTGGAAAGGTGAAATGGGGTCATGTCACAAGGACAGGAAGTGGAGAAAGGTGGGTGCCCAAAGACACATATGCGACCTCAATCCACAGCATGCTGGGGATTTCACTGCCCCGCCCCAGCCCCTCCTTCCATCAGCACTAATTTCTGATGTGGGAACTGCTTCCCTGGTGCTGTGAAAACCGCTGCAAAGCTTCGGGTCTGCCACAGGTCGGGGGCCTGCTGAGGGTGACAGCGGGTGTGTAAGCCGCCTGGGACAGGAGGGACAGGCCTTTTCACTTTCAGAAAGCCCCACAGTGGCCTCTGCTCGGTCCCTGCATCCCCACTCATTGTGAAAGAGTAAAGAGCAGTGCAGGGAGCTGATGGCACAGAAAGATTTCACAGAAATACTTGCAGAATGCATGTACCAGACAGGATTTTTTCCCCCCTTTTCAGATTGATTTTCTCATTCTCCAAAGTGTCAGCATTTTTAAGTTTCTTTTTTGGGAGTTGGACAGGAGTGGGAGTGAAAATAAGTGTAAACAAACCACAGCCCCATGGTCAGCGTCTACTGGAGGCCGTTGGCAGACTGCCTCAGTTTCCCCATGCCCTGGCCGGGACCCAAGGATAGAGGTCAAGAGGCCCTTGTGCTGGCCAGATTCATCAGACAAGATTCAAAAACAAGAAAACCTGGAGGACAAGCAACAGTGTGTCCGCAGTAAGAGAAAGCTTTGTGGCCCTACAGCCACGGTAATCGTGAGCACCAAGAGAAGTGGATTTAAGTAAATACCTCAAACAAAAACCTGCCACACAGACACACACCCTTCGAAGTCACACACAGCCTAACAGCCCTAAACAGAATCTGATCACTAAATCAGCAAAAGGGAGAGACGGAGAGAGGTAGGCCAACGAAGCAAGAGGCCAATTTTATATCCACTGAACTTGTTTAAAAAGGCTCCCAGGGAGGGGTGGGAGAAAGCTACAGACTGAGGTCTGGGCTGGGCCAGGCACTGCGGCCACCCCCGTGGTTTGTGAAGGCACGGATCTGCGGAGGGGCCGAGCTCGCCCCTCCATGAGCCCGAACGGCTGCCAACGTTTCGTGTTTCCTTTTCCCCTTTGGCCCTAGGGGAGCCCTTACCACGGTGGTCTTCCCTTTTGAGGGGGCTTCATGTTTACCTGGGGGTAACGGTGGTTCTCTTACCACATCCCCGTGGAAATGAGGAACCAGCCCAGCCTCGTCTTGTGCTTGCCTCTCAGGAGAGGGATCCAGAGGCCTGTAAACATGTGTTCTGGAGAGGCTGAGGGGGTGAAGCATAGACCAGGGGGCAGGTGACAGGTTAGTGACCTGCAGCAGAGGTGGTGGTGCGGACGGCCACAGGGGGAAGAACCCCCATCCAGCCTCCAGGATGGCCGCCCTCTGAGCACCTTCCTCAGTCCTCCAGGAACCAGGGGGAGCCTCCTAATGGATCAGAACCACAGGCGGTAGCTGTGGTCCCCTCACATGGCTCCTGGGCCCCCTCAAAGCCCAACAGCTCTCCTGGCCTGCCCAGCACTGCCCATCTCCACCTCTGGTGGGAGGAGACAGAGCCCGCTGGCCCTCTGAACTTCACAGCAGGACGATAAAAGCACATTCTTTCAGCCAGAAGGTGCCTTTGGCCGGGCCAGGCTTCCTGGGTGTTAGAGCGCCCTTCACCCGCAGCTACTCTTGCAGACACAGCGAGGACTGGCCCAGACCACCCTCCTGCCACACCTTCCTCTGGACCCTCCGCTGTGATCCCCATACCTGGAAACAACCCGGTGCCCTAGGGGAGCCCCCCTCCCCCCACCTCATCAACTCTGAGTGCAGTTCTTTACTATCTGATCTAGGCAACATCTGGACGGCTGAGGCAGGACAGGAATTCTGCCTGTCGACATTCAATTGCTTCCTCCAAACAGGACAGGACAGCCTTTGGGTGTGGTGACCGCTTTGGTCCGAGAACCGTTCCGGTTTGAGGCTCCTGGGTGAACAGTGCAGACAGATGACCAGGCTGGTGGAAGCACCCTGGAGCCTGGCCTTTCAAATGCTGCACCCAAAGGGCCACGCATGCCCGTCAGACACCGCTGGCGTGTCGGAGGCTGAGTGCGGAAGCCGGTGGAGGACAAGGTGGAAAGGCCACTCTGAGAGCTGATACCTGGCGAAGCCTCGGACCAAGTCCACGCCACCATTCCCATCAGCGGTGCCGGGGGTGCTGCCCGCCACAGCAAGTGGAGCAAAATCGGAACAGGTCACAGGCCGTCCAGGAGGGTCTCCCAGCCGGAGCAGCAGCTTCGCATTGTTTGTGTTTTCCTTTTTGTCCTCGTGCATTCACACCCTCTGCTTTTGCACACGTGAGTCCGGGGTTTGCCAGGCAGCTGGCCATGAGAAAGCCTGCGCAGCTGTCCAATCTGTCTACAGGTCAGAGTCTGGGGGAGGAAGGAATCTGTCTTCCTACCGCCCCAGGACGGGCCAGAGCAGGCAGGGAATCATCCAGAGACAACTGCCAGGACGCAACAGACAGGGACTGGGCAGGGACCTGTACGTTTTCTAATTCCAGGAGCAGGCACTGCCTCCTCGTGCCCACCTACTTCCGTGGGCCTGGCAGACCAGCAGGACAGGAATGAACTGTGGTGTTTCCCTATCTGGGCTGCCCCAAGGGCAGCAGAGGTTGTGACTGAGGTCGCTGAGAGTTGACAGCAAGGAGCTCCCAAAGATGGACTATTGCTGTTGGCAGGACCCGAACCTGCTTCAGACCTGAGCGCAGCATTTGAGCAGCCCCGGGGGCTGGCACAGTTGGAGGGAGGCCCTGAGGCTCTGCATCAGGAGAGGCGTGGGATGCAGCTCCTCTCCACAGGCAGGGAAGGGTCTTCTGGCATCCTGTGCGGCACGTGCCGGCTAAGCACTAAGACTCCCCCGACCTCTTGCCACGTCTGGTGACAGCCTCCGCGGCCTGCTTTGGCAGCTGGGACGGGTCTGTCAGAATGGAGGTGGTGGTGCTCAGATGCCGGAGGGTGCTCAGCACCACTGGAAGACAGGAGGGGGAGTTAGCCCGAAGACACGGTGCAGGCGGCCGCTTTGAGTCCCACCACGGAAAGTATGCACACGTGGCCTTACGTGTACAACCATCGTGTGCCTCTCATGCTTGCCAAAGGAGGAGAGGGACACCAGGGCAGCCCCTCTGCCTTTAAGGCGGCTCTCCGAATCCTATCCGTAGCCTGCAGATAGGTGGAGAGGCCTAAGCCCTTCCGGCTTGCTCACCGGTGTTACTACCACTTCTCTATAACCTTAACATAGAGACATAGCTTTGTTAGTTAGAAGAATTAAACAAGGAAACATCTGAAAGGGCCGGCCAATAGGCAGAGCTCAATAAACACAAGCTGGATCTGATGGAACTGACACAGTGAAGCCACAGAAAGGCGCTGGGAAGGTCTGCTCCCTGCCTGCCATTGGCATGACTAGCTCAGGGCTCCGCACAGCGCCATCCTCATGCCCCGGGCCCTGTCTGCATGGTTGCTTACAGTGGGGCCTGGGTTTTCTGCAGCCTCAAGGGTCCTCGTCTCTCCGGCACTAGCACGGAGGTGGCAGCCTCAACCCCACCGCCCTGTGCAGCACCTCACTCACTTGGCCTCAGGATGGGCAAGGAGCAGCGCTGGTCCAGCCAGGACAGCGCCGTCCGGTGCAGTTCTTCCAGGCTGCTGGTGGACACCATCCCCTTGAAGGACTCGAACAGCGGCTTGATGATGATACTGAACTGCAGGGCACGTGGGTTAAAGAAAAGGTAAGCGAGGGGGAGGGCCTGTTCCCTTGGGGCGGGCAAGTAATTGTGCACAGATAGTTGAGAGACAGACATCTGGATGAGGTAAGCATGCCCTTCCGTTCGCCTAAGTTGCTCCTATCGAACTGTAACTGACCCCCGTCGCTGCCCGGCCTTCTGGCTAAGACCAAGTGTAACTAGAACTGATCACTGAGCAGGCTGGAGGCAGGGACAGAAGCGTTTTTTTGGTCTGGAATGGATCCTGGTGCAATGACGTGAACACAACATACGTATACAGATGCTCCTTGACTAATGACAGGATTACATCTTGATAAATCCATAAGTAAAAATGCACTTATGCCGAAACCGGTTTGGCTCAGTGGATAGAGCATCTGCCTGCGGACTGAAGGGTCCCAGGTTCGATTCCGGTCAAGGGCATGTACCTTGGTTGCGGGCACATCCCCAGTGGGGGGTGTGCAGGAGGCAGCTGATCAATGTTTCTCTCTCATCAATGTTTCTGACTCTCTATCCCTCTCTCTTCCTCTCTGTAAAAAATCAATAAAATATCTTTTTAAAAATGCACTTATTACACCTAACTTACAGAACATCATACCTTAGCCCAACCTACTTTGAACATGCTCAGAACACTCACAATAGCCTACAGTTGGGTAAACTCATCTCACACAGTGATTTTCAACCTTTTTCATCTCATGGCATACGTAAACTAATTAAATTCTGTGGCATACCAAAAATTTATAGATATAAATATATTTTTGCCTGACAAAAAAGTGGGGTAGAATTCTGATTATTTGTGTTGGCTGTTGTCATTTTTTAAAATTTGACAATCTAAGGGAAAAGAGATCAGTGCCCCTGACAAAATAGTCAAGTATTGCATGTTTTAAAAATTCTTGCAGTGCCCAGGCTGGTTTGGATCAGTGGATAGAGTGTTGGCCTACGGACCGAAGGGTCCTGGGTTCGATTCCGGTCAAGGGCATGTACCTCAGTTGCAGACTCCTCCCCGGCCCGGGCCCTGGTCTCGTCTCGTGCAGGAGGCAACCAATCAATGTGTTTCTCTCACATCAATATTTCTCTCTGTCTTTCCCTCTCTCTTCTACTCTCTTTAAAAATCAGTGGAAAAATATCGAAGATTAAAAAAAAAATTCTTGTGGCACATGGGTTGAAAATCACTGATCTAACACAAAGCCCATTTTATAATAAAGTATTGACTATCTCACGCAATTTACTATTTGTATCACTTTTGTACCATCCTAAAGTTGAAAATCCCATCTAGCCATTGTAAGTCCAGACCCGTCAGTCACACCCAAGGTTGAGGCAGTGGCCAATCCAGAGGCAGAGTAGTGGCTGGGTGGGCAGTGAGAAAGCAGGAGCCATCCCCTGAAAGGGCCATCTGGAAGGCCAGCCAAGGGAGGCCTTGACCGCAGAAACAGGGCCCAGCACACAGGTAAGTGCCTCATGATAGCATTCAAGGCCTGGGGTACCTACTCAGGGAGCAGCCTGGAAGGGCTCTGCCGCTTGGTTTGGTGAGCCTGGTCTCTCACCTGTCACCTGGTACTCACCCCCGCACCCCTCAAAAGGACAAGCTGGCTGCCAGGACGTGTTAGGCTAGAGGTCACTTCCTTCTACAAGTGGCTCTTGTCTTTATTCCTCAAGGACCCAGAGAGCAATGCTGGCCTGTTCTGCCTCCCCGGGAAGCCCTGACCCCGAACAGTGGCCAACGATAGCCCCACTCCACGTCTCGGGCCTGGCCCCGCTCTCTCAAGGAGAAAACTGACCTGTTGTTTCACAAGCTGAATGACAGCCATTATATGAGAATCTTTCTAAAGGACTAGAGTGTAGATGTCTGCTGTTTTGGTGCCCTGGTTTGGGGTGGGTGGGCAAAAGAAACCCAAGGATACAATCCAGAACTTCCAATTCTGCAGGGTCCGGCTCTTCACATATTCATCAAACATGTCTGTCATGTGATCAAACTGGCGCCGGGTGACGGGGACTCCTGTAGCAGGGAGCAGCTGCTGGCAGGAGCTGCAATGACAGGAAGAGTCAGAGGAAGCTTGGAGCAGCCCGTGACAAATACGGACCCAGGGGGCACCAAATGGGCAGGAGGATCCTGCCTGTGTGGCGCACATGTGAGGACAGGGCACCGCCCAAGCCTCCATGATGTGCCCCCGTCTCACATGATGGTGGCATTGAGCTCCTCGATCTCATCCCGCAGTCGCCGCGCCTCCTCCTGCATCTGGCTGCGCTCCTGCTGCAGCTTGGTGATGTACTCCACTGTCTTCTGCAGCGTGATGGCATGGCTGGTCTGCAGACGGGTGTGGGGTCAGAGCAGCGCCCACGCCCCAGGACCAAGCTCCCCACCCAACGCCCCCAAGCAGCTCACCAGCTTGGAGTTATTAGAGATCAAACTGTTCAGGGTGTCAAAGCCCATCTTGATGTTGAAGCGCCTCTTTTGCTCGGCTGAAATGTGCTTCATCTGCCGGTTCTGTTGGGGAACCGACCCATCACTGTGACAGGGGGTGCGCTGCAGGCCACCTCCCCTCGTCCCTCCTCCCTGCCCTCTCAACCTATTGCTGACTGCTGGGGGCAGACTGGACCCTGTGGCCGGGCTAGAGAACTAAGTGGAAGGAGCGGTGACAGGAAGCTGAAAGGCTCCAGCAGCAGCCAGGAGGGGACAGGATGGGACTCTAGAAAACCACCCTGAAGCATGGAGTGTGGCAAGGACTTCAAAGTCCTGGCAAGGAACAAACACTGCGGGTCTGGCACTTCCCAGCCACCTGCAAACCTCTCCTGTCCTACAGCTGACACTTTCTGCCACACTACAGCATTCAATCTTGCTCCCACAGGCCATTCAGTGGGTGGGGGGTGGAGAAAGAGGGCTTAATATCAAAATTAAAGGTGCTGACACCCACACTTCCGAGGCTACCTCAGCCTGGGGAGCACCAGCCGAGCCATGGCTCTCTTTTCCAGTGTGCCCCTCGTAAGGGCGTAGCTGTCCCAAAGGTCCTTGCCTCCCCATCCTTCCTAGGGAACAGAGACCCAAAAGTGGTATGTGGTACCTTTAACACAGCCACATTTTTGGAATCTGCAGGGTATTTCCCTGAGCAGTTGTTTTGGGGAGACTGAGGACTGGGGCTGTGTTCTGAAGCACACGGAGAGGCCTGCCCGGAGTTTGGGCCATCACGACCTGAGAAGAACAGAGACCCTGCTGAGGGACAGGGCCGGAGGGGGGCTCGGCCAGGCTGTGCCTGCCGCAGTCCTCACACACGAAGGGAACCCCCAGCAAGTCCCAAGACGCAGAAACCCCTCTTCAGCCTCCCACCGTGGCCCCCAAGCAAAAACCAAAGAATCCTGCAGCAGCATGCCTGCTGCTTTTCTGCTCCTGGGCTTTATCCTGCCTGCATCGCCCACTTTCCCAGCCTGGGCCACCAGCAGGCTTATGAGACCTCGCTGCTCGGCCTGTAAGCCCAGGCTCAATCCTGGGGCACCCTTGGGGGCCTCCCCAATCCAGGAGTGGGCCAGCTCCTTTCACTCACAAAGTCCCAACTGTCCCAGACACAGTGACCACTCACCAGAGCCCACGATAGCACCCTGGGGACTGCCCCCGTGCAGTGGGGCCTGCTCGCCCTTCACTAGGGAGTCTTGCACTGAGCTTGCAGAGAAGAGCCGGGAGATGGGGCCGGGCTGGCTGCTTGTGACGTGGCCCAGGTCTGTCACTAGGATGCTGCTGTGGAACTCTGTGACTCCAGGAGCCTGGGGTGACACAAGAGAGAGGGGTCACTCCTGACGACCATTATGTTGGGCGAGGGCCGCCCAAGAGCAGGCCATGCTGTGGGTTTAAGGATGCTGAGGTCTGTCCAGGCCCTCACCCTGGCGATGGGAGCAGGCGTGATGACCACATTGGACTGGGACACGGTTGAAGCCAACATCCCTTCTCTCTTCAGAGGGCCTGTCATGATCACTGCTTGTGGCCGTCCTGAGAAGGCAGCTGCCAGAACAAGAAGGTGAGGGGGAGGCCCCAAGCCATGGGGACCTGCTCTCAACGCTGGTGCTAACCCCAGGCCTGGCCAAGCCACAATGGGGTCCCCCAGGAGAAAGATGGGACCCTTTGGCTGCCACTGAGACATAGCTTTCCTCACCGCAGGGCACAGAAAAGACAAAGCCACCAAGGCCCCTGACATGTTTTTGTAATTTCCCTTTGAAGGGGACAGATTACAGACCCAGGAAAGAGATGACCAGGACCATGTGTTTTCCAACTGGATTGAGACTAACTTTAAAGGAACAACACAGAACACAAAACAGACTAGAGCAATCACATGCAGTATTTCACATCATAGTGTGTGTGTGTGTGTGTGTGTGTGTGTGTGTGTGTGTGTGTGTGTGTGATGAATATACAAGTCTTGGGGCCAAGGGAATATCCTGGGGGGGGTGTGGGGGGGTCAGACTCCAGCTTCCCTCCCCACTCACCTTGGGCAATGCAAGCATTCTTCAATACCAAGGACACGGGCTCTGGTTTGGGAGCAGGCACTATTTTGGGGGGCTGCTTGGGCCTCCCTCCAGTCAAGGATACAGGTTTGGGATGCACAAAAGTTAAACGGGGTTGCGGAGGCCCCACAGCTGGCTGCTGAGTGGCTGGAGACAGTGCCAGGCCACAGGGGGATGCTGAGGGGGTGGGGTGGTGAGTGGTGATGATAAGGCCCTGGCTCTGGCTGAAGGTGGTGGCAGAGGCATCGTGCGTGAGAGTGGTGGAAGCCGTGTGGGTAATGACAGCAGGGGACTTGCTGGCTCCAGAAAACTTCTGTGGCTGCAGGAAGGTGGGTGGGGTTGGGGGGTTCAGGGGGGTGGCAGAAGGAGGGGCTAGTGGCACAGCAGGAGGAGCCGGCACCGGGGTGGGGCTGGGTGAGAGCACAGGCATGGTGAACACGGGGAGGAAAGGCTGTGGGACACTCAGAGGGGGCGTTGAGGGACCAAAGTCTGCGGGCTGGATGAAGGGGTTCTCAGGCTGGGAAGTGCGTTCACAGCCCGGCCTATCTGTGGGGTCCAGGGCAGTGGCTGCGGGGGATGCGATGAGGCTGTCAGGGAGGCTCACGGTGGGGAGAGAGGTGGTGGACAGGATGCTCTCCTGCGAAGGGAAGAGAAAGGAGGAAAAAATACTGGGATCACACAACTCGCCATCACTTTCTGTTGCTACACTCCACAAGGTCCAACAATGTCTGCCGGGACCTGAGATGAACCCCTGGACAGAGGGACAAAGGCGCTTCTCCCATCCCATTACTGCTGATCTGGGGGACGGATCTGTGTCTCCCAGATGTCGACAGGGGTCTTGTTTCCCTTAGAAACTAAATGATAACACAGGGCTCAGACAAAGTGACTGTCTGCACACAGCTGGCTCTCGGCCTGGGAATATCTTGTTTCTGAAGTCCAGCAGGGGTCCCCAAAAGTCCCTGCCATCTTCTGTTACAGAGCAGAGGCAGCCTGGATCCCAGCTGCTCATGGGGTCCCCTCAGGACAGTTTCGTATATCAACTTCCAGAAAGGTCACCTCTTCCTAAAAGGGAAATGCTATAAGGAATCAACTGCTCAGATCTCAATCTCTTCAGAGGAAAGTCTTCCCAGAGCCAGATGGGAGAAGATGGGCCAGGTTACTGGTGTCTCACTGCACACAGGCACCAGCCTGAGAGCCCCTTCAGGGCAAGGCCCAGCCTCACTCGGTAACCAATCTCCGGTGATTGCTGAGCAAAAACTAAAAGAAATACACAGAACTTCTTTTCATTAGCAACCCACATTTTTCTTTGCTGTCTTGCTTACTTTGTCTTAAATGGTCAGAACAGAGCTCACTGCACACAGGTTACCTGGAGCCTTAGGTAGGAGCATATGTTTATGGAGTCGGTCTCCCACCGCGTGAATCTCCAGGATGCTTTCGGGGGGGGCTAGCATAATTTCTTGTGATCCAGCAGCCCCTAGCACTTTGCTCATGACTGTGTGGTCATGTCATTAGCCTAGCCACGACTGCAGAGGTTTCATGACCAGCCCTGTGCCCCTCCCCCAGCTCCTTCTACCTGAGCAGGTGGGCTGTTGGGATCTGGTGCAGATGTTGAGGCAGGTGCAGACAGCATGGAGCCAAAAATGGAGCGGCTGGAAGAGAAGAGTTCTGAAAGACAACATCGGGGCTTTTGAGCTCCGTGTGTCTGTCACTTCCTTGAATTAAAATGCAAACAAATCAGGCACTGAACCCCACCTTACCCAGAGGAATGCCCTGGCCAGAGGGCATTTCCCCTGAGGTAACTCTGCAGAAAGAGGCCCTCTGATTGGAACCACACCTGATGGCAACTAGTGTGAGCTCTGAAATACTCCCAGGCCTGGAGTTTCACCAGCTCTTACAATGGTGGGAGCTCAAGAACTAGCTTTAACTGCAGGAAACTGTGGGGAGGTGGCCGTGTCACTGGCGCCCTCTGCTGCCTAGAGGGAAAACTGCTCACAATCATGGTCAAACCAGAGGCTCTTGAGACTGAGAATGAGAAGACCAATTCCCACGACAGCAATGCCCCAGAGAAACTTGCAGACTTTGCAGCTACAACCAAAAAAGAAAGTAGTGCTGGGGAAGTTCTAAGTCCTCCCTGCTCCCTTTCCCACTCTAACAGTTCCCTCTATGAAAGGGAAGCACCAGTCTGCTTTGTCCTGGGTGAAGGAGATGCAGGTGGCCATGCCCTCTCTGCTCATGTCCTCACCTTGGAAAGGTTCAAAAGTGTCCATGAAGTCCAGATTGGGCTGCAAAGGAATCAGCCCCGGCTGAATCATGTCTGCATTTCCCAGATGTGCTGTAAGGATCAGAAAGGAGACAGAGCAATGACTTTGCCTTCTCAAAGTTGTAGGAACATATAAAAGGCCTGGTCCTGCTCAAATTCTAGATTCTTCCAAGAAGAAATGTAGGCAACTGGCTGGGATTTCTACCTTCTTGTGGGTTCATGGCCATTCTCAGAATGCAAAAAAGAATGTGAGTTTTTGCAAGAAAGGTCAATTGAGTATCAAGAATGGACACTCCCAGAAATCATGAACAGTTCAGCAGAGGTCCCCCACCCCCTGTTCCAATTCTCATTCTGTGGGCTCTTCGCTGACGGGTGAACTGGACAACCTCTCAGGCCCGATGAGAGGTCATGCCCAGGAGTGCTTCTCATCTTCTTCAGAGTGAGTCACAGGCCCTGTCACTTGGGCTAGGCACACATCCTTTGCTAAGGGGACAGAATCAGAAATGTGAAACTGATTCAGATCACACCCCCGCTGTTTCTCACAGTGATACCATGGGCCTGACAGCTCCTAGGTAGACTCAATTTGTAGTCCCCACCCACTCAATACATGTAGCGGTCAGATGTCATTGAGGTTGGTCAATCTTCCTTCTTACCGCCTGCTCTAAACAAGTGACATGCAGCTGCTCAGAGATGGCCCTGGGGTGAAGCCTGCCCCAGGGAGGCCTGACAGAGAAGGAAACCAGCCAGGCACTCAAAGTCAGGGATCTGGGGGTGGGTTACCTATTTCCCGTGGGTTGGGCCAGGCCACCGGTGGGTGTGAGGAGAGTGTGGAGAAAAGTGTGTCGCTGAATTCTGACATGAGCATGTCTGTGTCCAGCAGTGGGTCCTCCTCCATTGGGACTGGGGTCTTCCATCCATCCCGATGTTTGTGCCAATAAAGCATGTCATCTTCCTACCGCCAACAGAGGGGATGGAGAAGTCGAACAGGTGGTGGTGGACTCAGAGCTCCCAACCATGTTGTGCTGGGGACATATGCCCCCTATTCTACAGAGCGGCAGGGGCTGCTGCAAAGAACATGAGTGGGTGCAGAACTGAGGGGAGAAACCCCTGCAGCCCACCCAGCAGAGAACTGGCCCCTTTCCTCAGCCCTTCAATCCTTCATGTGAGAAGGCAGTGGCCCCTCCGTTAGCCGCAGGGAGAGTCCATGTTCCCAACCTCCTCTGATGTGGGGCTCACTTGTCAAGCCATCCAAGTTATTGCTGTTTCTTGTCAAAAGGGGGTTCCCTATGGGAGTCCTCACATCCCCAAGCTCCCTCACCTGGGCCAGGCTGGAGAGGTCCTCATCCTTGTGCTGCTGTAACTATGGAGAAAAGGAGACAAGCTGGTCACCCAGGGCCCCAGGAAGAGATGAGGCCCTCAGCCTCTCCTCCCTAAAAGAGTGTGGACTCCGGAAACATCTAGGCATCCTCTCTCTGGGGGGCAGGTGGGGAGAGAGTCCTGCTCCCTGCCACCCCCAGGCAATGCCCGGCAGAGGAGATTCCTGACCAGTGTTTGTGGATCAAAGAGCCTGTTCACAGATGGAGAAGCTGACAGCAAAGATCACGGCCACAGCAGGCCCATCACTCGGAAAGCTAGAACGCTCGTTCCACGGGCAGCTATGGAGCTGCAGCCTCAGGGCCAGTGTTTGAACGCAGGACTCGGTCCCTTCCTTCCTCTGGGGCCACTTCCCCAACATGCTCTTTTTGGAGCCCAAGCCAGTTACCCTTTTCTTGAAGTAGGTTCTCCACTTGTGATATTCCCGGATCACGATCTCAATGCGGCTTTTCCAGTACTTCCCTTCTGTGGTGATGGCCTGTGAGAGAGAAGCAGGTCAGCAGGGAAAGATGGCACCGCGGTACGTCAGCAGAAGTCACCCAGGAACAGAGCCATGTCTGACGCCAGGTTGGAAGTCAGCCTGGGCAATCCAGTTCGCAGCCCGCCATAGTCCTAGACTTCATTCACAAAGTGTGTCCCCCTCTTCTGGGCTGCAAGTGGCCTCTAACTGAAGATGCAATAGCCAAGGGGGCTTCGGCAGCACGGGTCCTGAGGGTCTGGATTGGATGGGGTCAGACAGAATGCTCCATTCGGGTGCTGAGGAGCCCTACAGAGACCCAGGGGTAACACCCAAATGCATGTTTCCAATAGCCACTACTACATTGTGCTGGGGACATATGGCCCCCTATTCTATAGAGAGGCAGGGGCTGCCCACAGAATGTGAGTGGGTGCAGAATTGAGGGGAGAAACCCCTGCAGCCCACCCAGCAGAGAACTAACCCCTTTCCTCAGCCCTTCAATCCTTCATGTGAGAAGGCAGTGGCCTCTCCTTTAGCTCAAGGGCCTTATAAGGAGCCCAAATTCCTCCCTGTTGACTTCAAGAAACACTGCAGTCACAGGAAAGTAGAGGGTAAGGCCCAACTGGAAAGTCCCTCAGTCCCTGGGTCAGCCCACTCTGAGAAGGGGAGCCACCTGCTTTCCACATCCCCATGGCTTCTCAAGGTCACAATAGCTGACAGGACAGCGCAGCCCCAGCATGCTGCCCTGTGGTCTCCCCATGGGGAACCCAACCCTGGCTCCCAGCCCTCATGAGTCGTCTCCTCCTGAGTGAGAGCGAGTTCCTTTCCCGGCCACCCATGCTCACTGCCATTTACCTCTGGCCGGCGATGCTCATCCACTTCCACAGAGCCGTCTAGTGGAGTGACGAAGTGGCATACGGGATTTTTTCGCTTCTCCAAATCTGGGCAGAGAGGGGGTAAGACATCATCACTGTGACCAAGACCCCTGAAGGAAACGTGCCCCTTGGTCCACACCCCTCCCCTGTGGTGGGACCCTCTCACGTGTGTTCTTTCATTCTCTTTCCCTTGGGAAACAAGATTTCAGACAAACAAAGGGATCCAGGTTAAAGAGAAAGAATGTGTCAATATGGCGTGGGTAAGAAAGGGAAACGCCAGGCTAACACCAGGGTGGCCCAAGCATGCCAATCTCCTGCAAAAGTCACCCAGGCCAGCTGGAGACAGAACAAGGCTGGACCTGCATTTTCTTAGACCTGCTGAAAGTGGGAACTGTTCCCTGATGCTTCAAATGTCACCTGTCTGCTACACCCTTTCTGATTCCCCTGAAAAGAACAAA
Source organism: Cnephaeus nilssonii (assembly GCF_951640355.1). NCBI lineage: Eukaryota > Metazoa > Chordata > Mammalia > Chiroptera > Vespertilionidae > Cnephaeus > Cnephaeus nilssonii. The sequence continues at coordinate 11,897,722 of NC_137093.1, read as the reverse complement.
CCCCTCCATCCGCCTCTGCCTTTTTGACATTGGGCCCTGGTGTCTATCATAACAGTGGGCAACTGTGTTGTAAGCAACCAGCTAACACATCTGTCTCCTGCAGACAACGGGCACCTTCACAACACAGACCACCTGGTTGGCCCCCTGTGCCTGATGGCGGAGAAGTGTCCAGTTCACTAGGATTTGGCTTGGTTTTCCTGTCTCTGCAGACTGCCCAAAAGAGGCTTCTCTTTGAGGCACAATTTCCAAGGGTGGGCTCTGGAGCCCAAGGTGCACAGGCCTCCAGGTGGAAGAACCTGGAGGGCCATCCCCACAGGCCTGGGGGCCCCTGCAGCCTCCTTCCTGCCCCAGCTCCCAGGAGGCCCCAGCTCACTTGGCACTCACACTGCATGTACCACGCCCGCCAGATGGCGTTATTGAGCCGGATCTTGTCTCTCCACTGGAGCTTCAGGCCCTTGAAATTCTTCCACTTGGGAGACACCAACTTCCCACTGAAAGGCAAGAAAGAGGGAAACTCGTTGGTTCCTCTGAAAATGAAGTGACATCAGAAAGTGCCACCTGATCATTCCAGGCCCCCAAATTCTGGATTAATCCATTACAAGTCACAGGTGAGATTGATAGAATATGTAAGTCCCCCTGGGACCTCTCCCAAGTGACGTGGAGTTGAGGTGTTGGGATGATGGCCATGGGTTGTTAACTGTTGAAGCAGGCTGAGGGCACGATTCATTATCCTATTCTGTTTATTTTTTGCATATCTTTAAAATTTTCCATAATTAAAAGTTAAAAAGAAATCTGTTGTTCGCAATATATGTAAGTATTAAGTCACATTGTACACCTTAAACTTACACAATGTTACCTGTCAATTATAACTTAATGAAGCTGAAAAAAGAAATCTGTTGACCACTGAATGAAAGCCAAGCTCCTTTAACCTAGTCTTAGCCCACCTCCCCACAAGGTACTTACAACAGGCCTCTGAACCTGTGGGGCGCTCTCCTGCCTCCAGGCCTCTGCACACATGGTCCTCACTCCTCACGGAGCTCCCTGTGCCCCTGCCCACCTGTTCAGCCTTCAAAACACTGCTCCATCACCATCTCCTCCGAGCAGGCACTGAGACCTCCCAGAGCACAGCTCACACCTCAAAGACCACTCACCCATAGCCCCCAGAACAATGTCTGTGCCCACATCTCCCTCCAATAGACAGACTGCAGCTTCTAGAGGGAGGGCCCTTTAGGCTTCCCTCACCCTAAGCACCTAGCACAAAACTTGGCACATAGCAGGGGCTCAGGTAGTAATTCTTCATTAATGAGTTAAAGCGCTTGCAAAGCAAGCTAACAACAGGCAAGGAACGTTCTCTGGAGGCACAGCCTCCTCGGACAGCTTAGTTTTCCAAGGGCTCTGCCAGGAGCCTCCTCTGAGCAGCTGGCACAGGGCTCCTCTTTTTCAGATGGCTTGAGCTAGGCAAGGGGCTATTTTTGGCTCATACCAAACGGGGTTCTCTGGGTCCTCCTGACTGCAGGTCACAGCCCTTTCCCTTTTCCAGACCCACTCAGAAAGCTCAAGTGACAGAGACATGCCAATAGCTCAACAGCTGAGGTCTTCAAAGACAGTACCCACGCAATAAACCTGAGCTGAACCTGAAAACCTGGGTTACGAAGCAAAAGGCTGTGCACCTGGCAAAACCTCATGGCTCCCTTTACCCACCCAGCACGGGGCCAGGCTGAGAATCACAGAATCACATCAGCCAGAAAGCTGTGACCCCCCCAGAGAGAAAATGTCACAGCATTCTCCTAGAATCAGCGGGACAGACAGAGAGCAGCAGCCTCAGCTCAAAGAATGAGGGCCTTCAAAAACAGTTACACACCTTCTTCCTCTTTCAACCTCATCCAATGGCACTCTGAACCCACGCCCCACTGCTCAGCTTTCACCCCAGTTCAACAGCCAGCAGCTGCAGTGTGTCAGAGACTCTACTGCATAACTGCATCCTAACTGAACTTTCACGGTCACTTAACTCTTCTGGCACCCATTTCCTGGGTAAGATCATAATAATACTATCACCTCCAGAGTGATTTAATAGGGATTAAATGTGTGTACACACACACACAATGGGTGAACCCTAAAGCAAAATGTAAGATATTAATAACCATCTCAGTGATTTAGATTTACGTTATTACTGAAAGGCCTGATTTTAACACATCCTGACTTGAAAAGGCCTCTCTTTTGTGCCACTATTGTCATGTGACTCTTCCTCTTCTACAGGAGGAAAAAGGTGACACCCACATGCCCACTCTCAATACCATGAACAAGGACCTGGGCAAAGGTTTATCCTGAATTCCATATGGCTGTAGAACCACTTGCTTCTTGTTTCCTCATCTGACAAGTCTACTCTGTGCCGTGCGTGAGCTAAGAATGAGGAATGGGATGGATGAGGCAGATGAAGTCCCCAGAGGCCCAAGTGCTGAGTGTTGTGAAGAAGAGCAGAGGACTCTGGGAGCATACAGTCAGCATAACTGACCAGTTTGCCAGTCAGGAGAGGCTTTCTGGAGGAGGTGACACCTAAGCCAAGGCCTAGAGGATAAGAAACCTTTAAATAAACCAAGGAGAGGGGGAGAGGCCGTTCCTGCTGCCTGGCCTGCCATGGCCCCGAGGTGAGCAGGAACACACCTGGCCAATGCAGCGGAGAACACCCAGCATGGCCGGAGCCTGTGGGGGTGGGTGCGGCGCTACCAGACAGACCAGGCTGGAGAGCAGAGTACGTCCCAGAGTGCATCAGTCCCACAGCGGGCAAAACCAACCCGCTTCCCCCACCTCCCCAAGATCTGTCAGCAACCTGATGCCTAACCAGGCAGGTGGTTCCAGGAATAAAAACAACAGAAAATGGTCCCTATTTCTTTATTTCCTGAAGGGGGAAAATATCCAAAACTTTCCTATAACTGATAGTTTCTTCACATTAAAGCCCAGGATAAAAAGCCCCTTTCTATGTTGCTGGATCCCGACCCAGCATTTGCCACCTGCAGAGATGGTGCAGAAGACACAAGCAGGAGAAGGGCGATAATGGAAAGTGGGGGCTCCTGGGAAGAGAACCAGCTTTGGTGCCCTGCAGTGTTTGGTGAAGAACTAACCACTGGGCTTAACAACAAACCCAACCTTATTGCTACTCTGTTACCGAGGACAAAGCAGGGCAACCTGAGCATAACAGCATCTTCTCAGAGAAGTGAGGTCACCCGGCCGGCTTCAGTTACTTACAGTGAAGGGGGTGGGGAGATGCAGAGAGAGATCAAACCCTGTGAGCTGGAAACCAAACCTGACAGGGTGTAGTTTGGGGGTTCTCATCTTCTTCCTCCTCTCTTGCTGAAATGTTTCACTTTTCCTTGATATTTATGTCAAATGTGGTCAAACTTCAGCAGGAGTGTGTCAAATTTCAGAGCACAAACTGCTATTACACGCCTCTTCCCCCCCGCCCCCCCCCGATTTCTGTAATATCTCAAAAGCCAACAGGTGGCGCTCAACCAACACAAAGAAGAGTCTGAGTCCCACCCACAGAAGTAGAGGGTAGGGTGAAAGGAGAGGTCCTGGATGTTTTCATGGTGGCTGACCACCCCTCCTCCACGGCCATTTCAAGACAAGAGCTGAAGAAGCGATACACGCAGCTCTGTGGTAGCAAGGATTCCACAGGCAAACTGTTAGGAAACGGGGGGCTACATTTCTGTAAGTTTCTTTAGTGACGGGCTTCTCAGAGCCTTTTGTGTGCTGATGTCACTGTCAATCTGAAAGGTGGGATAGAGGAGACATTCCCTATGCCGACAGCCACAGACCAAACCTGGACGGGGACCCTTGTTACAGGGCTACCCGGAGTCCAGTTTCCCATGCAACGGGCCAGGAAAGGCTGGCTGGCTGCTCTAAAAAGTCCTGAGGCCTGCAGAGTTTAGCAGAGCTCCCTAGAGCGGTACCCCAGAAAGCACCTATGGTGCGGCTTCTGTTCCCCAGGCCCTGCCCCAGCTTAATTAGTCTTCCAGACATGGATACCTCTTAGTCTGACTCAGGATTATCCCTCTTCCTTCATTGAAGTGTAACCAGAAACACAGAATGAAAGTTTCTGAGACCACTGGCTTCCCCCAGACAGATCAAAGACCTCCTATGGCCTTAGCTTCCCAAACCTGCCCCTCCCATATGCCTGTGTAGGTCCTGGGGCTTCCCAGACAGAACAATGAGCCTGGCTTCACCGCACGCCCTCCCACTCAGACCATGGGAAGGTCAAGGCCTATGTCTGACTCATCCCAGCACAGTGCCTGGCACCTGGGAAGTGCTTTTAAATATGGAGTTACTAAGTGAATGCTAAACTTTTCCATAAAGCAAACTCATACTCACCCTGCCATGCCACCCTTCCTAGAAGGCAGATTCATGACATGAAACAGGAAGTTCACAGTACAACAAAGGTCCCTCTGAAAACTGTTGGTTAGAACTAGCAGACCGAATTCTTCAGAGGTCTGGCAAGAGACTGCTCTGGAATGGAAATTAAAGGGCAAGCCTTGCACAGACTGGAGCTGGAATTAAGAACAGGGAAGGGTGGGGCTGGGGCTGGGGCTGGGGCTGGGGCGGGGACTTGGGATTCTGTAGGTCCCAGGTAGAATTAGGTCCTACTCCTAGTCAGCCTATCACGATAGGTCCCAGAACAGTGGTGGAGGCCACTTGTTTGTTCATTTGACCGTACTTGCTTGTTATGGGACAACATTTCTTTGCCATTCCTGATGCTTCTTAGATGCCCAGTAGCAAAATATCCCTAGCGCTGCCTCCCCCTCACTCTCTCCCAGCTAGGTAGAGTGGGCATGTCACCAGTGAGTGTAAGAGGAGCTGGTGTGGGTGGTCTGGGCTCTTTCCCTCCTCTTGGGAGCAAGCTGCCCACCAAGGGCCCACACTGGTCAGGCTTTGCTCCTGCATAGTGAAACACTATGGGGCAATTAAAAACCAACACACATTTCTTTGTACTGACATACAGGCAAGATCGTGGTTACCTGCATTAAGTGGGGGGAAAACCGAAGTGCAAGATATGTAGTATGGCCACGATTTGTACTTTCAGCAGGGAGATATGCACAGACACACAGGAAGGAAGGGAGGGAGATAGAGAGCAAGGGAGGGAGGGTCAGAAAGACAGTCAGTCAGGCTCAGGAAAGATAGGCAAAAAACAGGTAGCAGTGAAACTGACTTTCATTTGGAGAAGTGAATTAAGGGAGTCAGTCAGAGACTTAGTTTTCATTGTTTAATGTTTTATACTGTTTAAATATAACATATGCATGTGTTATATTTTCAAAATAAACAAGGAAATAGGATCAGGGACAACCCAAGACCTTACAGGGCTTCTAGTTAATTGGAGAAGACAACTAATCACACGAGCAGATGGAAAATTTGTGCCTGTCAATTTTGTGCAAGAGATCCAAATATGAGGATAATGGCTATTAAGCAGTTTCTCTAATGAGTGAGTAGATGAATAATGCTCAGTCAGATTGGTCCTCTTCCAGGACTCTGATTTTTCTTCAAAAGAGTGGTCTCTATTGGCCTTTCCTGGGATTGGGCTTGGTTCCACAGGCTGCTAGGAGCCAAAACTAACAGGCTCCAGACTGACAGGTTCACTGAGGTGCCAAGGCATGGGGCGCAGCCACGGGCGAGGCAAGACAGGAGAGGGCAATCGCCTGGAGCTGTGGGCCCTCCACCCTGGGTCCAGCCCAAGCAGAGCCTCCTCCCAGAGGAAGCTTGTGAGGTTTTCAGGTCTGGCTCCCATACCTGGGCATGGGTCCTCCCTGCTGAGCCCGGAATTCATTGTCGTGGTTACTTGGTGTCAATTCTGGGGCCTCGTGTATCACTGATTCACATCCAATCCTGTGCTAGTATTACAGTGCTTTAATAATTACAATTTGTGATGTACTTTACCATCTAGTATCTACGTAAGGATAGTCCCATCATTTTTTAAAGAAATTTTTAGAATACTTGCCTATTTATCCTTCCATGGGAACTTTATGATCATTCTGTAAAATCTCAAAAGAAAACTATTTTAGTGTTTTGACTGGGATTGCACTTAATTCATAAATTAATGTGGGCAACATGGACCCATCCAACTAGGTCATTATCATCCTAGGTCAGTGTATGTTTCTCCACTTATCCAAGCTGGTTAACTTACTTAGAGTCAGAGGAATCTGAAGCTGTGTGGTATTCCATAAGCTTCTTCACATATGTCCCTTCTCATTTCTAATCATAATACTTTCATTAACATTGAAAAATAATGTAAAAATAGCCAAAACCGGTTTGGCTCAGTGGATAGAGCGTCGGTCTGTGGACTGAAAGGTCCCAGGTTTGATTCCGGTCAAGGGCATGTACATTGGTTGCGGGCACATCCCCAGTAGGGGGTGTGCAGGAGGCAGCTGGTTGATGTTTCTCTCTCATCGATGTTTCTAGCTCTCTATCCCTCTCCCTTCCTCTCTGTAAAAAATCAATAAAATATATTAAAAAAAGAAAAGAAAAATAATGTAAAAATAAAATACAGGAAGAGAAACCAGCAAGACAGATAAATGCACATAGTTGCATGTGCAAACACAAGCACCATCCACATTTTATTATATTCGACACAGCCCCACCCAAATGATATAGTAACTGCCATCTTCACCTGATCAAAGTGGCTAAGCCACAGACACAAGTGAGGCATTGCCATCACATTCAGTACTAGGAATAACTACCTCAAAGAGCACAGCCTTTCCCTAGCACTTCCATCCTCCTATGGGAAAAGTAATTAATTAGTAGATTCAAATATTCACCAAGGCTTAGACTTTTACATAAAGATTAAAAACACCCCACCCCATTTCAGACATCTGGCTTCAAGAGGAAATAACAGAGGTCTGGGGCCACAATGCACATTTGAGCCAGGACTCTAGAAACTGCTACCAGAGAAGTAATACTAGTAGAAATAGAGCATGTTTGCAAATGTTTCTGAGTTCCTATAAAATCTGGCAAGAAACAAGTGTTATAGTCACCATCATTCGTCATTTTCAAGGCACTGCCAGCTACATCACTTACTTAAAAGGCAGAGAAATCTGAAGCTGTCTGATGCTTTTCAAAGGATAAGGTAACACTCTCCAGGTAGCCAAGATCTATAAATAGGCTTTAAAAGCATTGGCTCCTTTGCTAAAAGTCAGCTTTGACTAATAAAGAAAACCCATGGAATCTGTTCTCTATTAAACATGAAGCCCCAAACCTTAACCTTGACAATAACTATGGTCACAGTGACATTAGAGTAGTTAACTGAAGTTAGTATAAGTACATCTATCAAATTCTAACCTTTCTGGGGCCAGGAGCTGGAGCCCTGTGTTCAGTGGTGCTTAACAAAAGAAACTGGTTGATGTGGCTATGCAAAGCATGAATACTGTGGCCATGACTTTCCCCATGACACGATCCTGATTCGTCTACTCAACTCACTTATTTAGCACTGTTCTCAGTGCTAAGAATAGAGCAGTGAACAAAACCAAGTCTCTAGCCTTATGGAGCTTATATTCTATGGACAGACAACCAAGAATGTGCTATGTCAGAAGTACTCAGTGGTATGGAGCAGAAGCAGGTGGAGAGGGAGCTGGAAGGGCAAAGGGGCATGTGAGCAGATGTGAAAGGGAGACATTGGATGGATCCTGGCTGCTGCCTCAACAAGCCAACTAAACTGCTCGTGCCAAGGATGCTGATAACGTCCACCCTGTCAAATCCAACAGTCACTTTCAGGCCTCACCTGACCAGAGCTCCCTGCAACATCTGACGTTGCTCCTTGGCCCCCATGCCTCACCCCACCCCAGGCCTTCTCTGGACACTCCCGGCCTTCTGGTGACTCCGGCTGCTCCTGTTGAGTCTCTCCTTCACCAGCTTTCCCTCCTCCTTCCCTCAGCCTCTATCTCTGGTGTCCTCGGGACTGATCCTGGGCTCTTCCTATTGTACTCTCCCCTCTGCTCCCTTCCACATGTGTCCTCCAGGCTTACACTAACTGCCCCGATTACTCTCTGGGCTTCTCCCCTCTCCCCTCCTTCCCACCCAGCGAGCCGGAATGCCCTTGATAACGCATGCCTGTTCACATCGCTCCCTAGCTGGAACTCCTTCAGAGGTTTCCCTGCTCACAGACAGAACAGAATCCCTAAATATTCACCAAAGTAGAGTCCCCCCACCCCATGCTGCCCACATCTGGTTTTGACATATCCTCATTCACTTGTCTAACGTTTTCATCTTCCACATATTACCTTCCTGTCGGAGCCCTCCTGGATTGCTCTCAAGGTAAATGATTTCGCTACGCCCTCTCACATCCTGTACCTACCACAATCTGCAGTTACCTATTTATGTGTCTGCTGACAGTCTCCACAACCAGACTGCATTTTCCATGGAGGAGGGACCATTACTGTTCTGTTCGCCAGTACGAACCCGTGCCCAGCACATACCACCACAGCGTATGTGTACAATGAACTCCCGAATGAAACTCCACTGTTGTCCTACTGCCCACAGAGCCCCACTCTTGACTAGAACAGCCCCTGCTCCCTGGCCTTGCCCCATGCCTCCCTTACCGTCCTGCGCCCAATCCTTCCAAGCAGTCCTTCCTGTCAGAGCACAGTTCTCTTTGCCTGAACCTCACACACGCACATGGATGTGTTCTTGTTTGTTTGATCTTGGTTTATGTTCTCCCCCGTCCCACCTTCTTTCCCCTCCCCTCACCATTTAAAATCAGATAACACATCTTTGTAAATTAACTGATTATCAGTTTTTCCAGGTTTGCTTTATTTTAGAGAACACAAAGGAATCGTCCAGATGAAGAGGAGGAGTATATTACAAACGGAATAAGACTAAACCAGGAGTCAGGATCCAGCACTGCAGTCCCAGCTTTGATGCAAAATAGCAGTGAGACTTTAAGTGGGATACCATCTCTGCTCAAAAAGTCATTTCCTCTCCCTGGCTCTCAGTTTCCCTTTTTTAGGAGAGGGAGGGAGGGAGGGAGGGAGGGAGGGAGGGAGGGAGGGAGGGAGGGAGGGAGGAAGACAGAGAGAGAGAGAGAGAGAGAGAGAGAGAGAGAGAGAGAGAGGAAGGAGCTTATCCCAACTTCCTTTCCAGTTCTAAGCTTCGAACTTCCAGAAAGGGAGATGCTGGCACTAAAGAATACAAATGAGAGATCCCCAAAGTAGGTAGGCATGTGGGGTAACAACAGCTGCCATTCAATATAAGAAAGAAGAAAAGGATCTGTAAAACCCCAACACAACCACAGACTTCTGACATCTCTGAGGATGGGATTTTAAAAAGCATGCAAACCAATAAAAAACTGTGTGCAGCCCTCCTCACATAATAAAAATTCAAAAATAAAATCTGCTTTACCTTTGCCTGCTAAAGATAATTTCCCTCCCATCTGCTACTGAGAATCAGCTGTCAGCCTAAATCTCTCCCTCTCTTCACCCTCTTCCCATGCATGCTGTTAACCTTCCAAGTAGCAGGAGTTTGGGTGGGCAGGAGAGCGGGAGACCAACCCACTACATCAAAGGCCAGATCATCTGTCAGGTGGGTCACTATTTCAGAAACACTGTAAGTCTCTACACTGACCTCCCACCAAGATGAGCGCCCCCTACTGCTGACACTATCTCCTGAGATATATGAACATATTACATCTTTATCAGATTCAAAATATCTACATTTTTTTTCTTTGTGATATACTTATTTTCACTATGTCCTTTCTGTCAAAAGTAATAATTTGTTATTCACAAACTCAAACTGAAACACAGGGGTGGAAGATGAAGTTTCAGTTTATGATCACATCCCCATTTTAACTCAGGCCTTACTCACCCTGCTTAGGCATTTCCCATCCTGACTGCTGCAGCAAACGCCTAAAAAGAAAAGTGTGCTCTTATCGCTCCATGAAAGGGTACACACGCCTTTAAAAACCAAGGTCAGGTAGCATATCTTATTCATCACCCTTGCTTCAAGGCCTCCTGGGAAAATAGACAAAAATACAATGACAATATCTAAGGTACAAATAATTTAGCAAACTGCAGAGCAGGGAAAAAGCCAACACAGAAAGTGGTGGACCTTTATTTTCTCAAAACTGCAGTCCCCGATGTGCTGGTGTTTCCCCTCCACATTCACAAACAAAACCAACCAGAGGGCCGGAATGAAAGACTGAACCAAACGGCAAGGAGATTTTGTACTTCCTTATCCTGCAGATGTTTTGGGACCAGTGTGCGTTCTGGGGGGAGGAGGAGAGTAGGGAGAGAGGTACTTATGAACAAAACTTGAGGCCAACCACTTTAACTGTTGTTTAAACTATAGAGTTTCAGAGTCTATGCTATTGCAAGGGCCTGCTCCACTTTCCTGACATAAGGAAGAATTGGCTAACATCTGATTGCTCTCAAGTCAGATTTTACTGAGGAAATCTGATCCTGTCCACTGTGCCGGTCCTCATGTCATAAAAATTCATCTATCACCAGAACCTCAGGCCAGGCCACCCTTCACGGGGAACACAGGGTGCCTTTCAGTGAGGGCTGACTCTGAAGTTCAAGAGCAGCTTTTCTAATCAGAGGCGGCTTTCATAATCACTCTGTTACCGGCTGCTGGCCATGGGAGAGGAGAAGAAATGAGGGTGTCCCCACCTGCCTACGATGTGGCTTTGAGCAGATATCTGGCCTTTCAGAACTTCATTTGGGCGGGGGGGGGAAGGGGGGGAGCGCACGATAACCTATCTGACAGAGCAGAGGCAAGAATTAAATGAAACAAGATATTTAGAATGAACTAATGGTGTCTGGAACACAGGAGGGTCTCAATAAAAGAGATTTGTGCATTCAGCTGACGTTTCCATGACGCTCAGAACTGCTCTGACTCTCTGTGCTGTGATAAAGTGCAATTACAGGCCTCGAGGCCACAGCAGCCAAGTCTCCCAGTGACTGTTCGGGCGAGTGATGAGTCAAGAAAGGTCCTTGGGAGCAGGAGAGAACTACCATTTAGAGATTAGATATGTTTTTCAATGACAGTGCAATCAAATCCCACTCCTATCTGCACAGATACAATCATCTTTCTTTTTTTATTAGCACATTTCACTCTCCATCACAGATGAGTATCTACCTAATAGTTCTTCGACAGGAATGGGAGATGGGGGGTTTTATGGTCGCCCATTACCTGCACTTGCAGTCCCCTTACCCCACCAAGTGCCCTCAGCAAGAAAATGCAGCTGGGGGACGGATTACTCGCCTCCCACATTGGCTCTCGGGTGCACTTCTCCATAATGTCCCTTATCAAGCACTTAGATAGAGCTGGAACACCCAGAAGGGGGCGGGAAAGCGGGATGCCAGGAGGAATGCTGAAATGTTCTAAACCTTGCCAGCGCTCCAGGAGGAAGTGCAAAGGCTGGTGGACTCACATGGTGTGGCTTATTGCTATGGCTCTTTCAGCTCAAAGTCCATAATTCTATGACTCTGTAAGAATAAATAATGAGAAATAGTTACCCTAGAAAATGCTAAGAAGCCCACGTTGAGGTAGTTATAACAAAGAAAAAGGAAAATGCCAAAACGTTTAAATTCCTCAGCTCTTTATAAGGTACAGATAAATGCGTAGAGCCTGCGATCACACCTTGCTTTCCCTACCAGGAAGCAAATGCATCCATACGTACGGAAGAAATCACCTGCAGGCCAGGAGGTGAAACTCCCAGCAACATTCACCTCAGTGCGATGTGTCAGGCTCTTCCCTGAAGACTGGGTGACAAAGCCAGTCTCAGCTCTTGACCTCGGGACCTCACAAGCTAATGGGAAATATAGAACGTCTAGGCTCCCGTGAAGAGTATGGAAACACGGATGGGCACGCAAACGCGCGGTGGGTCCAGGATGTCTTCCTCAAGTAGGATGGTTGAGCTAACCAGGGAAAGGGAATGTGGAGAAAAGGGTTTTAAGCAGAAGGAATAAGAGGTCTTCCTCGAAATACCAGCAGTTTGGCTTCTGGGTCCCCTCCCTACTGCATCCTTAGCTTTGATAAGAGAAGTTAAGGTAAGAGCCACTGATTAGAGCCTTAAGGATCAAAGTCTCAACCTCACTGCTGCCTGTTCCTTGCCAATGCATGGGGTCAGCAGCAGTAGCTGATTCTGGGGAAAAGAAGAGAGAGCTATGAGTTCATCCATTGCTCACATTTAGGGTCAATGTAATTTTTTGAATCTGTAGTCCAAAAAGATGATAGAATAGGAGGAAGAGCTAGCTTGTCGCACCCATTTCTGAAGTCAAGCAGAACAAGAAAGGGGGGAAAGAAGAAACAAAGAAAAGAAGGGGACAGGACTTAGAAAAGGGAAGTTTTGGAAAGATAGCTTTTGTACTATTAGTGGTTCCAGTACATAAAAGTGAAAAACTCTTCTAAATCAAAAAATCAATAAGCGAAGTTACAAGATAATTGCCAAACTGAGGGAGATGGTGAAAAAAACATTAACCTCTAAGGAGTTCTACAGAATTAGTTACGCTCCCCAAGTGACTTAATAATGGCAGAGAGAAAAGCATATCTTTACAAAGAAGACAGCGAAGCAAATGATCAAAGGTGACATTTGCACCTTTGAAGGGACTACCTGTGAAGCACACTCACCAAAAACATTGAACCTAAATGTAATCAAGACTCTGAAGCCTAATATGTGGTTCACAAGAAATCCGGGGGACAGAGCAACATGCTAAACAACACAACAAGAAAACTAATACAGTACATGGGGCATTCTTCAGACAGCTGGACTGGCTGCTTCACAAAGTCAATGCCAAGGGGGAAAAAGCAGAGGGATTATTTTAGATTAAAAAATACTGAAGAGATGAAAACCAAATGCAAAATGAAAGTCTTGACTGAGTGCTGATTCATAAACACTAGTTACAAAAGACAGTCTTAAGAAGACGGGACAAACTTTAATGTAGGCTGTATAGTATATGAATTAGTATTTTCTTTGGCATGAAAATGGCAATGGTTATGAAAGGGAATACCTTTATTTTCAGGAATAATTGTCATGCTGTCTTCAACTTTTTTTAAAATTCTCACCCAAGGTTATGTTTTGTTTTTGTGTGTGTGTTTTTTTAAAAATTGATTTGAGAGAGAGGGAAGGGGGAGGAAGGGAGGGAGGGAGAGAGGAAGAGAGAGAAGCATTGATTAGAGAGAGAAACATTGATCAGTTGCTTCCTGTATCCGCCCTGACCTGGGATTGAACCTGCAACCTAGGTATGTGCCCTGACTGGGAATCAAACCCGCAACCCTTCTGGTACATGGAAGGGCACTCCAACTAGCTGAACCACCCAGACGGGACTATATTTAACTTTTTAAGGAACTACCAAAGTGTTTTCCATACCAGCTACCCCATTTTACATTTCCAGAGTTCCAAGCTCTCCACATCTTTGTCAACACTTATCACATGCTAATTGGTGTGAAGCAGTATCTCCATGATTTTGATTTTCATCTCCCTAATGATTAATAATGTTAAACATCTTTTCATGTGTTTATGGGTCATCTTTACATCTTTGGAGACATGTTTATTCAAGACATTTGCTAATTTTTAACTTGGTTTTTTTTATTTTATTTCTGAGTTATATAAACTTTATATATTCTAGATACACATCCCTTATTAGATATATGAATTGCAAATATTTTCTCCCATTCTTGGGGTGGTCTTTTCTAACTGATACAACTTTTGAAAACCAGTCTGGCAACGTATATCAAAGATTTCAGTGTGAATATCCTTTGATTTTACAGTTTTACACTTTTAAGAATTTATCCTCAGAAAATAATTAAATAAGTAGAATGAGAAGAGATATAAACAAGAACATTCATAAAGTGCTATTTAAACTGAGTCTCAAACCTTACCTTATATCACATACAAAAATTAAATCCAAATGGATCATAGTCCTAAATGTAACACCCAAACCTACAAATTTATTGGAAAAAACATAGGAAAAAAATCCTTGGGTTTGATAAAGACTTAATGAACAAAAATTATGGCTATAAAAAACCCACAGATACACATGACTTCATCAAAATTAAAAACTTTTGCTCTTCAAAAAACAACTGAAAATGATAGTGCAGTTCTATTTTTACCTACAAAGATATAGAAAGAAGTAAAAAGGACACAATAACAAAATACAGGGTATATAGCTCCAAGAACAGTGTTTCAGATGGTTTTGCTTTTTTCTATCTTTCTGAAATGTCTGAATTCTCCATTTCTATATAATGAGGAGGAAGGCTAGAGGGAGACCTTTACAAAACTATGTCCATCTTGAAAAAGGGGGAAAAGTGAATTTCCACTTCAGAATTAATTGAAAGTAATATTAATTACCCATGGGACACAGTTTACCATGTTGATTTGGAGTTACTTTTTTATTTGCCACATTTTAGAAATAAGAATACACTGTAATTTTCTTAAGAGTTTAATATTTTTGCCTTTTCACGTGATTTGCAGATAATTTCCATCATACATACAAGTTAATCTGGTCAACAAACTTTACTGATGCAATGGGATAAAGATGGCTTAAGATTATTCTGTAAGAGAAGCTTATAAGTGCAGCATTATCTTGCAACTATGTGGAGTTTTATTTAGTTATACAGAAGTAAATAAAATAATTCAAGATAGATAATAAAGGTCTGTGCACTTGATTCAAAGGAGCGTCTCTAAACCCTCACTAAGTTAATTACTCTTATTTTACACTCAATTTAACAAGTTAAGCAAACCAATAGCAAGAGAGAGGCACCAGACAAAAAGGGAGAGTAAGTGGTAAACACTGCAGAGCAAGTGGCAACCAAGATCCTGCAGGAGACAATCATTAAAAATTTGAAAACCCAACTCACAAGAGAGCCCAAGATCACTGGTTAGAAAAGCAAATGTACCTTAACAGTGCAAGAATATCAAGAGGTTACTGTGATACAGGACTTAAACGTAAGACGGGAAACCATAGAAATACTAGAGGAATCCACAGGCAGCAAAATCTCAGACATGCCAAAAGAACTTCTTCACTGACACTGCCCCTAGGGCAATGGAAGCTGGGGAGAAGATTAACGGGTGGGACTGCATCAAAATAAAAAGCTTTTTTACAGCAAAAGAAACCATCAACAAAACGGCAAGAGAGCCCACTGCATGGGAGAACATATTTGCAAATGCCATCACTGATAAAGGTTTAATCTCCAACATCTACAGGCAGCTTATGCAACTTGATAAAAGGAAGATGAATGATCCAATAAAAAAATGGGCAACGGACCTAAACAGAATATTTTCAAAAGAGGACAGAAGGAAGGCCAAGAGACACATGAAAACATGCTCGGGGTCACTTATTATCCGGGAGATGCAAGTCAGGACGGCGGTGGGGTGCCGTCTCACACCTGTCGAAGTGGCTATCATCAACAAATCAACAAACGACAAGTGTTGGCGAGCATGCGGAGAAAAGGGAAACCTCGAGAAAAGGGAAACCTCGTGCACTGCTGGTGGGAATGCAGACTGGTGCAGCCACTGTGGAGAACAGTATGGAGTTTCCTCAAAAAACTGAAAATGGAACTCCCATTTGACCCAGTAATCCCACTCCTGGGAATATATCCGAAGAAACTAGAAACACCAATCAGAAAGGATATATGCACCCCTATGTTCATAGCAGCACAATTTACAATAGCTAAGATTTGGAAACGGCCTAGGTGCCCGTCAGCAGATGACTGGATCAGAAAACTGTGGTGCATCTACACAATGGAATGCTATGCTGCCATGGAGAAGAAGGAATTCTCATCATTTGCAGCAGCCTGGATGGAATTGGAGAATATTATACTAAGTGAAATAAGCCAGTCAATGAAGGAGGAATGCCACATGATCTCACTCATTTATGGATAATAGAGAACATTATAAACTGATGAGCAAAAAGATAGATACAGAGACAGTAAAGCAACAAACAGACTTTCAAATTACAGGGGGAAAGTTAGGGAGAGGTGGGGGAGATGGGAAATCAAACGAAGGACTTGTATGCATGCATATGAGCATAAACAATGGACGCAAAACTCTGGGGGGTGAGGGCATGTATGGGTGTGGGGTGGGGGGGGTAATGGTAAGATATGTACACATATAATACCTCAATAAAAATAAATAAATAAATAAATAAATAAAATCAGGGAAAAAAAAGAGGTTACTGTAATAATATAATAAATAATATTCAGAAACAGGTTTCTAAATAATCAAAAGTTATACTACCAACAATGTGTTCAAGAAGCAGTGATGGCTACCGTGCATTTGGGAGAGATTTCCCCTTTCCATTAATAAGCCTATGTTTATAAAATATATGACTAACGAAATAAACAATGGCGATCTGGAAAATTGGCTTATAGCAAAGGAAGCTCTATTCCTTAAGAGAGGGGCAAATAAATAAGGTATTTTTGCAAACATTTTAATACTCAACTTCAATACCACAAAACTCAAAGGACTGAACAAAAGAAGTGATTTAGATGCACTGATAGATTCTTCAGTGCGCCTCAAATCTACCATGTGGGATGGTTCCCAGGACTATTTCTAAGAACTAACCCTGTGGTTAAGGTCATTTTATATTACCACCCTCCTCCCCCCCCCCCAGCTCTGTCCACCATGTATCATCTCCTCCTGCCTTTGTAGTTCCATCTTTGAAAAAAAGCACTTCTTAACTTGGCTGACTGGGGCCAGAATCTTGCAAGAAAAAATTTTTTTCATAAGTTCTTCAAATGCCACTCTACAATCACAACTGCATTTAAAGAGCTATCCAATCAAATGCAAAGAAACCAAGCTCCCATTCTGGAAGGAAATGGAGTCTGGATCTTCTCACCATTGTGTGAGCTACCTCCACCCCCATGTGAGTTCCTGCTGTCCTCACCTATGAGGCTGGGACTTCCATTGATATGACTAATCTGACCACACAAATATGAAACTAAATGAGGGGCAGAGGTGAGACAATGCGACCTCAGAAAGAAGCCAAACACTGAGTTTCTGTCCCACTCTTGAGGAACTGTGTCTGGGAGTCCAGCCAGAGGAATTATTTGCTCTATGGATTAAATCTTGAGTTTGAAGCATCACACATATGATAGGGGCAGATGCCAGGCCAAAAGGTCAGCATAAATGTCAGCCTCAACAGCAGGTGGGGAACCTGGCCAGAGCAGGTGGTCTCCTGTACTGGGCAGGCGAGTGCCAAGTAAGGCTGAGGGCACAGGCAAGCAGCTTGACTCCTGGAGGCTCCATGCCAAGAGGCCATGATTGGCCGTCACCCAGCCGGGGGTCAGGAGCAGCGTGGAATGCCCACTGAGACAGCTGTCTATTCTGGATGGCTAACTAATCACCTCAGATGCTGCTGAGCACAGAGGGCAACGGAAAAGCAGGTTCTCCCTTCTGGACCAGGCTACCCCCAGGAACACGGCTGAGGTGGAAGAAAAACAGCTAGCTCAGAGCACCAGAGCAATTCAAGCCAACCAACTGCTTTATTCAAAACAATGCTGGCTTTGTCAAGAGATTGCAACAGCCCAACAAGAGCCAGTTGAAAAACCTGCCCTCTTTTACTCATTTCAACTGCTGGTCCCCATGACTTTGAGACATCACAGTAAAAAGGGAGGGAGGTTACATACATAAACCAACATCAGCCAACCCATGTGATGCACCAGAGACAGCTACCACTCAGAGATGACACATCATGGAGCTGGCTGTTTTGCAGCCCTGCTCTCCTTCCCAGAAGCTGAGCTCCCAGGATGCATTTGAATCTCACTTACTGATACATTTCCAGTGAACTTAGCCAACAAAGGACAAGGGCTGAAACGTCAAGTATTTCTACAGTGCTGCTGGGTCAATTTTCCAGTCAATTCAGGAGGGCAGTACACCCAAGATCTCAATTAGAGCTACCAAGCTGGAGTGGCTGCTCCCAGCTTTACAAAAGCCTGAAAGCTGCTACTCCAGGGTCCTCTAGGGCAAGAAACAAAGAAATTCTCACTTTGGGAAGAAATGGTGGGGGTGGGCACCAGCGGATTACAATATTTCTCACACCACACCCTGCCCTGTTCACTTCATCCATATTTCACAAAATCAGTGGCAATCATCTCAAAGCACTATGCAAACACACCCAAAGCTCCAAGGAGCCAGCAACAAGCACAAGAACAGAGATAAGCAAAGCTATCGGGCAAAAAGCAGCTGGCTGCATAGATGCCAAACCAGCTTGACTGCGACCAGCAGGTCTCTGGTAGGCTGCTCTGAGAAGCATCTGGAGGAGGCTGTGTAGCCCACAGGTGAATTTCCCACACCACCTGCCTGCTGGCTCTCAGCAACTATGCAAGGACAACACCAAGGACAAGCCAGAGGCTAAGCTGATAACTGGGTTCCTTGCTTTCATGGGAAGGCTTTTTCCCATGGGACAACGCCCTCAGCCAAGGTTTCTCTTGGAGGAGAATCGTGAATTCCAAAGCCAAAGGGAAATGGAGACTAGTCGGGTAAATGGATGTTCAGCATGAGAGAGAGGGAAGGGGCCAGGGCCCGGCTCTGGAGTTCTGAGCCAGAATGCAGCTGCCGGATGTGGGATGCCACAAGAGGCAACCTAACCTCTCCACTGGGCTTAGGGAGTCAGATGACCTGATCCAGTTTTTAAAACATAACCAAAGTCCTCAGGTCTTCACCCAGCCCCTCCAGCACATACCCTGCCAGCATGGGATGGATGAAGCCAGAGACACCCCACAGCGGATCAAGCTGACGAGTAAGGCACTAAAGCCAGAGGTCAGCATCTCGGGACTCGATGTGGTAGGAAGTATTTAAATTGTTTCCTAGAAGTGAATCAGCTCTTCCTTCCATGTACGACGGCATCCCAGAGTTTTGTTTGTAACTCGGAGGAACATTCACCCACACTGCTCCCCATCACCCATGAGCTCCCCGCAGCAGTGCGGACTCACAGCTGGAATCACAGCCTCTTGTGAGGCTCCACGCTCTCCCTGCTTCTGGAACTACAAAAAGCCAAGGAAGGCATCCTGCTCACATCCCTGCAAAGCCAGCAGGGCACAACACAGACACGCAAGCTCAGAGTTCAGTCCAGGCATGCACGCTGCTGACAACTGTGTCAAACACCATCCAATGTGTCCCCCAACCCTCTGCAGGCTATAGGGACACACATGAGAATGCAGGGAGCTTTCCTATCAGCAGCCCCGGGCACAAAGGCTACCTTTCAGCTGTGTATATGTTCACCACCTTCCTCCACACACACCTTACTGATGAGGGTGTGGCAAGGCAGGTGCGACCTAATGTGGCAAAGCCTATTGCTGCTTTTTTTCAAGAGTCTTGCTGAAAGGTACTCAGGTAAAGGGTGATTTCTGTCAGGAAGAAGGAAGAGGCACAGGGACGTTTTCAGAGAAAGTGGCCAACCTGGGGTATAGAAACAGAGATGAATGGAACAGGGACCCAGAAACACCTTTAAGTTACCCCAAAATACCATGAAATATTCTCAATGACCAGCAGAGAGGGATTAAATAAATAATATTACATATGCACAATGAAATACTATTCAGTCACTAAAACATTTTGCAGATAAATATTTGGGAGCTTGGAAAGATGTTCACAATCTATTAAATGTGGGGGAGGAGAGGGGAAATACAATCACCATTCCTAAAAAAAAAAAAAAAGAAAAGAAAGAAAAACAAACAAAAAAACCCACAAGGTCTGGAAGGATAAACACTAGGGAATTGACAGTGGTTATCTCTGGGTGTTAGAATTTTTTTTTCTTGGAAAGGGGCCTGGAATTACAGTCAAATTCCAAAAAGTAAGTTCTAAGCTTAGAAGAATAATTGCCCAACTTTTCAGTGAACCTGTCTCAGCAGAGAAAACACTGTACCTTTAATAAATCCAAATTCTATTTCAATCTCGCTTAGAAGCAGAAGATATGGCATTTAAGAACCATACAGCTAACTGCCAACATCTTTCCAGACCAGATCAAATATGGATAAAAAACCCAAGAGCTAGAAAAGGTAGGGAACGTGTGCAAGGTGGCTACACAGACCATATTCTTGTGTGTGTTTGGGGGAGGGTCCATTCCTTTCTTAACCACCTTAAGCACACACACACACACACACACTTACACCTGGGAGGTAAAGATAGAGGTAATTAATGTAAGGTCATATATAGGTTAGAAACTTTAAACAGGAGCCAAGAGAGAGGCTTCCTCAGTCTAATTTGAAGTTTTAATTTTGTTTCAATTATAACCAAATCAATTATCTGGACTTAAGTCAAATTATTATCCCTTTCCTTCAACACAGAATCACTCCATGAAACAGCCCCACCCCAATCAAGCCTGGTGGTGAAGGGGTAATAGTCCGAAGTGGAATGTAAAGCTAAGAGTAACCTATGGTCCAAGAATTTCACAAAATGGAGAATCAACCTTCCACCTCCAAGACAAGATTATTTGACTAACTGCCCAAGTTCCTCATAACTCTAGGAGCATGCATACTTCTGGGGTTTATCAGGCAGACAGTCTTAAGATTCTGTATCTAGAAGATTATAGTCCTGTGACTTTAAATAGAGCCTGGGGCAGAACGTACACAAAAGAGTGAGAACACATAAAAAGACTTTCCTTGTGCCTGTGGCAAACAGCACAACATACTCCTTCATCTCTTAGGCTAAAACTCAGGTCTAAACTAAATCCAACCTAGATTAAACTCATTTTCCCAGAATACCTAATCTCTGAACTCAGACAGTAAATTATAGACTGAACCAAAACTTAAAAGTGGAGTTCACATACAAATTCAGATTTCTTCCAATTTTTTAAATATGCCAGATCTTGTAACACTGGCAAGAATCACCTGGAGCTGAGTGATGGCTGCCCCTTTAGATCAGGCAGACATTCTCTACTTCACCACTGCTCCCTGTTGCCTTTCCATCACAGAGACCACGTCAATTTCACTTATGCCCACATGGTTTTCATAACAAAGAAATGTTTCTCTGTAATCATGACTCTGAAAAGCAAAAAATAAAAGATAGCAAAGGTCCCCTTAGCCTTAAAAATGGCCAGCTTTCTTTCCTGGCCCATGTGGGCATTTGAGTTGTGACCCCCTAACAATGTTAAGAAGGAAAAAGTCTTAATAGGATTGATGACCTTACAGAGGGTGATCTGGCAATCGAGGGGGCAAGTTGGAGAATCAATTTCTGAGTCGATTTTAATCTAGGGGAAATGCTTAGGGCAGGTCACTTTCCCAATCACTCTCACTTTCTGTACACGGAAGAGATAGAATTATGGAATTTATAAACACTGACATATTTAAGATCTTTATCATCACTTAGTCCTGTGCTTCCCAAGTCAGATTCCCTAAAGTTAATGTTGAAAACCTGAACTGTTTTTGAAATATTTTTTAAACAGCTTTATTAAGACATAATTTACATACCATGAAATTCATCCTTTAAAAGTGTTTGCTGGTTTTAGTATATTCACAGAGTTGTGCAGCTACCACCATTCTCTAACTTTATTTTTTTTAATATATTTTATTGATTTTTTAGAGAGGAAGGGAGAAGGATAGAGAGTTAGAAACATCGATGAGAGAGAAACATCGATTAGCTGCCTCCTGCACACTCCCTACTGGGGATGTGCCCAAAACCAAGGTACATGCCCTTGACTGGAATCGAACCTGGGACCCTTCAGTCCGCAGGCCGATGCTCTATCCACTGAGCCAAACTGGTCAGGGCCATTCTCTAACTTTAATGCATTTTTATCACTCCCTTAAAAAAAATTCATAACCATGCCTGGCTGGTGTGGCTCAGTGGTTGAGTGTTGACCCATGAACCAGGAGGTCAGGGTTCGACCAGTAGGAGTCATGCAGGAGGCAGCCAATCGATGATTCTCTCTCATCATTGATGTTTCTATCCCTCTCTTGCTCTTCCTTCCTCTCTGGAATCAACAAAACATTTTTTTAAAAACACCTGTAACAATTAGCAGTGACTGCATTCTCCCTTTCCCCTCTCCAACCTCCCTCAGAGGCAAGTAGTGGTGTGATTTTCTTCACCATATGTTACTTATGTCTATTCTAGAACTTCATATAAGTGGAATTGTCATATACTCTTTTGGGTAAGGCTTATTTGCTTATTTCATTCAACATAATGTCTCTGCGATTCATCCATGTTGTTGCACATACAAGCAGTTTGTTCTTTTTAAAAATATATATATTTTAGAGAGGAAGGGAGAGGGCGAGAGAGATAGAAACATCAATGATGAGAGAGAATCACTGATCGGCTGCCTCCTGCATGCCTCCTACTAGGGATAGAGCCCGAAACCCAGGCATATGCCCTTGGGCAGAATGGAACCTGGGACCCTTCAGTCCACAGGCCAATGCTCTATCCATTGAGCCAAACCAGCTAGGGCAGTTTGTTCTTTCTTATTGCTCAATGCAACTTGTTTCTAGGCAGTCTCTCAAAAGCAAAAGGTGCATTAATAAGATCAGTAACCATGACTCCAGTCAAACCCCTTTTCTCTTGCTTTTTTTGTTTACAGTTAAGGATATCACGACTTAAAGGGGCTAAGTGATATGTTGTTAGTCAGTCGCACCACTGCACTGTCCTGTGTTGTCCAATCCAATCATCTTTCTACCACATCCATTGACACTTCCTAATCTCACCATGTAAGGAAGTCCCTATCTGAATCTGTGAGAGAATTCTGTTACAGGAAATGGAAAGTCAATACCCAAGTAATGAAGGTAGTAGGCTTCCCTCAGAGACATGTCTGTCAATGAGTAAACAAAAAATGGTATACTAATACAATGGAAGACTACTCATAAATAAAAAGGAATAAAATACTGTCATGCACTGCATCGTGAGTTAATCCTGAAAACATGCTAAGTGAAAAAAGTCGGACATAAAAGGCCACGTATAGTATGATTCCATTTACATGAAATATCTACAAAAGGCAAATCCGTAGACACAGAAAGCAGATTAGTGTTGTCTGGGGCTAAGTTGGGAATTGGGATTAACCACAAAAGAGCATGAGAGATCTTAATGTGGTGATGGAATCCAGTTCTAAAACTGGATTGTGACCATTGATCACACAACTAAAAACTCAATGAACTTAAAATGAGTGCATTCTGTGATATGTAAATTATACCTCAATAAAGTTGCTAAACAACAACAACTTGTCTGTATAAGTGGATGAAAGAGTCCTGCTCTAAGGCAGAAGATCTGTTTAATAATTTAAAAAACAAAGGAGGTAATTTAAAAGTCCCTACTACTCAACTAGAAAATAGTTGTTTAAAACAGCAAACTAACATAATAATATATGGTTTTAAGAATTCTTTGCAAGTGTTTTGTTTTAATAAGCAAAAGAATTTGTAAATTAGCTTTCTCTAAAGATCAGTATTAACCCTTTGCACTCGCTTGCTTTTTTCTCAATTCCTTTATTCTAATGCTAACCGTGTCGAGTCACACATCCGACATCCGAGTGCAAAAGGTTTTAAGCTCTCTGGGTAGGTCCCATAAGACAAGGTAGCCATTTGCAAATGGGCCAGTTACCCTGTGAGCATAGGAAAAAGTTCTGTAGGTTTTTTAAAGCTAGATTATTGGGTAAATATCTGGAAACTAGGTTAATCCCTTTACTTTCTATATAAGATGCTGCTTCTTGTTTCTATGACCGAGTTTGTCTCATGGTCACTGACCAAAAGAGGCCAAGGAGCTGCTGACGGAAGGAATCCTTAACTCGCTTTCCAAATGGTCCTCCTACTGAGAAACAGTGAAAGTGTGCTGCCTCTGTCCCCATGTTTCCACTCCCCAGTGCAACTGCAACTCCACAAACCTCTGTTCCTACCAGCAGTCTGGCTCTCTCTGATGGCCCCTTATGAACTCTGACTTAGCTTTCCTCTTCACTGTTACTCAGTGGGATTCTTTATGTTCACTTCTGAGACTCAAAAGCTAATGACAAGGATTTCTGTTCCTGGAATTATTTTTCCAGATCATGGACACTTTTCTGGAGCTACCAAAAAACCCTTGTACACTGCCTCCTTCCAGAAGAGTTTTCTGATGATGCAGTCTAACCCCGAACACATTAAGAATGCTAGATTTAGAGAAGTATCTTTAGGGCATTCAAGACCAGCAATATTGCTCCACCACAACCAGCCCCAACTGAGAAAAAACACCATTCAGGATATAGGACAGTATATATTTCACCAGAAAAAAACACTACTTTCCGAAAGCCAGCTCAAAACTCCAAAACTTCCCCTCCCCAATTAGCCCCTTCATGAGGCACAACAGAGGGTAGGGAGGCAAGATGAGCAGCATGGACAGAAGAACTCAGGGTGCCTGGACTGGTCAGGCTAAGCGGAGAATTGCTCTGGTAATAGTGGGGATGTCACTGGTCACCCCCTTGCAGCCTCTTCTCAGGGGAGCTGCCCCACCCACAGCTCCGTGTTTCAGGGTGGCCAAGGCAGCCAAGTTTAGCAGGCACAGCAGCGGTGGCCATGCAGCTGACTGGACCATCTCAGCTTTCTCATTCCAGTAATGGCTCCCAGGCTCAGACCAAAACCTCAGAGTCACTGTTAATATCTTTTTCCCCCCTTTCATCCTGAATGTCCAATCCATCAGTGACTCCAAAACCCACCTTGAATTATCCACATTTCATCACCCCCACTGCTACCATCCTTGTCTGAGAATGGTGCCAACAGACCCCCAGTGGTACCCATTTCCACTCATGGCCTCCTATTGACCAGTCTCCACAGAGCGGCCTCAACGAACCGTACTCCCCAGTGCAATGAGCATAGTTTCCCAACTTATTACCAAGGCCAACAAGGCCCCTCCCCTCTTCAGTCATTCTGACTACTCCCCCCTGCCCCCACATACCAGCCATGCTTTGCTGGCCCTTTTTCTAGCCTTGGACTGTGCCACATTCATCCCACCTTAGGCCTTTGCCTAGGGCTCTTTCACTGCCTGGATGACTATCCACTCAGGTTTCAGTTCAAACCTGAAATGTCACCTCCTCAAAGAACTTCCGAGATCAGCGAGATAAAGTATCCACTCACCTCCATCCCCTGTCACTTGCCATCTTCCCCCTTGCTATATGTTCTTCACTGCACGAACAATAGAAATCTACTTTGCTTGCTGATTCTCCTACTAGAATATAAACCCCGTGAGGGGAGATGACTCATCTGTCCTGTTTCCTACTATATCCCCAAGAGCTGGAGCAGTGTCTGGCACACAACAGAGACCTGATTAATACTGCTGAAAGGAATAAGCACTTGTGCCAAAAGCAACCAGTCCAAAGACCATGGCTAGATGCATGCTCTGTGGCTGGTGAGGGTCTGCTCAGAGAGGGAAGGGCCCGATAGTCTCCCTCTCAAACATTTGAATTGGAGGCGGAGGCTAATTTAATTAGACAACTGGCAAAGAGCGCTGATGGTAACAGAAAGCTCTAAGTGAGGTCTGTGAGTGAAACACAGGCCACTGGCAAGCTCCAGCCAGGCCGAGGCAGAAGTTCCCATAAGCAGAAGCTGTGAAGCAGAGAAGAACAGGACAGCAGGTGAGAGAGCCAGCTGGTGGCAGCAGGATTAAAGCCACAAAGAAAAACAGAGCCTGAGAGAGGAGACCGATCACTAAGGGAAGTACCGAATTATCAGGAAAGGAGGGCAAACTCCCCTGCTGAGGACCCAGAGCTGCCTGGAGCCCAGTTGCAGCCTCCACGGAATCAGGCAATGCAGGAATCCCGGAATTATCATGAGATTACCAGCACCCTTCCAGATAACCAGCTCCCTTCCAGATACTTGCAATAAACCCCCATTGCATGGGCTAGTGCAAGAGGGCCCCTGATCCCTGTAGCCAAGAGCTCTGACTGAAACACAAGTCCTGTGGCCTGGAATTCTAACTATAGAAAGAATTCCAACAAAAGATGGAATATATCACCTAAGCTATTTGCTATCTGGACTGCACATATTATACCCAAGAAGTAATTCAATTTCAGTAATTTAATTCAATGGGAGCTCACAGTGAATTTTTCATCAGCCATTATATGAATCCTTAAAAATAAGTACCGTATTTTCCAGCGTATAAGACGACTTTTTAACCCAGGAAAACCTTCTATACGCCCAGTCGTCTTATACACCGGAAAATACGTAATATTAACTTTCTACAATACTCTACTGTAGGAATTGTACTGAGAAGCAAGAATAAGGCCCACTTTACAGACTTTTCCTTTTAAAACAAGGTCCCGCCTATCACGAGATCCCCTGAACTGGCGCCTAATACACTCAACAGAACTTGATATAATTCCAGGGTGTGCTGCTATGCTCTCCGATGGTGGAAGAAGAAATAAGAAAGACTTTTTTATACCTGGGTCAATGTGCTTAAAAACATTACCTTAATAAACTTTGGGAACCAAGTCTGTATTAGTTTCTATTGCTGCTATAACAATAACCACAAAATTAATGGCTTAGAACAATACAAATTTATTATCTGATAGTCCTGGAGGTCAGAAGTCTGAAATGGGTCTCATTGGCTAAAATCAAGATGACAGCAGACTGCATCTTGGGATCTAAGGGAGAATTGTTCCTTGCCCTTTCCAGTTTCTTCAGGAGGCCCACATTCCTTAACTCTGGGCCCCTTCCTCCAGCTTCAAAGACAACATCAGGCCAAGCCCTCCTGCTGCTCTTTCTCTCCGGTTCTCTTTTGATTTCCTCTTCTACTTTTAAGGAGGACCCTTGAGATTACATTGGGCCCACCCAAATAATCCAAAATAATATCCCCGTTTTAAACTCCGCTGATTAACAACCTTAATTCTTCTTTGCTGTGTAACCCAACATATCCACAGGTTGTGGGGATTAGGATGTGGACATCTTGGTGGGGGTGGGGGCATTGATCTGCCTACCACTCCAGTCCATATGAGCCACAATACACACACCACCTAGCAAAACACTTAGGCCTGTTGTCCCACTCCACACCAACATCCCATAAAGCATTGTTCCACAGAGGTGGTGTGCCTTTGCACAGCTGAAGATAAATAAAAGTTTGCCAGAGGCAAGACCAGGTGCCTGAGCTTCCCTTTTCAATTCCATATATATTTCCTAATCACTCAGTATGTGCCAGACACTGTTAGGCTCTGTGGGCAAATCAAAGGTGAAGACAGCGGAAATCCTGGTAGCTCAGATCTATGCAATGGCATGAGGCAGAATCAATAAGGGTTGTGGACTTACAGAGGACCATGGCGTTCACTCCCTTCGGGTTTACTAGGGCAACTGGTGTCCAAGCTGAGCCTTGAAGGAAGGACAGGATTTCACCAGTGGGGAAGGGCAGCCGTGGAAGGGCATGGAGCCACCTAAAGGCATTCATTTTCCCCATCTTGGATTCTCCATGCGTTCCATTAGGAGAAGAACTGGTATTTTTACCACCTCTCTAAGACTGCAGACTTTTATGAGCAGATAAGGGAGATAACATTTCAGCACTAGACACTGTCTTGGGCAAGTTGACTAACCTCTTGGTGATAGGACAAATTAACTTCTATGCTCAGGTTTTCTTTCTTTTTTTAAAAATATGAAAAATAAGAACTCTACCATCACCTACCTGAGAGGGTTATTGTGAGAAATGCTTAAGTTAATATAAAGAGAATCTAGGATATAGTTGTTGCTCAGTTAATCTGATTCTCTTCTCTTCTCCTACCCTCGTAAATAAACTCCCACCACCTCTCCTCTAGCCTCTTTTTCCAGGATCTTCCCAATTTTATCACCCTTCGCCTTTCCATCAGGATGGCATTTAGCCAATCGGGCTCTATATAAAAAGGAAATTTGGTCCTAAACTACTAAAGGGGAGATGAGAGGTAAAAGGGAGACTGGGGCTTCCTGCTGGGCAATGTGATTCCTAATTTTTAACCCTTAACATAGGAAAGGGGCAATGCACATTAAACCCTGATGTCAGGGGAAACAGTCCACATTGATACCAGTTATGTAAACACACACACACTCAATCGTTGGCACCGCCATTGACCCGGTTTACGTTTTTTTTATCACAGTCCTTGCTAATTGTTCTACAATGGTCTGTCTATCTGTTGCCCATGCCAAGTCTGTGAGCTCCTCAAGGAGAGAGCCTGTCCTTCTCATCTCTGTAGCCCTCGCTCCCATCCAAACCCTTAATGGCACACTATCCTATATAATAAAAGGCTAATATGTAAATAGACGGAATAGTGGAACAACCAGTCGCTATGACATGAGCTGACCACCAGGGGGCGTGTGCAAAACATGGCAGGCATCGGCTGCAGCGGGATGGTGGAGCAGGTGAGTGGGGGTGCCAGACCAAGGCGGGGCACCAGTCGCTGTCATTGGGGCGAGCCTCTGGTGGTTACTGAAAATTCTTTGCTCCTGCGCACCGTGGTCCTGCCCAGTGCTTGCACCTGCTGCTAGCGCCAGCCCCGCTTGCACCCACTGCCGGCGCTGGAG
The DNA here is from genome assembly GCF_951640355.1 of Cnephaeus nilssonii. Lineage (NCBI taxonomy): Eukaryota > Metazoa > Chordata > Mammalia > Chiroptera > Vespertilionidae > Cnephaeus > Cnephaeus nilssonii. Next base: position 11,869,333 of record NC_137093.1, on the reverse strand, counting down.
CCGCCACTCGCACCCACTGTCAGCGCCTGGCACCGGCCTGATTACTCAGCACCATCAGCGGGTGTGAGCAGCAAGTGCTGGCCCTGATCCCCCCTCAGGGCTTCTTTTCCTCCCCCTGCTCCTAAGGAGAGATCGGGGCTGGCAGCTGCCTCTCACACCCACCACCGGCACCGGCCCCACTCGCACCTGTAGCCAGCGCCGGAGCTGCTGCTTGCACCCGCTGCTGGTGCCCGGCCCTGGTCCTGATTGCTTGGCGCCATCAGCGGGTATGAGTGGCAGCTGCTGGCCCTGATCGCCCCTGATCGCCCCTGAGGGCTTTTCCACCTCCCCCTGCTCCTGAAGCGCAATCAGATGCCACTCGGCATGCCGGCACCGGCCCCACTCGTACCTGCTGCTGGTGCCAGCCCCAATCGCTCCTCGCCTTCAGCAGGTACAAGCGGGGCCGGCACCATCAGTGTGTGGGAGCGGTGGTGGTGGTGGCAGCGGGAGGGGGGCTGTGGTGGGAGGGGCCAGGCAGGGGTGGGGAGGATGGGCTGAGACCCACCCATGTGTACCGCAGCCTCTCGGCGCACAGTTACTTTCAAGGTGCATGAATTCATGCACTGGGCCCCTAGTATAATGATAAACGACTAAAGAAAGCACGGGAAGTAAAACTGTCTTCAGCATGGTTGCAGAAGAGTCAAACTAACTTAGTCGTTTGTGTAAATGGTTCCCATTTACAACTAGTTACCAGGCCTAGCATCAGAAAGTTCTTCTTTTGAAAACTTTTAAAGTTTGAAGAGCACAGTGCTATAAACCTTTAATCCCAGCTATTCCTTAAGTCTGACAGAGATTCCCACCTTGGGTCAAGAACAGAGGGTTACCATACAGGCTACACTCACTCAAGGTCACAGTCTAGAAACTTGTATCCCAAGGCCATCTTACAGGTCCAAATTAAAAGGTCTCCTCAGATCTCCACTTCATCAGACACCCATTGTGCAGAGAGCTCCTGCTTATCTCTAAATACATAAAAAGACCATCACCATCACCCCTCACTCCTCCCCTCACGTTCACACCAAGGCTCCCTAATAAAGAGCTACACAAAAAGCTAGAGAAGTGAAACCAAAACCAACCACAAAGAGCTAAATACTAGATGCATTCAGAATTTGTGTGGGTGATTTACATGTGTGACAGTCCTTAAAATGCTAAGAGGACAAGAACCGTGAACTGTGTTCTAGAGTACATAGCTCCATTGTGGAGCCTTAGAAAGTATGGGCAAACCAAGAATGTGTCTATTGAGTATTTGTCGAGCACACATTTGAAAGCCACACTAAAAGACCCCAGTCAGATACATCATTTCCTTTAGTTTACAGATGAGAAACTTGGGCTCCTAGTCAGTGTCAGTTGAATGAGGATGCAGAGTTGGATTCCGCCTGTTAAACCTCCTGTTTGCCAGGTACTAGACACAGTCGCAGACATTGTCTCAATTAATCCTAACATTCACCCAGCAGGGCAGTTTTATCCTCCCCGTTTTACAGTGACAGACAGAAAGGCTGAGAAAAGGTAAGCTTCTATCATGGAGATTTTGCCTTAAGGGAAGCAACTATTTCCCTTCAAAACGTCCCAATTACTGAGCACACAATCAAGATAGGAAGGACATGGGTTTTAAGGAAACGATATGAAGTTGGAGTTCCATCAGCACTGCTATTTACTCACGTGGGCCACTGGGCACTCACACAGTCCCGATTCCTCAAACATCCTATTTCCCCACCCAAAGTCAGTCTGCCAAAGACCCTTCAGGAGGCCAAGACTTTGCATGTTCAGGAACAGATCATATTCAGAGTCCCTAGACCACTTCACAGGACTGGGGGGAAAATAACCACAACTTCCCCTGCACTTAGCTCCTCCCTCAAAAGAGCTGTTGAACCTCATCTGGAAACAGCTGGAAGGCAGCAGTTTACAGGAAACCAAAAAAACAACCATATAGCACAGAGTGTACCAGGGAGAGTTAGGCAGCTAGAACGAAGAGGCCAGGGGACACACAGGAAGTTGGTTAGAAAGAGCCCATGCCAGAAACAGTCACGCAGTAGAGGAAGGAGGCCAGGAGGGGAGGCCCAGCTGGCCTTCCTCTCGGCCAAGGAGAAGGAGAAAACGGCAAATAGTGGTGAAGGCTCAGGCCCCCCGAAAGGAAAGTCAGACCACCTCTGAGGTGAAGTCTTCCTCCCTGGTTGCCCCCTGCCGGATCCCACTTCTCTGAAAGCCAGCCAGTGGTCATGACAGACAGCTGAGGACAGACACTCCCTTCTGTTCCCGTGCCGCTTTCTAAGCCAGAGGCTACATCCCAGTCCACTAACTGGTTTTGAGTCATTCCTCTGTCACGCTGTACCAAAGTTCCACACTGCCAACTCAACTCGAGGGCCATCCACACCAGCCTCCCACCGAGAGGCAGAGCACCCTCATGAGGAATTACTCGGCAGGCAGGCACCCACTGGGGACCTGCAGTGGCAGGACCTGGGCACAGGGAGTAGCAGTAAAGCAAGAGAGCCAGTGGGGTGGGAGGTGCTAAGAGCAAGGTAAGTCTCCAATCAAACTACGTGTGCATTTTGCAATCAAGAAAGTTAATTGAGCAATGGCCAGTTGCCAAAATATTTTTGAAAGAAGTGTGTGTGAGGCGGGGAATGCCATTACTAAAATTCCTTGGTGTTAGTTAACAATAAACCTTTAGGTTATCTAAACTGAGGGCTAAGGGGAGACTGGTTTATTCTTTACTTTACTAGCCCATACCTCCTGCAACTCAGTCATCCATTCTCTCCCTGTACATGGAGTTTATATTAAAACAGAGAAGAGGATTAAGTTCTTTTAATAAAACACATTCCTCTCTTTCACTCCTTGCTTTGGGTGAAAGGGCTCTCTCACACTGGGGCATATGCTACAATGGGTTTGATTCCAATGGAAGTGCTCAAAATCTGAGATGGAGTAAGCAGAGCTTCAAGGAAGGCCGAGGGCTGCAGTCTCAATACCATTTGTTTAAAAACAGAAAAACAAAACAGAACATCTTCACAGGCCGGGTGCCAGCTCAAACTGGCAAGACCAGAGCAGCAAAGCAGAGCCCGACCAACGCGCCATTAAAGGGAGCGCTTTGGGTAACCTACTGCAGCCATGTGGCAAACAAACCGTCAGGGACGGCTTGGAGAGGAAATGGGAGGGTGGGGGCATTTCAGGAACATAACAAAGGAACAAATGGATTAATCATTTATTCCAGAAGAGGAAAATGTCACCCAGAGTCCTGTATCTAGTGTTTCAACTTCCGGTAAATGGGTAATGTTTTAACTTGGATGTATTCTGGGTTCATGGCTCTCCCCCCCAAAAAAAGGGGGTGGGGGTGGGAAATGTTCCCCCTCTCCTTTACACTTTTCTGGAATCTCCTAGGAAACTTCCTAGGCTGCCTGCAGAGAACACCCTAGACAGCCTGAGCCAGGCCAGTTACTGAATCAATAAACCCCGCTTAGCAGAGATCCTACCCAGGGGTGAGCTCGGGTGCAGGACGGGGCTCTCTGCAGAGACCAAAGAAGTTCTGCTGCTGAGGCAGAAGTCACCTGGGGCTAAGACCTAACACAACGAGGAAGGAAGAGAATGGAAAGGGAGGGCCTGGCATTTCAGTGCCTTCCCTCTGCCCAGAGCCAAGTCCACACGTCAGGGTGGTGTCCGGGATGCCTGCCCTAACCGCGGGCATCTCCATATAGTGTTTCAGGGCTGGCCAGAGAACCCTCCGACTTGCCAGGAGGACAGGCTGCACCTCCAGCAGCTGTGGTTCCAGAAGTCTTCCTGGGAGACGCCCAGGGCCCCTCCCAAGCTGGGGGCCGGCTTCCCGGGTCCAGGGGGTGCCAGGAGGCCCAGCCTCCCTCTGCTGGGACAAGAAAAGGAGCGTCCAGCTAGGAGCCAGACACCGGCGTCAGGAAGCGCTGCGCCCATCGACCTCCCATCCCCACAAGCAGCCAAGCGAAGCAGATCAGGACGACTTCATCCCCTCTCTATCCAGGAGGACACAGGCTCCGGCCCCTCAAGGCTGGAACCAGCACCGAGCCACCGCTGGGCCGGTGGTCGTCACGACACTGCGGGAAACACGAGGCGCCTGGGAGGAGGGGCAGCCCGGACGGACACCTCGTTCTGGTCCAAAATCGGTGGCCTCGGGACACCGGGAGGAGGGCATGGGTGGGGAGCGCGAAGCCGGAAGAACCCGAGCCCTGCTGGCAGGGGAAGAGGCCAGGACCCCGGACCCACAAACCCTCCCGAAGGGGGGGGGGGGGCGACCCCGAGGGCATGCGTGGAGTCAAGGGGTCCCCCCAGGCGGCCCAGCCCCCCACGCTGGTTGTGTCAACGAAGGGAGCGCGGCTTGACAGGTGGGGCCGGACGGCTGTCGCCGGGTCCCCTACCTATAGGCCAGGGTCATGCACTCGAAGAGCTTGGTGAGCGAGGCGTCGATGGACAGGTGGCAGGAGCTGGTCTTGCCGAAGCTGTAGGTCTGGCACGTCTGCTTGTTGACCGTGTCGAAATCGTAGCCCTTCTTGGGCGGGTGCTCGCGGTGCGGCGACGACACCATGAAGTGGCCGCTGTGGATGATCTGCTGGCGGCGCGGAGGCTCCTCGCGGCCCGGCCCGGCCCAGGGTGGCGGCGGCGCGGCGCTCGCGTGGGCCCGGGCCGCGGTGGCCGCTCCGGAGGCGGGCGGCGGGGACGGCTCATCCGTGTCCGAGTCGTCGTCGTCCTCCGGCACCGGGGGTTTGAGCAGCACCGGGCGGCCCCGGCTGCTGGGCCGGCGCGGGGAGCACATGAAGACGTCGGCGGCCATGGGAGCGCCCGGTCGGGGGCATCCCCCGGGGCCCGGGGGCGACGCGGGCGAGCGAGGCTGAGGGGACGCCGGCCCGGCCCGCGCGCCGACTGCCCGCGAGCGCGCCGCGGGGCGTGAGGGGGGAGGGCGCGGGCTGACGGGGCCGCCTCGGCGCCCGCCCCGGAGTGACGTCACCGGCGCGTCTCGGCCAATCGGAGGCCCGCCTCGGCCTCTTAAAGGCGCAGGGGAGCCTTTCGGTATCTAGGCGGACAAAAAGAAAAAACAGGGAGAGCCGGGGCCACGCCTCTGAGCCCCGCCCCTCGCCGCCCCTTCCCCTCCGGGCTGTCCCGGCGCCGGGGGCCGCGGTGGCCAGGTAGTGCCAATCGCCAGTGTCCTGGCCTAGGGGAGGCGGTGGCCGAGCCGGCTGTGCTGACCCCGCCCCACGCTCGGGAGAATCGCCCTGCGGCCAAGCTGCGGGCGGGGCGGGCCCTCCACGTGGTGGGTGGGGGTGGGGCTCCCCCTTCCCGCTCCTCCTCGGCCCCCCACCCCCACCCCAACCCCGCTTTCTTCTGCAGAGCCCGGAACTGCGTCCTAAGCAGCTCATCCCTGATGCTGCGGGGCACTGTGATTGTTGTCCCCATTTTACTGATGAGAAGACTGAGTCGCAGAATACCAAAGGCATTTTTCGACCGTGAAAACAAGACCAAGAAAACTTCTCCCCGAGACCTCGCTTTATACAGAGGTGGAAGGTGGCTCTGCCAAGTTGAGGCATTTTCCTGGGAGATCGCAGTACGTCCGTCCGCAGAGGCGCTTGTTTTAAGATCTTGAAGTTTGGAGGGCGAGCCAGGGAAATTCTGAGCCAGAGATTTGTTTTCCGTCAAGCGGGGGAACAATTCCTATACACCAGAAAGTTATGACAGTTAAAAAAAAAGAATACAAAGTGCTTAGCACAACACCTGGCCCAGGTGAGTGTTCAATAAATGTGCAATGTAGACATATCTAAATAATGCCAATACCCAACCACTTTTGACCCGCAGAAACGGCAGTTTGGTATGGTTCAATCTAATAGTTAACACTTCTAGAAAGCTGAGAAAGTTTTAGGAACTCAGAGCCAGCCTGGGATGGGGGTGGTGTGGGGAGAGTGGGGGTGGCAGGGCATCAAGAGGCCTAGTGAGGCCCCTGGGCCCAGAGCACCCACCCCAGTCCCATCAGGACCTCCTGAGTCCTCTAGTGACTCACCCTCCTCTGCTTTGAAGCCAGTTTCACTTCCACATTTGGAGGCAGGCTGGTCGCCTTGCCCCACCCTCCTCCTGAAGGGGCGGGTGTTGGGAATGGAAGGGAGGAAGGGCTCTCCAAACAGGCGGCACTCACTCCTTTCCTAGATGTCTCTCAGGAGGAGGAGGTCACCAGGGACTGCCAGCTTCCGCTAGGAGTTTGAGATCCCCACCCTGCTTGCCCAAACCATCGCTTTGAACTCTGGTTGCAAAAGTCTGAAGCTTCCAGCCTATGATTTGCCTTCTTTCACCTGGAAATTTTTCTTCTTGGTAAACTCTTAAATGCCCAGACACATATGACACCGCACTTTCACTTCTAGAATTTTAGCCTAAGGATACGTGTGCAAGGATGATGACTGCAGTGCCATTTATAAAGCATAAGCAGGAACAATGTAATGTCTAACAAGAGGGAAGTCGTTGGGTATATATGGCCCCAAATATAATGGGACACTACATATTAAATGATGTACGTGTATATTTATTGACATGGGAAGAAGTCCATAATATATTGGATGGAAAAACAACTTTTAAAAAGTTATCAGGCCCTAACCGGTTTGGCTCAGTGGATAGAGCGTCGGCCTGCGGACTCAAGGGTCCCAGGTTCGATTCTGGTCAAGGGCATGTGCCTTGGTTGCGGGCACATCCCCAGTAGGGGGTGTGCAGGAGGCAGCTGATTGATGTTTCTCTCTCATCGATGTTTCTAACTCCCTCTCCCTCTCCCTTCCTCTCTGTAAAAAAATCAATAAAATATATTTTAAAATAAATAAATAAATAAAAAGTTATCAGTAGCCCTGGCTGGTTCTGCTCAGTGGTTAGAGTGTTGGCCAGCAGACCAAAGGGTCTGAGGTTGGCAGGTAACTAGGTTGCAGGTTTGATCCCTAACCCCAGTTGGGGCCCATGTGGGAGACAACCAATCTCCCTTTCTCTCCCCCTCCTCCCTCCCTTCCACTCTCTCTAAAAATCAATGTAAAAAATATCCTCGGGTAAGAATTAACAAAACAAAACAAAAAAAGGATAAAAAATTATCAGTAATTTGATATCAATTTCAAAAATAAATACATTCATATATTTATGTGTATATGTCAGAAAGTGCACCATGTTAACTAACACCAGTTGTCTGCTTGGGTGAGGGTGATTTTTATTTTTCTTCTTTATGCTTATCTATCTTTACTAATTTCCAAAAGAAACAATTATTACTTGTATACTTTTTTTGGGGGGGAGTATACTCTTTATTTCTGTTTGGTTTCTTAAACACGAAAGACATCCATGAAGGAGGATGTATACTTTTTCTTTTCTTTTCTTTCTTTTTTTTTTTAATATATTTTATTGATTTTTTACAGAGAGGAAGGGAGAGGGAGAGAGAGTTAGAAACATCGATGAGAGAGAAACACCAATCAGCTGCCTCCTGCACACCCCCTACTGGGGATGTGCCCGCAACCAAGGTACATGCCCTTGACCGGAATCGAACCTGGGACCCTTGAGTCCGCAGGCTGATGCTCTATCCACTGAGCCAAACCGGTTAGGGCTATACTTTTTCTTTAATTGAAAAAGTCAATACCCATTTCTGGGAAGGAGGGAACCTCTTCAGGCTGATGTTAAAAACTGGCGGAACCTGGAGGTCTTCTCTCTGGGTGGCTCAGATGGCACCGATGACCTCCAGTTGCCTTTGGGAGGGAGGGTACAAGCTTAGCTGCCGAAACTCTGGAGCAAGGCCAGGGAAGAGGACAGTAGCCTTGCTGTTCGCTCTGCTCACTGCCACCACATTGCTACCCATTGCTTGCAGCCTCTGGCACCTCACTCCCCGCACTCCTCCATGCTTACTGTCTGTGATGCTCAAGTCTCCATGATAATGAACTTCTCCAGATGTTGAACTTCAGTCTCCAGCAGAAAGGAGAGAGAGAGGGGGGCAGTCAGCTGAGACCGCAGGATGGGACTGGCAGCCTAGAGGTCTGTTTCACATGCAATCTTTCAACCAAACCCTGTTACTGTTGTCTTTAAATATATTGTTATTGCTATCAGAGAAGGGAGAGGGAGAGGGAGAGGGAGACACATCAATGATGAGAGGGAATCATTGATCGGCTGCCTCCTGCACGCCCCACACTAGGGATCAAGCCCGACCCAGGCATGGGCCCTGACTGGGAATCAAACCGTGACCTCCTGGTTCATAGGTCGATGCTCAGCCACTGAGCCTTGCTGGCCGGGCAACCAACCCCTGTTTTTAATCCTCTGCTTTCTGCAATACCTGATGCCTCCAATTCCTGAGATTTTCTAGGGTTCGGGGGAGGACTGACCTGCGCGGTGGGATCTATTTCTGCAGCACTTGGGTCTGTGTTCCTGCGCCTTGCAAAGTTCGTTTCCACTCCGCCATCCTCCTTTATATGGTGGTTTGGGCTACACATGTTGCCTTATTTCACTAACTATGGATTTTCTGCCTCTGCTTCTTATTTCCTTGTACTTTGGGGTGACTTTGGAAAAAAAAAAAAGGGGTGAACATGTCTTTACAATAGTAAAAACCAGTATCTAAACGGCTTTTTAAACTGTGACTTATTTGCTAACATTTTATTTTATTTATTTTTCAGAAAAGTGTAATGCCATTTTATTTTTCAAATCCTTGGGATTTCAGGAGTTTGGGCTCTTATTTTCCTGTCTGCCCTTTTGTTCTTTGTTTGTTTGTTTTTTATTGTTTGAAGTATTACAAATAGTAGTACATATGTCTCCTTTTTCCCCCTATTGACCTCCCCCCGGCCTCCCCTACCCCCCAGTACATGCCCTCACCTGCCTCCCCCCTCCCCCAGTGTCTTGTATCCATTGGTTATGATTTGCTAACATTTTAAAAATCGACATAAACATCAGAATGTTAGGACTTCCTTGAACTCTCCGAAGATCTGACAACACTGGGCCCATATTGTTTCCACTTCGTCGCAGCTGGAGCGAAGGAGCCACTATCCCCTTTGGACACAGCATGTGCTCCCCAGCTTTCCACAGTCCCCACCACCCCCCGTTGTCCCGTGGGTTTTGCTGGTCTGCATCGCCTGCCTGGTTCCTGCAGGCATTGGAGTTTGAAATCCCTGCTAAGCCTCATTACTAACTGTGTGCTCCTCCGTGGGACAAGTCAGCGGCAACTTCCTACACGGCCGTGGGTGAAAAAGACCGTCCCGGGAAAGGGGAGAGGCACAGAAGGAAGAGGGTCGTGAGGGTCAGACCGAGGGGCTTGGAGACCAAGGAGGTGAGAGGGCTCTGGGGACAAAACTTTTATTACAATTTGGGGATAATTAATACTTACGTCACAGGGTCGTTGTAAGGACTGAGTGAATTATCGTACGTAAAGTACTTCAACCTGCCTGGCACATAACCTATGGTGTGATGTTGGCTATTATTGTTTTTATTTGTTTTGTTTTATTCTCTTAGCAGTTCTTTTTTAAAAAATTTTTTTTATTGGTTTCAGAGAGGAAGGGAGAGGGAGAGAGAGATAGAAACATCAATGATGAGAAAGAATCATTGATCAGCTGCCTCCTGCTTGCCCCCTACTGGGGATCAAGCCCGCAATCCAGGCATCATCCCTTGGCCGGAATCAACCCGGGATCCTTCATTCCGCAGGCCGATGCTCTATCCACTGAGCGAAACCAGCTAGGGCCTCTTAGCAGTTCTTTAGCAGAAGCAGAAGAAGGTATGAATTACCTACAGTAACGTCCTCTCTTTTTTGTGTACAATTCCATGAGCTTGACAAACATATAGTCACGTACTCACCAGCGTCAACCATGACATAATAGCCCTAACACACACACACACATAATTCCCTCCCCCTTTGCAGTAGTCAGCCCCTCTCCCCACCCCAGGCGCCGGCAGCCACTGATCGGCTTCCTGTCTCTATAGCTTTGCCTTTTCCAGAATTTCATATAAATGGAACCATTCAGTAAGCAACCTTGCGTCTGGCTTCCTTTCGCTCAGCCTAACGCATCCAGATCCTCCCCCATTACTGCGGGTAGCTGTCGTCCACTCCTTTTCATGTCTGAGTAGGGTTTCGTGTTGTGAGTATAGCGCAGTTTGTCGGTCCGTTCACCAGTTGAAGGCCATTTCAGTTGCTTCCAGTTTTTGGTGATGACGAATGAGGCCGCTGTAAACATTCCCACACAGGCTTCCGTACATTTTGATTCCTCTTAGGTAAATAGTTAGGAGTGGGACTGGCCGGCTTGTAGGGTAAGTTTGTTACCTGCCAAACATTTTTCTCAGTGGCGGCACCATTTTCCCTTTCCACCAGCACGTAGAATTTTCATCTCTCTGCATCCTTACCAGCATTTGGTATGGTCTCTCTTTTTAGCTTTTTTTTTTTTTTTAATATATTTTATTGATTTTAGAGAGGAAGGGAGAGAGAAACATCAATGATGAGAGAGAATCATTGATTGGCTGCCTCCTGCATGCCCCCTACTGGGGGTCGAGCCCGCAACCCAGGCATGTGCCCTTGGCCTGAATCGAACCTGGGACCCTTCAGTCCGCAGGCAGACGCTCTGTCCATTGAGCCAGACCAGCTAGGGCTCTTTTTAGCTTTTTAGTGGAAATGTAGAGCATCTCATTATGGTTTTAGTTTGCATTTTCCTAAAAACTAATGATGCTCATCATCTTTCATGTGCTTATTGACTTTCTGTACATTTTCTTTGATGACGTGTCTGCAAATATTTTGCTAGGTTTTTTAGGGGTTAGTTTCTGGCTTTCTTATTATTGACTTTTGAGAACTCTTTTTTTTTTTTTTATTTTTAAAATAGCTTTATCGTTGCCCAGCTGGCGTACTCAGTGGTTAAGCGTCGACCTACGAACCAGGAGGTCACGGTTCGATTCCTGGTCAGGTTACTTGCCCAGATTTCAGGCTCAATCCCCAATGTGGGGCGTGCAGGAGGCAGCCGATTGCTTCTCTCTCATCAGTGATGATTCTATTTCTTTCTCTCACTTCCTTTTTGAAATCAATAAAAATATATTTAAAATTTTATTGTTGAAAGTATTACATATGTCCCCCTTCTTCTCCCATTGACCCCTGCGAACCCGCCAGAGAATTATTTACATAGTCTAGATACAAGTCCTTTATCTGATAAGTGTTTTTGCAAAGATCATCTGCCCATCTGTGGCTTGTCTTTTTATTTATTTATATTTTATTGATTTTTCACAGAGAGGAAAAGAGAGGGATAGAGAGTTAGGAACATCGATGACAGAGAAACATCGATCAGCTGCCTCCTGCACACCCCCCACTGGGGATGTGCCCGCAACCAAGGTACATGCCCTTGACCGGAATCGAACCCGGGACCCTTCAGTCCGCAGGCCGACGCTCTATCCACTGAGCCAAACCGGTTTCGGCTGTGGCTTGTCTTTTTATTCTCTTAGCAGTTCTTTAGCAGAGCAGAAGTTTGTAATTCTGATGAAGTCCAATTTATCAATATTTTCCTTTTATAGTTAGCGCTTTGATGCCTAAAAAGTTTTGCCTATCCACAAGGTCACCAAGATATTTTTTCTTATGTTTCCCTCTAGAACTTTTAGTTACATTTGGGCCTAGGATCCATTTTGAGTGACTTTTGCCAGCTATAAGGTGCAAGGTAGGGGCTGAGGTTCATGCAGTCTTGTACAGGGATGTCCAATTGTCCCAGCATCAGTCACTGGATATTCGCAATGAGCATTAACACCATCAGGATCTCAGGTGTTCTGGGGGACAGGGTCAGCAAGGGGACCTCCTGGCCCCACACGTTCCTCAAACCTGACAGCTGGGGCCTCTTGCCGTTCTTTGCTGGCAGAAGAATTGATTTCAGGTCGCGTTCCCGCCTCACTCTCCTCCTGAATTTTTTTACGTGAAACAAACCATGAAAGGGCAGGGGTGGCCTCGCGGTCTGGCAACATCCCTTTGAAAATAAACAAGCGCGGAAACTGAAAGGCAGCAGCCGTCTCTGGGGACTACTTGGAGAAACAGTTTGAGGCCTGGGCATCCGCTGCGCGTGGCTCCCCTGCCCCGCCGGACAGCAGGTCGGATACAGGGACGCCAAACAGGACGCTTCACTGTCATTCAGTGTCACCTCTGGCCTGGGAGACCCCCCCCCCCCCGCCCGACAGATACCTTTGCTGGGTCAGGTCATGCTGGTGGGGAGCATCTAATTGTGGGGGGAAAGGGAAGACTTCCATGGGTGGATAGCCCTTGACAGTCCGGACAGCCAGCCTCACACCTCTAAGGGAAACTGAGGCACAGGGGAAGAAGAAATAGAGGCATTTCTTGGGCTTTATTCAACGAATTTTACACCCCCCAGGAGATTCGCCCACTTTTAAGAGTACAATTCAAAACATTTCCTCCTTCCTCTATGCAGCTAATCTTTGTTCCCAGCCCCAGACAGCCCAAGTTCTACCTTCTGATTGCATGTTCTAGCTTTGCTTTTTCTAGAAATTTCATATAAGTGGGATCCAGTCTGCAGTCACAGTGGGATTTCAAGCCCGAATCTAACAAGGGAGCAGTGAGCCAGGACAGCAAGCACGCCCACCTGCACCCAGGGCTTTCCCTGCGTGCTGGGTCACCTGTGGCACCATCGTATCTGAACCTCAGTCTTCATATCTTTAAAATGGGGCTACATGTTGGGTTAAAGCCCCATTTTAGGGGTAAAGCCAGGGTGGAAGGAGCTAATGGAGCTCCAATGTCTCGCATATTCATCATACTCCATGGACACTGGAAGCAGAACGAACACCCAGCAGCAGGAGGGTGGGCGAGTCCACTGCTGTGTTCTCGCCCCGTGGAGGATTCTCAGGAATGACAATGAATGGACTCCAGGGGCATGGGGCAATATCGACGAATCTCACACACATCACATCGAGTGAAAGAAGCCAAACACAAAAGAGCACATCCATGAATAGAAAGTCCAAAAAATGGGCAAAATTCATCTGTGCAAAGGAAAGTCAGGTAGTGGTTACCCTTGGATGGTAGTGACCAGGAGGAATGTGGGTGATGTCTGGGGCTAGTAATCTGCTGTTTCTTGATCAAGGAGCTGGTCATGCAGGTGCCTTGAGTACATTCACTGAGCTACTCCCTTACATGTGGATATAAAATTCAGAAAAGTCTTGCAGGTGCCTGGCACGTAGTAGGTAATTATTATTATTTCAAGGACACAGTGTTTCAATAGGAAACTATAACTGAGTGCAACAGTGGCAAACATTTTCTGAAGGGGCAGGATGGTAAACACTTTCGACTTTGCAAGCGATCTAGTCTCTGTAGCAACTACTCCAATCTGCTGTTGTAGCTTGCAAACAGCCCAGGACAATGTGTAAACACGTATGCATGGCTGTGTTTTAATAATACTTTATTTACAAAAACAAGTGGCGGGCCAGACTTGCCTCATCTAGTGGAAGATGGGCTGGATTCCAAAGCCTCTTTCACCACGTCTCTGCAGGGCCGTTCAGTCACTTCCCCAGCCTCAGTTTTTCTATCTGTATAATGGGAGGCTGATTCCAGTTCAACACTACCATTCAGTGCTGCAAGGAGATCAAATGAGTTCATAACTGAGGGAGCCCTCTGGGGGCGAGGGGGAGGCAGGAGTTAACCGTGTCTTGAGATTCTTCAATACAAAGCAGAGGGATATTTCTGTCAAAATCTGGAGAGACCTTGACCCGAAGTCATCCAGTGCAGCCGTGGGCACCAGTATCCCAGGGGTATCCCAGAGGGAGACAGGACCCACGGGCCTGGCACCACATCCTGATTCTTGCCTCCCAGAAGCTCCCACAAGGGCCTGTTCCTCTTGGCCCCAGGGCCCGAGCTCCCTGCAAGAGGGATCTGGTGGCGACTGGGATGTGGGGATGTCTTGTCAAATCTCCAGCCCTTTGCTCACACCCTTCCTTCGGCCAGATCTCTCTTCCTCCTGTTTCCTAGTGGGCTTCTACTCATCCCCCAAGGCATGACTCAGGCAAGGACCATCTGGGGGTGCTGGTTGAATAAGTCCAGTGTCAATCATATGGAAAAGAGGTGAGTCTTAAGAGAGAAGGTGTAGCCCTAACCCAGTGGTCGGCAAACTCATTAGTCAACAGAGCCAAATATCAATAGTACAACGATGGAAATTTCTTTTGAGAGCCGAAAACCGACTTCTGTGCATGGGCCACGAAGTTTCAATCGCACTGTGCGTGCGTGCCAGCACGTGGTATTTTGTGGAAGAGCCACACTCAAGGGGCCAAAGAGCCGCATGTGGCTCAAGAGCCGCAGTTTGCCGACCACTGCCCTAACCAGTTTGGCTCAGTGGATAGAGCGTTGGCCTGCGGACTCAAGGGTCCCAGGTTCGATTCCGGTCAAGGGCATGTACCTTGGTTGCGGGCACATCCCCAGTAGGGTGTGCAGGAGGCAACTGATTGATGTTTCTCTGTCATCGATGTTTCTAACTCTATCCTTCTCCCTTCCTCTCTGTAAAAAGTCAATAAAATATATTTAAAGAGAGAGAGAGAGAGGGAGAGTAATTCAGAGGGCAAGCCCGAAGCAGCTGGAGGTGGGTGACTCTTGCCTTCCCCTGTGCATCATTTTCTAGGAGCTGGACTTCTGGAGTCTAAACACGCTTGAGGATAATAACTACAGTGGTAATAACAATGGCAGCTAACATTTATTGAGATTCACTATGTGCCGGGGCTCGTCCCAAGCATTTTACATGTTTTAATTCATTTAATCCTCACAACCACCCGAGTAGGCACTATTATTCTCCCCATTTTCCCGATGAGGGAACTGCGGCCCAGAGCTGTTAAAATACGTACCTGAGGTCACACAGCTCTAAGGTGCTGCAGCTCTGAGGATTCCAGAAGAGGCTGCTTCCGAAGTCCCCAACGGGTCCATGTTATCCTCCGCTTAGTTCCTGGTGCCAGCGGTGAAATTTCCAAGTCCTTGTCACATGGGAACATGGAAAGAGGAGCAGTTTGGAGGGGGAGAGGAACACTCCCGGTTAGGAGTCAGAGCTACCATCTCAGCAACCACTCCTCCGGGATTTGTCCAGGAGACACCCCACATGGGGGCTCACGTGGGAACGACCCACTGAAAACGGACCGAAACGATCACGGGCATGTACTGGCTCACAAAATTGGAAAGTTCAGGAGAAGGGCTGGCTCAGGGCCGGCTGGGACCAAGTGGTCCAATGCTACTCTCAGGAAGCTCACACTCACCGCCTTTCAACTCTCTCCGGTGCTGGCTTCATTTTTAGGCAGGCTTCTCCCCACCTTGGCCGGGCCCCAGCAGCTCCATTTCACACTCCAGTAGAACTCTTTCCCAACAGTTCCCGCAAAAAATCCCAGGGCTCACTCTCATTGGGCCACTTTTGGTCATGTGATCACCCAGGAACCAATTGCTGTCACTAGGGGGAGGGACCTAGACCTGGGTCACATGGTCATCCCTGGGACTGAGAGTGAGTGAGGGGGCCCTCTACTGGAAGAAGAAGAGACTGCACCTGGCAAAGGCAGCTGGTGTCTACTATCCACCTCTAGCAGGAAAATATGCATTCCTCGCCCAGAGGGAGTGGGTAGACTTGGGGTTGAAGGCTTGGTGCAATTCCCCCTTGAAACCAGCCACTGACCTCCATGACACTCAGGTGATTCAGAACTCGGACTTGCACAAGAGCTTTCTCTACCGGCCTCCCCAGCCTACCTGTCCCCGTCCCCCCTGTCTGCAGTCTATTGCCTCACATTACCTCGGGGCACACAGCCCCTCCAGCCAACACCCCGCCTGCTGCTTGGCCTACTGCCCCAGTTCCCTGGTTGTCCTGCCCCACCTCCAGTCTGACCTTTGCCAACCCATGCCATACTGGCAGCCCTGCCCTCAGTCCAGCAGAGCCCTGGCTCAGAAACCTCCAGCCACTCCTTATCAACAAGGAAAAACAAGCTTCTTAGCCCTGTGCCTGGGCTTCCTCCACCACCCTAGGAGCCTTCCTAACCACACCATCAAAATGCATCTCTCCCATAATTCCTCACAAACTGCCAGACACCCTAGCGCACCGGCTGGCTCGCTTCTCTGTCCCGAGGGGAAGGGTCAAGTTCGAGTCACTGCTGACCAGGGCTCAGCACGCACGTGGTGCTCAAGGGATGCCTGGAAAGCCTGCAAAACTGACTGCTCCTCAGTGCGGGGAGAGGAGAGGAAGTCAGACAGCTACAGACAGACAGACAGACAGACAGACAGACAGACAGGCAGACAGGCAGGGAGCTGAAAAAGCCAGAGAAGCCAAGAGAAACACAGAGAACCAGAAACAAAACGCCTGGGAGACAGCGGCCTGGGGGTGGGGGAAGAACGGCAGGGAGAGGGGCAGATGCATAGGGAGACCAGTCTGGAAGGAAGGGACCTCCGTCCCGGACTGTGACGCAGGGAGCAGGCCCTCAGCGAGGGCAGGAAAGGGGAGGGGAAGGGGGGCCGGCTAACGCGTTTTGGTTGCTAAGCAAACAGGCCCCCGTGACCGGTGTTCCGTCCAGCTGAACTTTCCACGTCGGGAGTTTATTTTGCTGAGCAACCAGTCCTGGTGAAAACACCGGGATGTGTTAGAAAGCAGAGGGGTGGGGAGCAGAGAGGCTCGCAAACACGGAGGGAACATTTGCCTCCAGGTGGATCAACGGGGTGAGGCTTGGAGTAGGCTCCATATTAGCCCTCCCCTTCCCTTATCTCCGCTCCCCCAGGGCCGGTGGCAGGTGCAAGAGGAAGTGAGGCTGGACTGAGAAAAGTAAAATAAAAACGTCAATTCAGGGAGGAAGTCTGAGCTGAGAGGGAAAGGCCGCGCCGCTGGGAGGGGGAAAGGGGCCCGGAAGGTTCTGGCTCCGGGCGGAGCACGTCACCAGATGGCGAGTTAAGACAAGTCAGGACAACACACCTGGGATGTGGTCTGACCTCTCAGAGTCCCCGCCACGGGCCACAGCTGCCCAGAGCCAGGGACAGGGTCCTCGGTCGGGACCCAGGTTGGGGTGGGGGGTGGGGGTTGGGCAGGTGTGGCTTCTAAACTGGGGCTCTGATTGGCTGCATGACTCACGCATGAGACAGTCCTGATGTTGCCTCCCCGTGGTAGGGCGGCCACAACACCTGCCCACAGCACCCACTGGTGCCTAATGATGGCAGCTGGCACGACTGTGTGCAAGGAGCTTACGGCGTCCTGTACCACGTCCGGGACACACAGCCAGCCGTGCGGGAGGCCAGAGCAGGGGCGGAGGGACTTGCTCACCATCAGCTGGATTTCACTCTTTATTACAATGTTACTAAAACCACATGGTGTTGTTCATGATCCAAATTTTTTTTTATTTTCTGAAATGGAACCATTGTACATTGTACAAACCATATCTACTGATGGAATAAATAAGTGAAAAATTATACTGCTGTACAACACACCAAAAAAAAAAATCGTAAGAGAAAACAACAACAAAAATCAGGTAACGTGAAAAAAAGGTCTTTATACCTCTAACCAGGTCCTTGGCGGTCACGAACATGCCAAGCCACGACGCTGTTGGAAATGGGAGGTCACCACCCGCGGCGTCAGCAGACGGCCTTCCAGGGTTCGGGTGTAAGTGCCAGCACTTTGTGGAATGTGTAGCCACAGCTTCCCCGGCGTCTGGGGGAACGGGTTTGCCCTGGGAGCCCTTTAGGCCACGGGGGCCTGGTGTCCACGGAAGGCATTCATTCGCGTAGGGCCCCGGCTGGGCCAGCTGCAAGGTGGGAGAGGGCGTGGCGCGGGGTGGGCGGGGGACGGGGAAGGAAGCACATCTGGATTTTGCAGTCTCATCTGGACCAGCGTCAAGTGCGGGGCGCGCTGGCACGTCGCCTGGCGTGGCCGTGGCCGCGGTGGGGCCAGGCTGCTCCCAGGCCACCGGCCCACCCCTCCCTTCAGGCACTTCAGAGAAAAACTAATGACAGCCGCGGTGTCGTGGACGGCGTCCTCGTTCCCCACCGCGTGGACGCCCCCGGCCTGTCCGCGGGGCCGGCAGAGGGCGCGGGGGACCCTGGCCGATGGACATGCGTGTGCAAGTGCGTGCGTGACTCTCCTGGTTGTCACCTCTCGCTTCCCAAACAAGAGCAGGAAATAAACATCCCAATTCACCTTTCATCAAAGTGGAGTTTTGCTGCAAAGGAAAACGTGATTCAAACCCTACAGGATCTGGAGGTAAAGCCACCTGGCGTCGCTGAGAGGTAACACGGAGAAGGAGCCCAGGTCTGCGTAGCGCTGACCGCCTGAGGGGCGTGAAACTGATAAGGATTTTTTTTGTGTGGTTTTTTTTTTTAAGACAAAACACTTTCGGCCACCACCGCTCACTTCAACATTGGGATCTCCAAAGTTCGCATGTGTGTTTCCCCTTATCTCGGGAGACATTTTTGCGTGAGGTATTTGAAATTCAGGAACATTTTGATTCTTCTTGAAGTGCAGGAAATGGATGGGCTCCCTTTAAAAAAGCGAGAGTAAGAGCCTCACCCTCAGAAACTCTCAGAAAGTGGAATCCGACAGATGCTTCCCACGGTGGTCAGGAGAGAGATCCCCACGTCAAAGGTGGAACCTGAATATGCACCAATTAGCAAAATAAAACAAAACAAAACAACAGAAAACCACCAACAAAACCTCGCAACCCTCCCCCCCCCTCCCCCACCACACACAGCTCAAAGGGAGGTGGAACTCCAGTGCAGGAAAGAAAGCCGGGGACGGGGCGAGGGGCTGAGAAGTCCATGGAGGAACGAAGAGCAGCCAGGCCTCAGAGCCAGACACTCAGGCCGCTGGTCCAAGGGGCCGATTCCTTTCAGCGAGAAGCAGCTGCCCCAGGCGGGCAGGGGTGGAGGCAGGGATCCGATCCCCCCTTCTTGGAGGGCAAAGCTTTCCGCTCCTCGGTGCCTCCCTTCTGGCCTTCATGGCTGAACCATCAAGGCCCGCTCCTTGGGGGGACCGACCGCAGGGTACCCCGGGAATAAGACAGGACCCTACTGTTGGCTCGGTGGTGTCGGGAACGTTATGCAGAAGCAAGCGGGTTTCCTGGATTGCAATCTTGAGCCCCTTCCCCCGGGTGGGGCTAGGGGGGCCCTGGGGAGGCACAGGGCAGCAGATTCCTGTGGATCTGAAATCCTTTGCGAGCACCAGCTTCTGCCGCCTGCTCCCAGACTCCTCAGCCTTTCTGTCATCTGGAGACGATCCTGCAGTCAGCCACAGAGGTCACCCCATCTTCGGAGGTGTGGGAGGAAGCGGTATGGCGGGGGGCAGAGGGTGGAAGCGCCAGAAGGATCGAGGGGCTCTGCGTGTCCATGTGGGCCACTTGGAAACGCCAGGTTCAGAGGCCCCGAGGAAGTGAGCCTATCGAGTCGCCGGTGCTCGGGGAGAGTGCCCTGCCATCGGAGACCCCCCCGGACCGGACCGTGGAGGCTGGGCAGGTGGCCGAGGAGGTCCCACTCCTCTGCAGCCTCGGGCTCTCCTCCGCCCTGCCTGCTCAGTTCCCACTGAAGTCCTGGGACAGGGAGGAACGAGACCCGAGGGCCGGGGCAGTGGCAGCCTCAACAGAGCCGAGAGGGCACTTTGCAAAGGGAGATGCAAAACAACGGGGAAAACATGCCGGAGGTCACCTCAAGGGCACAAGGCACACAGAAAGAAAGCGGGAGGAATCGGTGGGACGGTGAAAATCCCCGACGCAACGTGAACTCCTGACGGGTACCACCCTCAGAGAGCGTATGTCGTTGGAGAGAGAAGTGGGGCGGAAAGACAATACAGCAGCAACGCAAATGTAATCTCAGCTTCAGAGACAGTGTCTGACACTCCTGAGCGGTCGACCCACCTCCACAAGGACGGTCGCTTCCAGATCCGAGTGTTTTGCTTCACAGCAGAAAGTTCTTCAGTGTCTGAGAGAAGTCACGCCGTTCTGGGTTCTCTTGGATGTGCACTTGGTAAACTTGGAAAGTCCGTCGTTCTAACCCGAGGGCTCGCTCGGGGAAGTCGTAGAATTAAGAAGCCTGCTGAGGGATCTCCCGGGAAACGTGGACCGGAGCCTGAACCCCGAACGTCTACATCTCTTCGGAGTTTTGTTGGGAAGTCTCCAGTTTCATCTTTTTAGAGGGCGGCCCTCCTTCCAAATCCTTGGGGGGAAGAGGAAGGAAAGAGAATGGCAGGTTAACAGGCCAGGAGATCCGTTCAGGGCAGTCGTGAGGTGAAAGGTCAGCCCGGGAGGGAACCGAGGGCAGGACCCGAGGGCCGGTGAGCACGGACTTTAGGAGGATCACACACCGGCAGGAAACCTCAAACCCAAACTCCTCCTGGGTCTCCCGAACCCGGAGTCGCCTCGGCCCTGCCTGTCCCCGTCACACTGACCTCCCTCCGCGTCCTCCCCCGGTGCCCCTAAGCTCTCCCTCAGTCCGCCCCTCCTGGAGCAGGTGTACCCCCATTCTCCATCCTCCAACCTGTGAGTGACCGCCAGGGTGATTCTGAAGTTCACTTCTCCAAGCGCCACGCCTAGACCAGCCTTGCCGTGCTAACAATTGCCCCCTGGGGCCCAGCACCGGTGCCCGGCCCAGGCGAACGCTCGGCATTTGTTCAATGTGCCCGGGTATGTCACAGTGGGGAGACGGTCTGTGGTTGTCACCCAATTCCCAAGAAGTCCCTTGACTCAAAAACAGGTTCAAGGGTCCCTCTCCCACATCCTGCCTTGGCGGTCCCACACCATCATCTCCAACCTCACCTGTCACTTGAGAACAACTTTTTTTTAAAAAATTGAATTTATTGGGGTGACATTGGTTAATAAAATTATATAGGGTTCAGGGGTACAATTCTATAAGACATCATCTGTATATTGCATTTGTGTGCACCATCTGAGACCAGCTTTTTTTCGCCCCCCCAATGGATTTCAAAGAGGAAGGGGGAGAGATAGAAAGAAACATTAGTGATGAGAGAGAATCATTGATTGGCTGCCACCTGCAAACCCTACACTGGGGATCGAACCTGCAACCCAGGCATGTGCCCTGACCAGGAATGGAACCATGACCTCCTGGTTCATTGGTCAACACTCAACCACTGAGCCACACGGGCCGGGCACCAACTCTTGACTTCGCCCATCCCCTACCTGTTGGGGGTGCTGATATCTTCCTGGGATAAAGCGGGACGATGCCCGAGAGCCCCCCCTTTCTCTCCACACCCCCACACCCAGCCTAACAGCAAGTCCCATCACCTCTCTCTCCAAAGACCCTTGAGCTCGCCTGCCTCTCCCTCTGCCTAGTGCCCTGTCCACACCTGAGCTGCCACCATCTCTCGCCCAAATGACAGCCTCCCTACACAGCCTTCAACACAGCCCAGGAGCTCCTCTCAGAACAGAAACCAGCCCAGCCAGCGCGGCCCAGGGGTTGAGCATCGACCTTATGAACCCGGTCAGGGCACATGACCAGGTGGCAGGCTCGATCCCCGGGAGGGGGCGTTTGAGGAGGCAGCCGACCAGTGAGTCTTTCTCATCATTGACGTTTCTCTCTCTCTCTCTCTTCCTCTCTGAAATCAATAAAACAATATTTAAAAGAATAAAAATAAACAAAACAGTAATGGCTAAACTTCAGTATCAAGCTGCCACGCATCCTCCCTCCTGCTCGAAAGCCTGGCAGCCCTGCAGGCGCGGATGCGTGTCTGTGTGGGCACGAAAATGGCGGAGGCGGCCCCAATTCAGGACTGGGCGCCTGGGAATGGGAGTGGAGGTGAACTGAAAGACCCCTGGACTGTTCAGACGTCGGGGGAGGCAGGGGGCAGGCCCCAGCACTCGATACCCCCCCCCCAGAGTGTGGGTCTATGTTTCAAACTGACCTTCCCTCCACTGAGTTCAAGAGGTCAGGAGACCCCAGCCGACACCTTGGTTTCACAAACTATACAAGAGGCTTTGATTTTGACTTTTCATCAGTGGGCTCACGCTAGGCCTGAGACTCTGTGACCTGCTTTTCTCAGTTCACATGGTGAGAATATTTCTTCATTCTTCATCTGTACCTGGGTCAACCGTGGCCCCCTCCCTGGTTTTTTTGTTTTTTGGGTTTTTTTAAAAATCCTCACCCGAGGGTATTTTTCCATTGATTTTTAGAGGGTGGGAGAGAGAAAGACAGAGAAATATCAGTGTGAGAGAAACACATCGATTGGTTGTTTCCTGCACGTGCCCTGATCAGGGCCCGGGCCAGGGAGGAGCCTGCAACCAAAGTACATGCCCTTGACCGGAATCAAACCCGGGACACTTCAGCTCTCAGACTTCAGATAAAGTAAGAGGGAGAAACATCAATGATGAGAGAATCATTGATCGGCTGCCCCCTGCATGCCCTCTACTGGGGATCCAGCCCACAACCCAGGTATGCACCCCAACTGGAATCGAACCCTGAGCTCCTGGTTCATGGATCGATGCTTAACCACCAAGCCACACTGGCTGGCCTCAACCGTGCCCTTCTTATTTTTATTTTTTTTAAATATATTTTTATTGATTTCAGAGAGGAAGGGAGAGGGAGAAGGACAGACAGAAACATCAATGATGAGAACGAATCATTGATTGGCTGCCTCCTGCATGCCCCCTATTGGGGATCGAGCCCACAACCGAGGCATGTGCCCTTGACCAGAATCGAACCCGGGACCCTCCAGTCCGCAGACAGACGCTCTATCCACTGAGCCAAACTGGCTAGGGCGGTGCCCTTTTTAACAACTGTGTGCCAGACTGTTTTACACACGACCCTAGATTTATTTAAATAGATCCCTTTCGACGAACTTCCTGCCACTGCAAACATCTTCCATCCTCTCTCCCTCTAGGCCTCTGGGCATTTGGAGAGTGTCCTACAGCACGAAGGGGAGGTGCAGATCCAAGGGTACCTGGATGCTCAAGTCTGAGAGGAGCGCCCCCGGGAAGGCCTGGCTCCAGGCCGCACACCATGAGGACCAAGTCCTGCCCTGTCCCTTGTTTCCGTGGCTGCGCATCAGTTTATCCCCAGGTACCGGAAACCGTTCAGCACAGTGGACGCGGTTTTATTCGCTGACGCTGGGATACCACCGAGTCCCCCTTCTTTTAAATGAGCACAGAGGGCTGACAGTGAAAGTCATCACGGTCGCCGAGGCAACACGGAGGCATCTTCTGCGTCCAGCTCCACTGCGTGTTACCCACGTCCTCTCATCTCATCAAACCCCAGCCCCAAGACAGCTCAGCGACCCCATTTTGGCAGCTGGAGACACTGAAGCCAACGTCTGTGTGTGCGAACTGACAAAGCTGGGACTCGCACCCGGGCCGTTGCTCCTATCCCCCGGGCCACCTGCTTCTGCACTGACTCAGAACAGGTTCTGACCAACAGTGATGCCCCAGAGAGGAGTTCTGGGCACGGGGAGTAGGGTCGGTTGCAAAACATTTTCAAAGACTATTTTATCCAGCGTTGAGGATTCTGAAGACTTATCGCCCCAGCTCTACAGGAAGTTGACTGGATCACTGAGAGCAGGCACTGCTTTTGTGGAAACAAAGTGACGGAGCTGAGGACCCTTCCTCTTCCTACACCCGCCCGTGTCTCGCCCTTCCCTGCAGCCCCAGCGCCCACGGCGGGACGCTCCCACAACCCACTCAAGGGAGGCACCAAAGTTCCGATCGTCCAACGAGAAAGCAAAACAAAATAACAAAACACCTTTCCATGTACCCCCGGCCCCCTAATGGGCACCCGGCCGACCTGGCTGCGCCTCTGATGCCTCGATCGGGGTACCTGAGAGATGGAGGGCGTCTCTGCAGCTAGACCCGCTTCTCCAGATGGCTGCCGCTCGGCTTTCTCTGAACTGTTCACCGAGTTTTCCACGGAAGACTGTGAATTCTGCTCGTCAGAAGCATCTGAGGGTAAAGCAAGGCGACAGAAGCTGTTTTTAGACACGTGGTTTGCGGGGCCAGATGGAACAATTACTAAAAATACCTGGAAACGGGGTAGTGTGGTGGCTCGGCGGCCTGTCAGGGCTACAATAAGCCTGGGGGGCTTGGGAAGACGCTAGCTTACTTTTTTAGCGATGCTTAAAGCATCCAGGCCATATGCTGGCCCTATAACCTCCAACCCTTTCCTGCACACACATTACCTGCCAAATGTCCGCAGAGGGCACCTAAAAAAAAAAAAAAGAAAAGAAAAAAAAAGCGACAGGCTCTGTGCCACGTGCACCGGCGCCCTCTGGTGGCCACAGCGCGCTCCAACCACCATGGCTGCGGACTCCTCCCTCTTCCCATCACAGAGCCCGCATTCGCCACTGGGGAACGCGCGCCGAGGGGACTGGTAAACGTTTCTCTTAATACCATGGGTATTCTTTTCTGATCGTCAGAGCAATGACTGACCTTTGCAACAAGCAGAAAATACAGGGGGAAAAAATCTGGTTGAAATCGCCAATTATTTCACACCACCCACAGCTACCACCACCCCAGTAACATTTCAGAGGATCTAGTCCCATTTTCCCAG
Source organism: Cnephaeus nilssonii (assembly GCF_951640355.1). Classification (NCBI taxonomy): domain Eukaryota; kingdom Metazoa; phylum Chordata; class Mammalia; order Chiroptera; family Vespertilionidae; genus Cnephaeus; species Cnephaeus nilssonii. The sequence goes on along the minus strand of NC_137093.1, from coordinate 11,844,867 downwards.
ATGTTTCCCCCTACACGCACATAATGCTCCTCTCTCCCCAAATGGGACTCACACAGTATTTTGGAGGATTTGCCATGCCTTTGAAAATTCTCTAAATACAAGAGCATACAAGATGGCTGCATGGCATTCTAGTCACCAATTGCTTATTTCATGAATCCTGTTTCACCCGTTATTTGGACTATTTCTGATGCGTCAGTCTCCCTGCTCCCCAACCACGTCCCTTTAGCAGAAGGAAGGTGCAGGACACAGCAGGTTGTAGTGTGGCTTTGGAAAAAGAAGTACCTGCTCTACCTGAAGCTTATTTGGGGGCACAAAGCAGGAGAGCTCACGGGGGGGGGGGGGGGGGATGGGGAGAGGGGGTATGCAGCGCCAGCATCCCACACAGGGTCCCACTCTGCTGGCTCTCAGGGTCCCAGTAAAATGTCACCTGGCTTTTTAAAAGTACACTAAAATAGCCCGGCAGGTATGCCTCAGTGGTTGAGCATCAACCTATGAACCAGGAGGTCACAGTTCAATTCCTGGTCAGGGCACATGCCCAGGTTGCAGGCTCAATCCCCAGTAGGGGGCATGCAGGAGGCAGCTGATCAATGAGTCTCTCTCATCATTGATGTTTCTATCCCTCTCCCTCTCCCTTCCTCTCTGAAATCAACAAAAATATATTTAAAAGAAAAAACCCACACTCATGTTATATTCTATTTCATAACTAGAGGCCCAGCGCACAAATTCGTGCAGCTGAGGGGTCCGGCTGGCCCAGCCCCAATCAGCGGATTGGGGCGGTCAGGGCCGGACTGGCTGGGAGAGGGGCTGGGGGTGGTTGGCCAGCTGGCCCTGCTCCTGATTGGGGTGGGGGTGGGGGGCCAATCTGGGGTGGGGCTGGGCAGGGGGAGGGGCTGCAGGAGGTTGGCTGGCCTGCCCCGCCCCCAGATCTGGCTGGTTCGCTGGACTCAGTGGGTGTCATAGCCACCAGTCGTTCTGGCGTTCCGGGTCGCTGGCTTTTTATAGATATAGATAACCTATTTTCCGGCGTATAAGACGACTTTTTAACCCAGGAAAATCTTCTCAAAAGTCGGGGGTCTTATACGCCGGAAAATACAGTATTTGGGTTTTAAGCAATCTGATATACATTGTCAGAGATTTTTCTAACCTACCGTATTTTTCCGGCGTATAAGACCCCCGACTTTTGAGAAGATTTTCCTGGGTTAAAAAGCCGTCTTATACGCCGGGAAGTACGGTATGTGTTTGCTTTAGCAAACATTTTCCATTGTAACTGTCCTCCTTCTCTCCGACCCGAGTCCCTCCCTACCCTGTGGAGTGAGCTCTGTGGAGTGGAGTGGGAAGTGGGGTCGCAGATGTAGGCATAGAAATCACGAAGGAGGCTGGTGGCCTGGAGTCACGCTGACCCCTTGCCTGGCCTGCGCGCTCAGTGTGGGAACAGGCCTTGGAGCGCGGGGCGCGTTCATGGGCTCGGCACCGCGGCCGGATTCTCTCAGCAGAACGGGCCTGGAACTCACCCAGGGGAATTATTTTCCTGGCGCCTAAATTTAGTCCAGGGAGCTTGAACATGATGTCATTCCCTAAACTCACTCAGCAGTAAACAAGTTCAAAGCAAGGTCGACAGCTGGCGACCAACCGGCTTTGTCCCACAGGCAGCGTCCACCCACCTGGGGAGGCTGTGGGGGGGAGCTCTGACAAGGGCAGGTGGGCAGGTGGGCCTGGCCCGCTGGGGTGGTCCCGTCTGAACAATGCTGGGCACCTGGGCAGGGCCAGGGGCCGGGGCGGCTGGAAGAGGACCCTGTTGTGGTTCCCACCTGGACCCGGAAAGCTTGTGAGGGGGATATGGGGGGGGGCGGTGAGGATGACCAAAATGTGGCAGTTATGAAAGGAGGTCTTAACCGGGGATAGGATTCCTGCAATGGGCCCTTTAAGGGGAGACGCAGGCCCTGGCCAGGCAGCTCGGTTGGTTAGAGAAAGCAGGACAGAAAGCAGCCAGGACATGGCCCACACCTGGTCCTGCACGGCCCCGCCCCAGTGTCCCCCAACCTCCCAATGGCTCACCAGGCCCTTCCTAGCGCCAGGCTCGGCCGAGCATTCTGCTCTCTCACTTACTTTCCGGTAGTGGCCCGACAAGAGAGGCAACTTTTATTTGTCTCATCTTATAAACAAGGAAACAGGAAGGCGTGCAGGAGTGGACGCTGTCAGCCCAAGGCCACACAGCTGGCAAGTGCCGGCCCAGATGGGACCAGCTCGTCCTGTGTTCGCCGCGCCCTGGCTCGTGATCGTGTGGCGGAGTGGGAGCCGGGACTCCCCGCCCAGCACGGAGCGAGGAGCGGCTGCACGGCAGTGGCCCGGGAAAGATCCAATTTTTAAAAGTACGGTTTCTACGGCGTGGGTATGGCTTTCATTCATATCATCGTAAAGCCGACCCATTTGTAAACCAGGGACCGTCTATCTGTGAACATCTTCATTTAAAGGGGGTCCAGAGACCTCAACATAAACAAACATATACCCATGTAAACACACACATCCTCCACAGACCACTTCTTCTTCTTCTTCTTTTTAAAAAAATATATTTTATTGATTTTAGAGAGAAAGGGAGAGGGAGAGAGAGATAGAAACATCAATGATGAGAATCATTGATTGGCTGCCTCCTGCACGCCCCCTACTGGGGACCTAGCCAGCAACCCAGGCATGTGCCCTTGGCCGGTATCGAACCGGGGACCCTTCAGTCCACAGGCTGACGCTCTATCCACTGAGCCAAACCAGCTAGGGCACTTCTTTTTTTTTTTTTTTAATATATTTTATTGATTTTTTACAGAGAGGAAGAGAGAGGGATAGAGAGCTAGAAACATCGATGAGAGAGAAACATCGATCAGCTGCCTCCTGCACACCCCCCACTGGGGATGTGCCCGCAACCAAGGTACATGCCCCTGACCGGAATCGAACCCGGGACCCTTGAGTCCGCAGGCCGACGCTCCATCCACTGAGCCAAACCGGTCTCGGCATTAGGGCACTTCTTAACGCCTCCTCCACTCCCGCCTGGAGCAGCGCCACCCGCTCTCACCTGGAGGATGGCATCAGCCCCGCCCCGCCCCGTATGTTCACAGAACCAAAGTCGAAGTGATCCTTCAGATCTCGGCGTGGGAGCTCCCCATGGCTCCCTGCGCACTCAGCATCAAAGACAGGGTCTTCTAAGTGGCCTTCTGAACCCTGGACTCTCCAGGCCCCGCCTCCTCTGGGGTCTCAGCATCTGAGCCCCTCGCCCTGCCCACTCCCCTCCAGCCACACTGAGCATGCTCCTGCCTCAGGACCTTTGCACGGGCTCCCTCTGCCTGCAGTGCCCTCCCCGTGATCCCAGGCAGCTTCCTCCCTCGCCTAATTTGAGCCTCATTTGCTGGGTGAGGCTTCTCCGGGCCACCTATTTAAAATCACAATATCCCCCAACATGGAGCAAGACTCCCCATCCCCCTTTCTTACTTCATCACTCTCCAGAACACATACTTTCCAAATGCTAGATTGTGGGATTTTTAAGTTGCCCCCCCCAAGAATAGGAGCCCCAGGCATCACCCTGGCTGGTTTGGCTCAGTGGCTAGAGCATCGGCCTGCGGACTGAAGAGTGCTAGGTTCAATTCTGGTCAAGGGCATATGCCCATGTTGCAGGCTTGACCCCCGATGGGGGGCGTGCAGGAGGCAGCCAATCCATGATTCTCTCTCATCATCGATGTTTCTATCTCTCTCTCCGTCTCCCTTCATCTCTGAAATCAATAAAAATATATTAAAGAAGAAAAAAAAAGACCTGCCATCGCCTTCCTGGACAGAAGGCTGGACTGTCCGGATGGGGAGCGGCCCCTGAGCCCAGCCCTGAGGGCACGTACCTTCGGCCCCAGGGAGCTCCTTGCCCTCGGCCTGGGCCTCCTCGGCCTTGGCGGTGGTGCCCTCGCAGGGCGCGGAGGGGGTGGGCTCCGGCGCGGGGCTGGAGTTGCTGCTGTTCTCCTGTTTGATGGGGGAGGCGTCTGCGATGGAGCTCTGGTTGCTGTTGTCATCTGGGTGGGGGGACAGAAGCACAGGTGAACTCCTGCAGCTGCTGGGACGGCGGGCTGGGGGGCTCAGCTTCCCCACGCCTCACTGCCCACGGGACGCTGTCCCAGGAAAGGGGACACTCGCGCCCCCCCCCCCCCCACGGACGTCCGAGCTGGCACACCCAGGGCCCGCCCCCACGGGCTCCGGGAGCTGGGCCGCCCCGCCCCCACAGGCTCCCGAGAGCCCTGCGTTTGGAGGCAGCCAGCCACAGACGGAGGCCTGGCACATGGTAAGTCTCTGGGGGCATCTGAGGCCTGGTTCTGGGTGAGGAAACCAGGCATCGTGGGTGCTTGGCTCGGAAGTAACACAGAGGCCGAAGCGCAGTGCACGGGGCGGCGCTGCCGGAATGTTCCATCCGGTCTGATCGAGCCTCTAACCGACCCCCACTTGATCCGAAACAAAAGGGAGAGAAAAGTTACCCCACAAAGTGGGATATTCCACAGGCCAGCCGGCCAGCCTCTGCTAGTCAATACCATGAAGGGGGAGAAGAGTCAGGGAAGATTATTGTAGGTGAAAAAGAAACTTAAGAGCTCTAACAGCTAAGCATGATGTGAGGACATTATCTAAATTCTGTGTTGAACATGCCAGTTGGTGAGAGACGTTTTTCGATGACTGGGGAATTTGAATACAGTCTGAAGTCTAAAACACATTAAGGAATTTTCCTTAATTTTGTTAGGGGTGATAACGGTACACTGGGCACACAGCATACCAATGCCATTCATTAGTGACCGTGCTCAAGTGTTCAGGTGCAGACTTAAATATCATGATGAAGGGAAATTTACTTTAAAATGCTCTAGCCCTGGCCAGTGTGGCTCAGTTGGTTGGGTGTAGTCCTGTGCACCAGGAGGTTGCCGATTCAATTCCTGGTCAGGGCGTATGCCCAGGTTGCACGTTTGATCCCCAGTGTGTGTGGGGGGGTGGGGTGGGGGGGAAGGGGAGGAGGGTAAGGTGGTAGGGAGGGAGGTGTGCAAGAGATAGCTGATTGATGGTTCTCTCTCATGGATGTTTCTTTCTCTCCCCCCTTCCTCTCTCTAAAATCAATTTAAAAATAAATTGATTTTAGAGAGAGGAAGGGGGGAGAGAGAGCTACATACCATTTTCAGAATTCCCTGAACTTTACTCTCAAGAGCTGTGCATTTTTGATACGCACATTGTATTTCAATCAGAAAAACGTTAACACGTTTTTTAACGACAGACGAGGCAGAAACGGCATGTATCAGTGGAAATCCACTGAGCCTTTTCCTTGGCACAGAGGCCCAGGCCTGCCTCTCTACTCTCCATTCTTCTCTCTTATGAAATTTTTCACAGTAAAAAGAAAAAACAAAGGAAAGAACGTTACTTGGGCGATGACAGTGGTGGTTGAGCTGGTGGCAGAGCTGGGGGTCCCGGGGCACATACACCCTTGCTTTGGGTCCCCTTTCACGGGCACGGAGAGTCACCGTAAACGGCAGCTTTTCAAGGAGTGATTTCAAAAACACGACTGCAGCCGCACGCTGCTTTTCTGGGCCGCCCTGCACACCTGGGACCAAGGCCATTTGTGTAAAAATGCGAGAGGGGAGATCCATTCGTCCGGGGCACCGACGACATGTCGGGCAGGAGGGGGGACCCCCGGGGGAGCACTGGGGACGTTCTGTCTCGATGTGGGCCAGTTCCGTGGGTGTGTGCAGTTTGCGAACATTTCATGGAGCCATAGGCTGGGGATGTGTGTCCCTCCTCTCGGATAAAAAGGCAAAAGGAGAAATGAACGCCAGCGACGTCAAGGCCACGGCAGACTGGCGAACGCACGGCGCCAGCCTGGAGATGCTGGGTGGGACACTGGTGACAAGTGTTGAAATAAGACAACAAAGGAAGGGAGGCGGTCGAGGTGGATTTACACGAAGCCAGAAACCCAGGTTGGAGCTTCCCAGTGGCCAAAGCAAAACAGGAAATACAACGCAGCCATGTGTGTAGTAAGTCAGGCCTCGGAGGGAAAAAGAACGTCTCCTGTGAGATCTGTCGCTGGGTGAGAGGAGGGTCTTCAGTTCATGTTTCCTGGCTTGCCGCGCTCGGAAAAGAAGCTTCTCCTCCTCCACGGAGCCTCTTCCTTGGCACAGAGGCCCGGCCTGCCCAGCCCTCCTACCCCTCGGCCTGGAATGTGAACGAACCTGCTGGTGAAACAAAATACGACCGAGCCGCTCCGGCCCAGGGGCCTGGCAGGAGCGGGCCGGGCGGCCGGGGGAGCTCACCGTGCATGTCCATCATCCCCGGGGAGGAGCTGTTCTCCGGCGTGGTCACCTCCGAGCCACACTTCTCATCTTTGCCCTTCTTCTTGTTCTTGTTTTTCTGGAGGAGAAAACGGAGCAGACACGGAGTCACCAAATCGCGTTGTGTGCAGGCAGGAGCGAGCCCTGGAGGGCGCCGTGCACGACTCCCTTTGGAGCCCCCGGGTCCCTGGAGGGCTCTCCTTGGCCTGCATCTGAACATGTCCCGTCGGGGGCCTCGCCTGCTTCGGAATCAGAGCCCGGCAGAGGGAGGCTCCTGGGGCTGGGATAAACCCCCGGTGCTCGTGGGGCCAGCACCAGGGGCACGCAAACACCCTGGCTGGCGGGGGTCTCCTCCTCCTTTAGGGGGATCTTCTGGGGGACAGGCCATGGCTACCCTCCCAGGGCAGGTGCAGTGACGCCAGGTGAGCCACGGGAAAACGCCGGTTTCACACACTCCCACTACGGCCAGGCCCCAGGCGGCCTCTCTCGGGCACCACAGAGGGAGACGAGGGGAGGAGGGCGGGGGAGGGGTGCTTGTGCGTGGGGTCCCACTTTTAAACCTGGAAGAGAACAGTGTCAGAAGCGCCCTGTGTCCATCGGGAAGAGACTCGTTAAACAAATTACCGGGCGTTCGTTCGATGTTCACGTGATGCAACAATCACAGAGTCGGGCAGCTCTTTGTTTAATAATGGGACACGATCCACGGAAATGCCAACGTCGAACACGTTTCGGCATCTCCAAGGCGTTTTTACAAAAGGCACGGGGCGGACTGCGGCCATTGATGGCGAAGGAAAGGACAAACGGACGCGTCTGCGGGCACCCTGGGTGCCTCCCAGGAAGTGAGCTGAGCGGGGTGGGGCCGTGCACAGGGAAGGCAAACCATTTATAAAAGACACACAGGAAAGCCCTGGCCAGGGAGCTCAGCTGGCTGGAGGGTCGGCCCACACACCAAAAGGTAACCGGCTCCATTCCCGGTCAGGGCACATACCGAGGTTGGGAGTTCGATCCCCAGTTGGGGTGTGTACGGGAGGCAACCAATCGATGTTTCTCTCTCCCTCCCTTCTTCTTTCTCTAAAATAAAATTAAAAAAAAAAACAAAAACAAAACACCCACACATATCCTCGGGTAAGGATTTAAAAAAGAGATATACAGACCCCCCAGGACCTGGACATTACTGCTTCGTGGCAGGAAAGAGGGAACTGAGGCCCAGCGAGGTGGGGCCCCTGCCCAGCATCCCGGGTTCGTCAGGGGTGCTTTGCCCAGCTGGCGCTGCCCTGTCCTCCCGACAGCCCGCACGTTGTGGCTTCTCCTTGATCGCGATCCATTTGGCACTTCCCTGATGCCTGTTCCGAGCTATTCTATAATTATCTTCCCCCGGCGAGATTATAAATTCCTTGAGAGCAGGGACCACGTCTTCTCACATGCAACCGTGTTTATACAACACCTGACGGTGTGCAAGGCACAGACCACGGCAGAGCCAGGGCTGCCTGAGGAGCCTGTCACCCCGTGTCTCCCTCCGGAGCGGCCAGCGCCAAATGCCGCAACGGTCTAGGTCTCGGGGCCGCTGGGGAAGGCAGCTCTGGTGGCTCCACGAACCCGGACCAGACAGAACCAGAAGAGACACACACCCCTGGTCTCAGCCCAGCGCCCCTCTCCCCAGGAGACTCAGGCTGGTAACCAAAGACGGCGGCTTTAAACCAGCCTTTCTGGCCCCCTCTAAACCTGCCGATCACGATCCTGGCACCTCCAGGAGCAAATGAAACCAGGCGGCTCCCTGTGAGCCGTCTTCCTGGAGGTGGGACCAATCACAAGAGCAGGAAAGGCACTCCAGGCAGGAGGAACAGCCCATGCAAAGGCCTGGGGGTGGGACCGCTCAGGATTTTGACTGGGAATGAGAGTAGCTGACCTGGGGTCTTTGGGAGTCACTGGCCTCAGAGCCTCTGAGGGGTTGTCATCATCCAGCCCCCCCTAAAAATCACAGCCTCTGGGGCTCCCCCTAGTGGTCACAGTCACCACCCCTCCTGGAGCCACCCAGGCTTCCCTGTGCAAAAACTCTGGGGTGAGAACAAAAGGTTCTCCAAGCGTGGAGAGAGAGAGCATGTACCCCGGAGTCAAGACACAAGTGACCCTTGCTGTGTGACTCTGGGGAAATGGCTTCCCCTCTCTGGGCCCGTGTCCTCACTTGCACAGAGAAGATAAGAGATCAACTCCACAGACTCGGGATGAGAAATAAACGCGGTAACACCCGGCACAGAGTCGGGTGCTTGGGAACGGTGCTACAATGGTGGGGAGCGCCTGCCTGTCTGTGGGTACCACTCCGGCAGCCCCCAAATCCTGGTGCCCACGGGGAAGGGCTGCCTCTGCACCGAGGTGACAGGCAGGGGGTGTTCCAGAGGACGGGCCCCTCATACTCACATCGTCAACCTTTGGCTCCGTCACAGGGACCCACTTGTAGATTCGCAGGGACGTGTCACCCACCGTCACCCACTTCTTCTCCCTGCGGAGGAGGAGGAAGAGCCTGTTACCGGGGGCTCTGGGGCAGGGCCCTGCTCACCCCTTGTGGGGGCCCTGGCCGCATGCCCTCGGGGCAGCTGGGATGTGGTGGCCGCTCGGGGTTGAGAGGACAAGCTCTAGGTCACACAGATGTGGTTTGTATCCCGTCTCTGCTGCTCACTGGGTCCCCTCTCCGAGCCTCAGTGTCTCCATCTGCTAGACCACGGCTGGTTGTCAATCTCGCCAGGCTGCGTGAGGGCTACCTGAGACTGTGTGTGTTCAAGTCTTCGGATGTCTGGGAGGAAGTGCTTGGTAAGACTGGGGGGGTGGGAGAGGGGCTGCCATTAGGATGACTCCCCTGGACGAGGGGAACTGGGCCCCAGGTTCCTCCAGCTTTCACCCCATAGAGCCAGCAAACGGGGCCAGCCAAGCCCCTCTGGGCAGCAGGGAAGGCTTCAGGCCAGCCAGGTGTTTCCTCCTGGGGGCGGGGTCTAAGGTTGGGCGGGGGGGGGGGGAAGCAGGGGCTGGACTAACCACCCCTCGCTCTGCCCTCTGGAGCAGCAGAGGGGGCAGGAGAGCAGGGGCAAATCCCCAGGGGCAGGGCCCGAGCGCCGATACCGAAGGTTGTAACAGGGAAGGCCAGCCTGGACTGTGGGCGCGGCCGGTTGGAGAGATGCCCCGAGCCTCCCACTGCTCGGTCCTGAGCCTGGCAGCTGCTTCGGGGTCTTGTCTCCGAAGGCCCCCGTCTGCACAGCTGCCCCTACCCCTGCCCGGCCGCATCCTGAACTCCTGGGGGACAGTGTCCAGGGCCCCTGCTGCCAGAGGCAGGCTTATGAGTGAAAAAGCCACCAGCCACTGGGAGGAGGAGGGGTCGCTCTCTTCACGAAGGATAATGACCCCCCTCTCCTCCCCAGCACTCTGCTCCAAGCCCCTGTCATTCTCTCAATTATTGTTCCGCCTTGAACTCCTGTCCTTGACCCCCCGCAGTCCATAAGCCAGGTCGTATCACCTCCTGCCCCAAACCCCGGGGATGACCCGCCCGAGGGAGAGCTAGGATTTGAACCCAGGCAGTTCTGGCTCCAGGGTCCACGCTCCCGGCACCATCTGGGGAGACGTGGGAGGCTAGGGCCAGATGCACACCTGGAGCAGGTGGTGCCGTTGCCCGGAGCCCTCGGCAATGTCCGGGACAAGGCTCCACCAGAACCGAGAACTGCGCGTGGCGTGGGCACCTCTGTCCGTGGGCTGTCTGGCACCTTCTCCAACCTCCCGGCCCAGATCATCTCAGTCTTGGGTCCTCCCCTCCATGTGGGGTGGGGGGACCTCATGGGCTGGTGGGACACGTCACAGCCACCAGGCGCCCCCTTCCCCACAGGGGTTTCTGGGTGCCCGAGCACACTCAAAACCACCTCCCCCAAACCACGGACACCCCTACCCCCACACTGTGCTGTGCGGACCCCGCGCGTCCCTCTGGGGGGAGCGAGTGACCGTGTTATTATTACACTCGCGGCCTTTCTGGTATGTTTTCTGTGCGAAGCACTGGACACACTTGCTCTACTCTTCCCATAACCTTGTTGGCATGAATGGTCACCTCCCCCCTGTGACAGACAAAGAAACGGAGGCACAGGGAGGTGAAGGCATCCCCCCAGAGCCAGTATTCGAGCCTCTCCGCCCCCGTCCCTGCCCCTTTCAGCCCAGAAAGGAGGAGTCGGGGCAGGTGTCTAGGTCACTGCCTGCCGCCCCCGCCTGGAGGCAGGATTGACCGTACTCAGTCCGCGTCCCCCCCCACCTCCATCCTGAACAGTCAGGAGGTGCCGGGAAGGGACAGGGGCGTTCCAAGAAACAGTCCCAGTGACAAAGCAACAACCACAATAGCCATTGTGTGCCCAGGCCTCCTGCCAAGCGTCTTATTTACATGCTCTCTCTCCCAGACATCGCCAACAGGCCTCGGAAAGGGGGGCTACTATCACCCCACGTTACAGACGGGGAAACGGGGGGTCCGGAGCAGTGACACCGCCAGTTCGTGGTCGCGTAGCTAGTCAATGGCAGAACCGGGACTGTGACCCCGGAGCCCACCTTCGGCTCTCCTGTCTCCCGTGACAGCGAGGAATCCATCCCACAGAGCACATCAGCCACAGGTGCCGGGCAGAAGCGCCAACTGCTGGTACCTGCGCAAGGGACCAAAGGCCCCCACCACGCACAAGGCCTCAACCGGCTGCCTGGGCCTGGGCCTGGGCCCCAGTAGGTCAGCAAATCCACAATTTATGTTAAAAACAATAACAAAAAACACACAGCCGGTGTGGCTCAGTGGTTGAGCATCGACCTATGAACCAGGAGGTCATGGTTTGATTCCCAGTCAGGGCACATCCTGGGGTTACAGGCTCCATTCCCAGTAGGGGGCGTGCAAGAGGCAGCTGATCAATGATTCTCATCATGGATGTTTCTATCTCTTCTCTCCCTCTCTCAAATCACTAAAAAAATAAATTTTTTTCTTTAAAGGAATTGACTTGTAATACACACGACACCTTTCAGATCTGGCCATGACCACCCTGGACCAGATCTGGGTTTGCCGGCCACACGACGGTGAAGATGAATCTTTGCAATTGCAGGTGCTTCTCAGAGAGGTCACAGGCCCGCCGGGTTAGGAGCTCAGCACAACCAGGTTGTCCCGATGACCCAGCGGCAACCCTTGGCCCGAGTCCCCAGGTCACTGGGCTCCAGTTGCATTTCTAGGTGTGGACACTGAGGGGCTAGGGGACACAGGGTAGGGAGTTAAAGCCCGACCTCAGGCCTGCCGTTCGGCCAGCAGCCAGCCAGGCAGAGATGGGGCCCGGGAGCTCAGGTGTGAGTCACTGGGCGAGCACCAGGGACGACGAGAAGGGATTTCGCAGACGTGCCGCCTGAGCTCTGGGGTCTCATCTAGCGGGCGGCTCGACAGCGCCTTGGGAAACATACCCCGTGGGCTCAGAGGAGCAGCGGAGCGCCCACTACCACCCCCAAACCCATCGCCCCCGGCACACGGCCCACCCCCAACGAGGGTACTAAGCTGTAGTTACTACCTTACATCTCAGGCGGCAAGTCAGTGGCCAACAGGCCGTTTGGCCTGGCCTGCACGGTACTTTTAAAAATTTGAATCAGTTTCCCAAACTTGACAAAAAGAAAAAAGTCCAACAACATAAAAATCCAGACTCCTGGCTACTCTCAAAAACATGGTCTGATCACAAGGGGCCCACAGACCCTCCTCCCCGGGGTCTGAGGCTCCCTCAGATCCCCCAGCTCTCCCCACGTGTAGACACTGGGCCCACCCCAACCTTGCCATAAAGCCGCCCCTGGGCGCACTGGGCCCTCCTGCCTTGATGGCCCCCAGGAACCAGCCATGCTTAAGGATCTGTCTTCCACATCAGACTCGGGCTCCTGGGTGAAAAGGCTAAGTGCGGTCCCAGCCATAGCAGAGCGCCTCCTCAGCACGGGCTCCTATATAAACTACAAGTACCCATCCAGAATTCCCAGGCCAAGGCCAATTTCCAATGATCTCCCAGGTCCAGGTCCCAGGGCAACACTATCTTGGGGGTCACCTGGCTCCCTCAGCGAGAGCTCTGAATCCCTCGCTTTGCATTCATTTCCCAGGGCTAGCACTCGATGCCTCAGGAGGCCTGGCTGGCGGCTGCCCTTGTCCGAACTAGGCCGAGACTCACCTGCCCTGCCCTGTGTCTGGCAGGAGGGCACCCTCGGGGTTCCGAGGGGAGGCCCGAGGCACAAACCTCCCCCTCCCCCAGGGACAGTGGGAAATCCTTGGGAACAGGCCTGTCTCCATCAACCACAAGACACTGAGGGACCCTTCAGACCAAAGGCCCAGGGGGTCCCCAGCCTAAGCCTACCTCTCAGCTCAAGCCTTTGCCTCCTGCCCAACCACCCCGCCTACCCTGCTCTTCTCCACCCACACCACACCAGGCCTCCTACCCTGGCCCAGTTTCCGGAAAAGGGTCCCACACATTGTCCTTCCCTCAGCCATCTCTGGCTGCCTCACACGCTACCCGCCCGGCCTGCTGGGGCACCAGACAGAAAGGGGAGGGTCAGCAGCTCCAGACAGGTTGGTCATGGCTGGTGGCTGGCTTTTCCGGGGGCAGGGGCAGGGGCAGGGTAGGGCTGGCAGAGGGGCAGGGGTGGGGTCCCTGGGGCTGGGGAGAAACACCACCCTAGGCTTCCAGGCTGAATGGCATGCCAGACACCACCTTTATCCTCTGGGTAAAATACAGACTGCTGAACCGAATCTGAATTTCAGATAAACAATGAATTAATTGTTTCGGTGTAAGTATGTCCCAAAGACTGTGCGGGACATACTTACGATGTAGAGAAATATCTTTAAAAAATTATTTTGTTGTTTACCTGAAATTCAAATTTAACTCAGTGTCCATGAATTTATTTGCTAAATCTGGCAACCCAGCCTCCCAGCCAGCAGTGACTGCACGGTAGGTGGCCACGCAGTTAATAAACAACCCAAAGTCTGCAGGACGGACGGGAAGGCCCATCCTAAAGGCAGAGTGAAGGTGAGATCTGGCTTCTCCAGGCAGGGGAAACCCAAGAAATAAGGCAAAGTTGGTTTGTTTGTTTGTTTGTTTTGCTTAGAAGGGGCAGGAAAAAAAAAAAGAAAGAAAAAATCAGCAAAATGTACGTTTCTGTGGAGCCCACCTTACTGTAAAGACAACATTTAATGGTGGCTCCTGTGTACAGGGATGAGGGCTGGTAGAGACAAGATCTTATTTTGGGGGGGAGGGGGGGAGCTCAGGACCCCCTGCGGCCACGGTTAGAGAAGTTACCTGGTCTGTCCAAGGTCACACACAGGAAGTGAACTGGACGCCGGGCCCTGGGATCCCAAAGCCTGAGGTCTTCAGAGTTGTTTCCCAAAAGGAGGGAGGAGATGCGTTCTCCTCCCCTCCCCCCAAACACAGGCCTGGCCCGCAGCGGGGCCAGCAGGGTGGAAAACCCCATCCTTCCATCTGCCCTCCCTGCAGAGCAGCTGGCAGGCGGGCCCAGCAGGAGCAGCTGTCTGGGTGCAGGGCCTGTGCCCCGCTGGGACCCTGGGGCAGAAGGCCCCACCACGCCTCCTGGAACAGGGACTGTGGGGTACCTTGCCCCCAGCCCCTTGCTCAGCTCCAGGCCGGTGACAGTAGGGACTCGGCCCGGACACGCGTTTCCTTTGCCCAGGCGCTAAGGGGACCACTCCAGGCTTCCCTCTGGGAGTCCCCCAGGAGGAGAAGGGGCTGTGTGGGCTTGCTTTCCTGTGTGTGTGTGTTGGCCTGCAGCTGTTTCTGCCATTTTTAAATGGCTCCAGGCGGCCTCGGGGTGCCCTGCGCACTCGGGGAGCTCCCACGGCTCGGAGGACTTGGATCTCAACTTTGGAAAGCCTCCCCTTCTCACGGTTCTGAAAATTCTTTGTCCCATTGGAGCCAAACCCAGCCCTCCGCCGGGCATCCGGCCATCTGCAGGCAGCCCTTTCCATAGGAGGCCGCGAGCACGTGGGCTTTATTGATTTCCCTCTCGCCTTTTTTGTTGGGGTTTGACTCGGGAAGGGCAGCTAACTCGCGACCCGGCTAGACTGGATCCTCGCCCCCCTGTGGTTTTTAGAGACCGAGGCGTTACTCGAGACATGACACCCCTAAACGTAAACATAGCCCGCCGAGGGGGGGTGGGGGTGGGGCGACCAATTCTCTTCATGCTTTCAATCCAGGGTCCCCCGACAAGCCCGCCGGCGCGGACACGTGAGAGCATCGCGGCGGCTCCTCCACCTCCCTGACCCTGGTGCTGCCGTGGGAAAGGAAATAATGAAGTTGAAACCCGGGAGCCGGGAGTTTTCAACAAGTCCGCCTCGACCTGGCCATCGCGGGCGCCTCGGGCCCGGCCCTCGGGCCGATTCCGAGTCAGACCCCGCCGATGCCCAACCCACGTCCAGTCCCGGTCATTACCACCAGGCCAAGCCGGGCACTCGCCCGCGAGCTGCACAAACACGCGCGGCCGGCCCCGACCCCCCGGTGCCCCCGGCTCAGAGAACAAAACAACGGCTCCCTCCGCAAAACAAACACGAGCTGCTGGTGTGGGAAAGGCAGACGCGGCCCAGGACCGGTTTCTGACCAAAAAAAAAAACCCCAAAACATTCGCTCGCCCGAGCCCCGCGCCTGGGGTGCCGAGCGGAGAGGGCGTAGGGGGTGCCCCGCGCTCCGGGCCCCGCGGCGTCCCCTCCTCGCGCTCGCCCCCATCTTGCTTCCCCGCCAGGAGCCCTCGCTCCAGGCAGCCCAAAGCGCTAAATTTAAACGGCTCGCGCTCTGCAAACTCCGCAGACTCGAGGGCGCCGGGCCTGGGAGGCGGGGAGCGGGCGAGCGAGCGAGCCAGCCGGAGAGGGAGCGAGGGAGGGAGGCCCGGCGCGGGCAAGGGCGCGGGGGCCGGCGCTGCGCCGCCCGGGGCGCGCGGGGAGGAGACGGAGACGGCGGCGGCCCGCTCGGCGCTGCACAATGGAGCTCGCGCTCTCCCCTCCGCCGCCGGCATCGCGGCCCCGGCGCGCGGGAAGCCGCTTTCATGTGACTTGCACAAAACGAAATGGCTTCTGGGGCCGGCCCCGAGCTCTCCTCCCGGGAGCCGAGCGCCGCGGCGGGGACTGCCCGCAGCTCGGCCGCCCGGCCCGGGGAGCCCCCGCCTCCAGGCTGCCGCCGCCGCCGCCGCCGCCGCGCCAGGTGGGCGACAGGCGCGAGCGCACCTGGGCAGCGGCCGCGGCCCCCGCCTCGCGCAGGTGACCCGGCTCGCGCGCCGCCCGCCCTCTCCGAGTCCCGGGCCGCGGGCGGTCGGGGCGCTGCGCCCGCCGGCTTTTTGTATGTGGTCTGGGGTCGCGCGGCCGCGGCGCCTCCGCTTACCATTTGCGCACTTTCTCGATAGCCGCCATGACCCTCTTGATATCATCTTTGGCCCGACTCCTGGTCTCGGCTCGAACTGACCTGCCCGACATGGTTCTGGCGGGGAGAGAGAGGCTGCGAGCGCGCCGCCCGGTCCTGCTCGCGCTCCGCGGCGGCCACACTCGCGCCCGCCCGCCCGCCCGCCGCTCACTCTCACACACAGACTCTCTCTCTCACACACACACACTCACACACACACACACACTCTCACACACACATACACACACTCTCACTCACACACACATACACACTCAAACACACAGACACACACACACACACACACATATATACACACACACAAAGCCGAGGCCACCGCGCGCCCGGGCCCAGTGCGCAAGCGCCGGGCGGCAGCTGCACCGAGCAGGGGGAGCAGCGCTGCCGCGGCCGCCAGCAGTGCGGCCTCCGGGCGCCGCCGTCGCCGGGCCGCCAGCCTCCCACCCACCCCGGGGAGGCGGTGAGGGGCGCCCGGCCACCCGTCGGGGGTGGGGGCGGGAGCGCGGACACTCACCCCGAGGCCGCGGGTTCCCCGGGGGAGGGCGGGCCAGCCGCGGAGGGGGCGCGTTCCTTGGGAGCCAGCCTGGCGGCCCGTCCGCCGCCCGGGGTTTGCGGGTTTGCGGCAGCGGGTGCAATAACGCAAGTTTCCTGCGGGGCTCTTGACTTCGCGGAGTTGAAGGCAGCGATCGGAGTTGAAGGCGGCGATCGGGGACGCGAGGTGCTCCTGGAAAGAGTGGAGAAACGCTCTGCCCCGCGTAAACACGCGCGCTAGGACGTCGCTTCCCTTTCCTGCGTCCTTTTGGAAAACTGGGGTCAGAGGAAAGGTGCCTGGGGCGGGGCAGACACTCGCCCCTGCTAGTTAAACGGCTCCCAGCAGGGAAAGTTCAAGGATGATCAGCATTTTGGAAGGCGCTTGAGGCTGTTTCTCCCCGATCCTGCCCCAGGGTAGTTCTGGGGAGGAATCTGCAGTTACCAGGACAACCCAGGTGCCACATCTTTGTTCAGGTGCCGCTAAACCGATTTGACCAGAGCTAATTCACGCCCCGATGGATGCTGGGGAAAGTGGGAGTGACCCTGCCAGCAAGCTCGGGGTCTTGGAGATAAACTATTCCAGCACCAGCCATTTTACACCTGGGGAAACTAAGTCACCGGGAAGTTCAAGGTCATAGCCATGCGTTGGATCTTGGGCTCCCACTCACTCTGGAGCCCATCAGTTTGCCCTGAGGTTTTGATTTGGGGTAGATGAGCTACCGGGTGATGGAGCGGGGGACTGTAGTGCAGGCCTTTTTCTAGGCATGTCTTTCTACCATTCTGAACCTCAAGTTCCTAATGTGAAACACGAACAGAACACCAGCCTCAGAGACTCGTTCTGAGGACATTCGTAGCAGCAAGTCCTAATGCAGAGGTCTCCTCTTGTCGGCCCTGACCTCACATGCAGAGGTCAGGCCAGCAGGTATGTGCTGAGGGCCACACAGAACTGCCATCCATATATATATATATATATATATATATATATATATATATATATATATGGAAGATAGCATATCAGAAATCCAAGTACCAATTGATTAATGCATATATCTATTCAGCCGTTGAAAAAGGAGTGAAGTACTGGCACATGCCACAACATGAATGAATCTTGGAAACATGCTAAGTGAAAGAAGCCAGACACAAATGGACAAATATTGCCTGCTTCCACTCACATGAGGTATGTCCACTAGACAAAGCCACGGAGACAGAACACAGATTGGTGGTTGCCAGGGGCCATGGGAATGGGGAGTGACTTCCAGTGGGTACGGGGTTTCCTTTGGGGGTGATGAGAAAGTTCTGGATGAAAAGGTTCTAGTGGTGGTGGCTGCACAGACTATGAATGTACCTAATGCCACTGAACTGTACACTTTAAAATGCTTACCTCTTACAACGGTCAATTTTATGTTGTCTGTATTTTACTACAACAAAAAGCAATCCAAATATCCACCTAAAACCTATATAATTTGGTTAACCAATGTC
This sequence comes from Cnephaeus nilssonii, assembly GCF_951640355.1. NCBI lineage: Eukaryota > Metazoa > Chordata > Mammalia > Chiroptera > Vespertilionidae > Cnephaeus > Cnephaeus nilssonii. Next base: position 11,827,112 of record NC_137093.1, on the reverse strand, counting down.
ATCCCAATAAATTTAATTAAAAAAATATAATTTTTTTAATATGGAGCTTTTTCTGGAAATAGCAGAAGATGTACACGCTGGGCCCCCAGTTCCACACGGCCACGACCAGCTGCAGCTGAGGAGCCCTGTGCCCCTCAAAGCTCCCTAGGTCACCAGCGTGTCAGGTCCCTTTACCATTTGTATTACCAGATGGCCCCTAAAGGAATTTGTTTTTGATCTGTGATTAAACTGTAAAGCTTTCTACAATGTTCTTTATAAATCCAGTATGTCCCTTTTTATGGTTTCCTGTCCCCTTCTTCAAGGGGACTTTAAGACGTCTTTCTTTGATCAAAGCACAGTTGTTTTATAGTCTGTGTCTGATAAGTCTAATACTTGAAGTGTCTGAGGGTCTGTTTCTGCTGGTTCTTGCTCATGGTGTCCCGTTTCCTTGTGATCCGCCTGGTTCTCCTTGACCAGGCTGAACACTGGATTTTAAAATGTATTCATAGGGATCATTGGAGGCCCAGGGTGAAGTTACCTTCCTTGAGAGATGCTTTACGTTTGCCCTGCCAGGCTCCTAAGGACGTGGCTAGTCCAGGATGACCTACATGCAAGTTCAGGACTTGTGGACCACCCAGGTGATGCCAATATAGGTAACCCAATTGAGCAAGGCTAGTTTGCCCCTGAGGGGTGGGTCCCTGGTGCAGAGCAGCTGGCTGATAGGCCTACACTTCCCAATTCTGTGTTCAGTGACCTCCCCTTGATGGTTTGAAAAGGGCATGGCGGGAGCATTTACACTGTGGAAATTGGCAAAAGCTACATACACATCAGGACCCTTTTCCCGACCCCACCCAGAGTGGGTTGTTAAACATTTACCAGTGGTAGAGCTTAATGAAGTCCAAAAATATTGTGGGGAAGGTCTCCCCCAAATAGTGAACCTTAGGATGAATTTCAAAAAGACTGGGGAGCCTTGGAGGGGGGGGGGGGAGTTTTTTTGATAAACCAAACACTGAAATCTGCCGCTCAGTATTTTTTCTTGCCTATAAGCACAACTGTAAAAACTCACAGCTCAGATACTAGTGGGTTGGCAACTCGCATAGCCATCGACACAGCCACTGGCTTGCCTGAAAGTTGGGCCACTTTAAGTCACATGAAAATAGTTAGCCCTGGCCAGTTTGGCTCAGTGGACAGAGTGTCGGCTTGCTGACCAAAAGATCCTGGGTTCAATTCCGGTCAAGGGCATGTACCTTGGTTGCAGGCTCCTCCCCTGCCCGGGCCCTGGTCAAAGCTTCTGCGGGAGGCAACCAATCTGTGTTTCTCGCACATTGACGTTTCTCTCTGTCTTTCCCTCTCTCTTCCACTCTCCCTAAAAATCAATGGAGCCCTAGCTGGTTTGACTCAATGGATAGAGCGTCGGCCTGTGGACTGAAGGGTCCCAGGTTTGATTCCTGCCAAGGGCACATGCTTGGGTCGCGGGCTCAATGCCCAGTAGGGGGCGTGCAGGAGGCAGCCAATCAATGATTCTCTCTCATCGTTGATATTTCTATCTCTCTCTCTCCCTCTCCCTTCTTCTCTAAAATCAATAAGATGTATTTTTTTAAAAAATCAATGGAAAAATATCCTTGAGTGAAGATTAACAACAAAAACAAAAAGAAATAAGAAGAAAATAAAGCGACAGTACACATAAAGTGTTTGGAAAGACTAATGTGTTCAAAGGTGAGACAAGGTAATCTAGACACTCCTCTAACGATAGATGATTAAGCGCAGACTGTGGAGTCATGACCCAGTGACCCGGAGCAAAGTGGGAACCCGTCCACAAACAGGCTTGGGGACTTCTCAGGCCAGGCATCCAGAAGGCTGCCCACGCGTCAGCTGCTTCACTCCCATGGGTGCAGTCGTTTTGGCTGCCCGGCATCTGAAGTCCCCCCCCACCCCCACCCCACTACAGAAGCTAAAGGGGCCTGTTTCTCTCTTCACCCAGGGAATCAGGTCCTGGGATTAGCCCGCTGGTGAATGGTCTAGCCAGCTGATTTTTAAAAAAATAATAGCATTGTTGCCTGGCCAGTGCGGCTCAGTGGTCGAGCGTTCAATTGCCAGTCAGGGCTTATGTCTGGGTTTCAGACTCAATCCCCAGTAGGGGGCATGCAGGAGGCAGCCGATCAATGATTCTCATCATGGATGTTTCTCTCTCTTTCTCCCTCTCCCATCCTCTCTGAAATCAGTAAAAACACACATATATATTTAAAATAATAAATAGCATTGTTGAAATATAATTAACATACCATAAAACACACCCTTTTAAAGTGGTTTTTACTATGTTCATTGAGTTGTGAAACCATCACCACAATCAATTTTAGAATATTTTTGTCATCCCCAAAAAGAAACCCTCTACTAGCACTTACATTAGCAGTCAGTCTTCCTCTCCCCTCCCCCAGCCCCAGCCCCCAGGAATCTACTTCCTGTCTCTATGGATTTGCCTATTCTGGACATTTCACATAAAAGAAATTGTATAATATGTGTCATTTTGCATCTGGCTTCTTTTTACTTGGCGTGCTTACAAGGTTCATCCATGTTGTAGTGTGTGTTAATACTTCATTCCTTTTTATGACTGAATGAGATTCCACTGTATGGATTTCTCACATTTTATTTATCCATTCATCCATTGTTGGACATTGGGTTGTCTCCACTTTTTGGCTATTATGAATAATGTTGCTATGAACATTAATATGCAGGTGTGCGTGCAGATGTGTATTTTCATTTCTCTTACCTATATACCTAGGGGTGGAATTGCTGGGCCACATGGTAATACTATGTTTAATATTTTTAGGAAGTGCCAGGCTGTTTTCCAATGTGGCTGCACCATTGTATATTTCCACCAGCATTAAATGAAGTTTCCAACTTCTCCACATCCTCACCAACACGTTATTATTTGTCTTTTTTATTTCAGCCATCCTGGTGGAAGTGAAGTGGTATCTCATTGTGGCTTTGATTCTGGCTTTGATTTTGAGAGAGAGAGAGAGGGAGAGAGAGAGAGAGAGAGAGAGAGAGAGAGAGAGAGAGACGGGCAGGAGAGAATTGACTCATAACAGCGTGGCCCTTGGAGCACCTAAGAGGATTGGAGCACTGAGCTCCCACGGGTGGCAGTGCCCTGGCATCCGGCTGCCTTGGGCCCTGCTCATTCTCAGAGGTTACATGGTCTCTTCATTGATTCTGTGAGTTACCCGACAGTCTTCAAATAAAGTCCCTTTCCACATAAGCTAACCAGAACCAATTCCTATGGCCACAAACCAGAGATCATGACTGATATCATATTCAAGCCCCTTGGTCACTATACATCCTGAATGCCTTGTCTCTTGTTGTAATCCTTCACTTCTCCCTGAATAGTCTCCTCACTCTTGTCCCTTCCCCAGACACACCCTCCTGCCCATCACCCAGTTCTATGCCTCTAAGATGCAAATTTATTCCATTTTGCCTTCATTTAAATAGTCAAGTTTAACCTCCTTGATTCAGCACACAAGGCCATCCATAATGTGACCACTGCCTTCTCTGGCCATCGCCCCCAGGCACCCCTCAGATTGGCTTAGAGCAGTGGTTGGCAAACTCATTAGTCAACAGAGCCAAATATCAACAGTACGATTGAAATTTCTTTTGAGAGCCAAATTTTTTAAACTTAAACTTCTTCTAACACCACTTCTTCAAAATAGACTCGCCCAGGCCGTGGTATTTTGTGGAAGAGCCACACTCAAGGGGCCAAAGAGCCGCATGTGGCTCGAGAGCCGCAGTTGGCCGACCACGGGCTTAGAGTGCCTCACTTATGTAATTTCTCGTCTGCCTTCCCTGATCTCCCCTCCTTCCCACCCATCTGCTCTGGATGCCCCTATATCATGGCACAAGATGTATAATTATTGACGCTTCCCTCGCTACAATGTAGCCTTCTTAAGCGCAAGAACCATGCTTCGTGCCACAGTGTGTCTCAGCTTAGCACAGTGTGTTGACACTGCGGTCACTGTCAGAGGATCTGTAGGCCGCACTGAGGGGGGGGGGGGGGGGGGCGGTGGCAAGCATTCGCCGGAGCTTTCCTGCAGCAAGGCTGCCTTCTGGCGATCACCAGGGGAGGCGGGCAAATGCATAAACGTGATCATGCATGAAGGGACGACGAGATCATGGAGAAAACCGTGCTTACGTGTTTAAAAAATACTGGAATCCCTAAAAAATTAAGAAGAAGACATGCCGACTCAGGGCTGAAACCCGCTGTGAGCGTTTCCACCTTGTGCTGTGGCCACTTCAGGGCTGGCTCCACACCTGACGGGACGTGCGTACGGCTTCTGGCTCTGATGCACACGGTGCCCTGTCTGCATGTCCTCCCCGCTCGCTTGCCACGTGGCTCTCAGCTTCTCTGCACTTGGGGCCCGAGGTGCACCACCCCACCCGCTGCTCCCCTCACCAGGACGGACACGCCGGCCCAGGGACACGCCACAGCACACGCTTCTGTACTGTCTGACCTGCTGGCGAGGAGCAGGTACTAGTTGTAACCCATCTCGTCCCACTCCCAAAGGAAACAGCCCCACTTGCTTAAAGAGAACGGGATCCACACATAAATACCATCCTGTGGCCTGTGACTTCCAATCAGCGCAACAGGAGAGCAGGAGGGCGCGGGCAGGACACGCCGGCCCAGCCCCTTTCCGTGGCGACTTGGGCGTTGAAGGTCCCCACTGCAGCGTTAGTGACTTCCAGCTATGGAGAGGCAGGGGAGCCCCTTTCAGCAGCTCAGGAAGACAAAGCTCAGGGGACAGGGACCCCTCTAGGAACTGTCCCCTCAGGTCAGTCCCTACACTCAGTATTGCACTGCTGTTAACGAAGGTTGCATCACCCTGGGCTGTTTTCTTCCTTTCTTTCTTTTTTTTTGTTTGTAATATTCCTTTAAGCTAAGCTAGCAGAGGGTAGTTATACGACCTATGAGTCGGGTGGCAACTTGCTGCAGATCCCCAGTGCCCGGATCTATTTATTGCCGTCGGTTTTGAAGCAGCTGCCCATAGGGAAACGCCGGCCAAATCCCTGAAGAACGCACTCAAGCTGAAAACACCAGTGTCTAGGGTGGCTGTGGCTTAAGGACACAGATCTTTAAAATAAGACCCACCTGCATTGCCTCAAGGTGTTTGCAGAGGACAGACAGCAAGTGAGGCGACCCGGGAGCAGCGGCCTGACTGGCCCCAGGTGCATTTGCACGACGTAGGGCAGACCATGGAAATGATTCAGGGGTCACTGCGTCAGGAAGGTGGTACAGGTTGCTGTTGTTAATCCTCACCCGGGGTTTTTTCCCCATTGATTTTTAGGGAGAGTGGAAGAGAGAGAGAAAGATCAATGTGAGAGAAACACATCGATTGGTTTTGCCTCCTGCACGAGCCCCGACCAGGGCCCAGGCTGGGGAGGAGCCTGCAACCATGGTACATGCCCTTGACTGGAATTGACCCTGAAACCCTTTGGTCTGCAGGCCAACACTCTATCCACTGAGCCAAACCAGCTAGGGCACAGATTTCGTTCTTTTTAAAGTTGATTTATTGGCCTGACCAGTGTGGCTCAGTCGTTGAGCATCAAGGTTTGATTCCTGGTCAGGGCACATGCCTGGGTTGCGGGCTCCATCCCCAGTAGGGGGTGTGCAGGAGGCAGCTGATCAAAGATTCTCTCTCATCATTGATGTTTCTCTCTCTCTCTCCCTCTTCCTTCCTCTCTGAAATCAATAAAAAAATATATTTTAAAATTGATTTTAGAGCCGAAACCGGTTTGGCTCAGTGGATAGAGCGTCGGCCTGCGGACTGAAGGGTCCCAGGTTCGATTCCGGTCAAGGGCATGTACCTTGGTTGTGGGCACATCCCCAGTAGGGGGTGTGCAAGAGGCAGCTGATCGATGTTTCTCTCTCATCGATGTTTCTAACTCTCTATCCCTCTCTCTTCCTCTCTGTAAAAAATCAATAAAATATATTTAAAAAAAATAAAAATAAAATTGATTTTAGAGAGACAGAGAGAGAAACATTGATTTGTTGTTCCACGTATCGAGGCATTCACTGGTGGATTTTTGTATGTGTCCTGACCGGGGATCGAACTCACAACCTTGGTGTATCCAGACGATGCTCTAACTAATGAGTTTGCCGACCACGGCTCTAACCAACTGAGCTACCTAGCCAGGGCCAGATTTCTTTTTCTTTTTTTAAATCTTGATATAATTTTAGATTTACAGGAGAGCTGCAAAGGCAGAACCGAGAGAGTCCCTGCGGACCTGTCACCTAGCTTCCCATGGGCGCACGTCTTATGTAACCAGCACACAGTGATGGAAACTAAGAAAGTAACTGAACTGCACCCTGCACTGCAGACTTCACGTCACGTCACCAGTTTCTCCGGAAATCCCGTTCCCACTTGGCGTTTCACCGCTGTGTCCCCTCCATCTCCTCCCATCGGTGACCGTCTCCCGGTCTTTTCTTGTTGCTCAAGACGGTTTTGAAGAGAACCGGCCGAGGACTGTGCACACATTCACTGTGTTTGTAAACATCTGTGGGAGGAGTGGATCCTGGCCTGCGAGGCACAGCAGGCTCCGGCCTGTGGAGCGAATCGGGGGCTGCTGTTTCGGGTGGCCCACGAGCTAGAAAAATGGTTTCTGCACCTTTAAATGGTTGAAATAATAAAAAGAAGGAGATGGCTTTGTGCTACGTGGGAATTCTCATAAAATCCACGTCCGTGTCCACACCTCCATCTGATCGGCACGAGGCCACGGTCCTTCTTTCCCGAATCGCCCGTGGCTGCTTCGCCGCTGGCCCGGCTCAGGAGCTGAGACGCAGCCCATCTGCTGACCGAGCTGCAGCGTGTACTCCCCGCCCTCTGCAGGAACCGCCAGTGAGGACGGGCGTGTGCTGCTGTCGAAAAGCCAAGTCGGCTCCTAGAAGGGCACCGGAGCTTCAAGTTCATTCATTTGGTCAGCCCACAGTGCTTATTGAGGGCCCGTCGTCAAAAACTCTGGGATTAGGAGAGGTTCGTTCTCTCCAAGTCTCCCCCAATCTCAGGCACCGTGTCTGCCTGTAATAATAATAGCTGCTGTCCTATTTTAAGCGCTGCCTCCTTCCTGCCAGTAGCCAGCTCTTCCATTGCACCATCTCCTTTCATCCTCACCACCACCCTGTGAGTCCGGCGTTCCGGGAGGAAACTGAGGTTTAAGAGATGAGCTGCTCCCGAGGGTGCCCAGGATCGAGTAGGTAGGAGAAGCAGAAAACCCTCCCCCAGCGCTGAAGCCTGCGTCGGGGGGGGGGGGGGGGTGGGAGTCTGCGGTGGGAAGTGGGGTTTGTGGGGGCGGCTCATGGTGGTGCTGGGAGGACCACTGCTGTTCTACGTGCCCCTGAACTCGGCCAGCGATAAACTGGGGGGGTTGGCCAGTGGCCAGGGGCCCCATCTGAAATAGTATTCTGTTTGCAAAGGGACGTCACCACGTGCTTTTTGGTGCTCAGGGTTTTGTCCCTAAGGCTTGACGTACGAGCCCAACAGTCCTGTCTCCAGTCTCCTTCCTCCCTTTCTGGCATCGTTGTCCGGCCACCCACAGCGTTGGCGAGTCTGAGTTCTCTGCTCACTTGGAGGGAGGGTGCCCTTGGATGGATGTCCTTCCTCCCCACTGCCTGTGCGGCCCGGCCCGGCCCGGGACGGGGAGAGGCCCTCCTGGGCTGCTCTCCGCGCTGGTCAGACGAGTTGAGAGACAGCAGGACCAAAGGGCCTGCAGGAAGGAGTCCCGGAGGTGAGAGAGGGCCCCACAGGCCGGGCTGGGCTGGGAGCCGAGTGGGAAGTCATCGGCAGGGATCTTGCTGTCCTTGATATTCTGGCAAGGACCGCATGCTGACCTTGAGACACAGGAAGCTGGCTCAGCGCAGGGGGCGTGGCTCAGCCTGGGTGCGACAGTGGTCCAGCCACAGCGGGTCCACGTGGTCCTTGGTCAGTTCTGCTGAAGACAACTGCCCCGATATGTGCAGTCGATCAGAACAAAATCAGAGTGCGCGGGCTCGATGAAAGAGGCCTCTGGCGCGTCTGATGTGGCTCAGCGGTTGAGCGTCAGGAGGTCACAGTTCGATTCCCGGTCAGGGCACACGCCGGGTTGCGGGCTCCATCCCCAGTGGGGGGCGTGCAGGAGGCAGCCGATCCATGATTCTCTCTCATCATTGATGTTTCTCTCTCCCTCTCTATCCCCCTCTCCCTTCCTCTCTGAAATAAATTAAAAAAAAAAAAAAGAGAAAGAAGCCTCTGGTGTCTAGACTGCATCCAACTCTGAGTTGTTGTTTTAAGAGAACAAGTCATTTGGGGTTTCCTGTTGCCTAAAATGTCCCTGAGAACGTTCTAACTGGCTTGCTGTTTGGTAATATGTCTCTGAAGCCCTGAGCAGCTGCAAAACTGATTCACAGAGCTTGTTTTTTGTTTTAAGAACAAAATGTAAGCTAGCACTGGTGACACAACGAGACGCTGTCTGTCCCGAGGTCGCAGTGACACTGGCTGGTCCGGGGCGGACGGTTCCAGTCTGTGGTCCAGGTGGGCGCCAGGCAGCGGGGAAGGCTCTGCGCCTGGCCAGGCCCGCGCCTCGCACAGGCACCGGGACAGGGCTCAGAGACGCTGCCCGGAGGCTAGCCTCTCTGGGAAGGCCCTGGTTTGGGCGGGGGGGCCTGCTGGACTGAGCATGTGTGGGGGATAACATCGCGCACATTCACCTGAAAAAGGGGACCTGGTAACTGAGGACAAAACTCTAAAATCAGACCATAACTTCCACCTGTTTATGCAACGACAGCACTTCCTTTTTAAGGTCAAAACACCGCTAAAAACATAGTGTGTTCCCTAAACATCCCCTGAGCTGGGGGGCTGGCCCGTTTCTTGCCTTCTGCGTGTTCTGAAGCCCACGGAGGGTGAGGTGGCGGACCCACCGGGCCGGTGTCTGCTGTGTGTGTTGGGGGGAAGGGGGCAGGGCGGCCCGTGGTTGCGGGTCCAGGTGCAGTGCACACAGGGTGCCTTTTGCATCCTCTCTGACAGTTGCCACCGCGTTAAGCATGGCCAGTGGTGCTCTTCGTAACGGCACGCACAGCTGCTTGGGTGTTTTGCTGATGAGAAGCCGTGAGCAAGAGACTCCCAGGGGCCCTGACAGCAGGCAGGGGCGGTCCCATCCACATTGGGCCACTGTAGGCCGGGGCCCAGGGGACATTCGCGGGGAAGGGAATAGGTCACCAGTGTCCCTAGGAAGGCCTGCTGCGGGCTGAGGCTCCTGGGGCCCACACCACCGCCCGCTCCCCCTCAGAACCCTCTCCGGCAGCCTTGCCTGGCTTGTCTGTTTCAGAAACAGTGGAACGTCCAACTTGGTGAATCCCACTGCTTACCAGAAGTTTGCTTTTAATGCCTACATGTTGTAAAGGCTGGCATGGGGGTAGGGAAACACGGGGCAAGGACTGCCTCTCGGAGGGAAAAAAAAGCCCTCCCCCACACACAGTCCTTTGTCCTTCAGACATCCCTTGGCCCCTCGCTGACCTCAGCATCTTGTGCGAAACCGGGTGCGATGCTCAGGCCCAGAATGTCCGTGACGAATATTTCCGCGGTGATCTCGTCTGGGAGTTCCTCTTCCAAGCGTACTTCCGGCCCTGACAGACAAGAGAATGCAAATGTCTTCCTAATGATTGGGTTTCTAACGCGCGAGCGTTTTCCCAGAAATACAAGGAAGGGATACTCATAAGGGAGAGGTGCTTTGTGCTGTGGTTTGGCTTTGATTCCTTGAAAATCCCCAGAGGGCAGGGGGGCGGGGGGTGGTTGGGGGAGTACTGGTTACAAGCCTTCCTTTATGGTTTGGGCCACTGGTGTCCTGAATCTCTGCAAACCTCACTGGAAAGCCTTAACCACATGGTATTGCCCATTTCACCGTTTCGAGGCTCTTAGGAATACGTAACAATTGGGAAAGTTACATTCTGAGACACCCCCCCCCCCCCGCCCCCGCAAGATCGCAAGGAACGGGGGTGGGGTGGGGGGGGGGCGGTGCAGGTTGGCGGTGACCCATCAGATCCCGGGGTATAGAACTAAGTTCAGGCGCACTGTCTCACTTGAAATTGGGGACGGGATGGCCCAGCCGGTGTGGCTCAGTGGTTGAGCATCAACCTATGAACCAGGAGGTCACAGTTTGATTCCTGGTCAGGGCACATGCCCGGGTTGTGGGCTCCATCCCAGTAAGGGGCCTGCAGGAAGCAGCCCATCAATGATTCTCTCTCATCATGGATGTTTCTATCTCTCTCTCCCTCTCCCTTCCTCTCTGAAATCAATAGAAACTTAATAAAATAAAATAAAAAGATATTGGGTACCGACAATACAAGAGGGAGAAGGCAGGCCGGTGAGAAATCGTTGCTCCTGACTCCAGGCTCAGTAACAGGGCGGCTCTGACCACCGCGGCGTCACCGGCCCAGCGTGCAGGGCTTCACTGGAGTCATGTGCACACAGGCAGCCCCAGAGCGGGGTCTGGATGGGCTCCTCCTGAGCTTAACTTTGCAACCCAAACTTCAGGGCCATTTTCCTCCCTCTGGTGGAGTAGAGGGAGGCAGGAAATCCTCAGGAAAGGAGAGAGGGATGATCATTAAAAACTTTAAAGTCGCCCTAGCCAGCTTGGCTCAGTGGATAAAGCATTGGTCCTCGGACTGAAGGATCCCGGTTTGACTCAGGTCAAGGGCACATACCTAGGTTGCAGGCTTGATCCCCGGCCCAGTCAGGGCGCGTGCGGGAGGCAACCAACGGATGATTCTCTCGCACATCGATGTTTCTCTCTGACTCTCCCTCTCCCTTCCACTCTCTCCAAACATCAATGGAGAAAGAGCCTCAGGTGAGGATCAACAACAACAAAGAAACCTTTAAAGTCTGGCAGCTTGAAGTTGGGCTTGTGCCGCCTACCAAAGTCATTGTCCGCTTCTAATCAAGTCCCTCTGGACAATTCCTCTTCTTCTGAAACAGCTTCCGACCTGTATTCTCTACCGGCGGCCCGTCATCACCCACCCGAGCCGGGAAGATGAAGACGGGGCGGTGGTGTAAAGGAAGCAGCCGGGCCAGCGGCACGAAGGAGGGACAGACACCAGGACCACGGCCTAGACATGGCCACCGCTCGCTGGCCCTGTCACAGCGTGTTCATGGCGGGTTCCCGGCCGACTCGCTGTGTCGTGTGCAGGGTATGAAGGAGGGCGGCTCGCACAGGCCCGGAGAGACAAACGCACTTAAGCCGACAGCAGATGAGTGAGCGCAGCGGCCTGCCCGGACAGGACGGGACAGAGCGGCCCCAGTACCTTTGAGGGAGGAGGCGGCCGGCTCGGATTTCCAGCCCTCGGGATTCAGGCCCAGCAGCGTGGCGAAGCAGTCGGACAGCTCCTCCTCCGTCATGTGCTCCCCTGGGCGTCGGAAAGGGAAAAGGTGGCCGGTCAGCTCTCGGGACTAAGCCAGATGTCAGAGCTTAGCATCAGCACTGCGAGGTCTGAAAGAGAATTACTCCACGATTTCCTTCTCTTTTAAAAAAGGAAAAAAAAAAAGTATATATATATACACATATATAAAGGTATATATATATATATATATATATATATATATATATATATATATTTCAGAGAGGAAGGGAGTGATAGAAACATCAATGACAAGAGAGAATCATTGATTGGCTGCTTCCTGCAACCTCCCACCCCCACTGGGGACTGAACCCACAACCTGGGAATGTGCCTTGACCCAGAATCGAACCATGACCTCCTGGTTCATAGGTCGATGCTCAACCACTGAGCCACAACGGCCAGGCACGATTTCCTTTTCTAGAGCCCTGGCTCAGTTGGCTGGGCATCGTCCCGTGCATCGAAAGTTGCCAGTTCCATTCCCAGTCAAGGCACATGCCCAGGTTTTGGGCTCTATCCCTAGTAGGGGGCATGCAGGAGGCAACCTATCAACGTTGCACTCTCACATTGATGTTTCTCTCTCCCTCTGTCTCTAAAAGTCAATTTAAAAATCTTTTAAAAATATATCTGGAGAGTCCCCTGTTGCTGTTACATGTACGTCCTGATATGGGGTTAAAAATGGGACTCCCACAGGGGACATTCTTTGGGGCTTGTATGGAGACATCAGACAACTTTCTGATCAAGACTAACCTCAGCTTTCCTTCGAACTCCCTCACAACCCTCGATCCCCGGGTTTGACTAAGATAAAACGATCACCCACAGAGAGAGCTGGCTTGACTTCCTCACATAAAATAATGAGGAAAACAGCAGGGGAGAAGGAAAAGCATTGATTTCACAACTTTGCCTCATCATCGCCCCGTGGGATTGGTGGCTGGCACTTTTATTCCCACTTGACAAGTGGGGACAGGGAGCCTCGAGGTGCCAGGAAGTGGGGGCATGACTGGCATTCTTCAGGCCTCCAGGTCAGCATCCTTCACACTACCCCACCTGTGCTGGCCGTGCGGGTCACTGAGCGCATCCTGTCAAATTAAAGAAGCTGGAGGGGCGGGGGGGCGAGGGGCGGGGGTCCTGTCTCCCCAGCTCGCCTCTCTCCAGGGAGAGTGGCCCAAGGACCTTGTGAGATAACCCGATTTGTGTGTTCACCTTTAGTTAGAAGCAGTTTCAGGAAATCCTCTCTTCGAATAACTTTCTTTCCTTCCGAGTTGGTATAGCCCAGAATGTCGAAGCTCTCCTGGATGGCACTCATGGTGTTACCAAAAGGTGGCCGGTGGTTAAGGTAAACTTTCAGGAAATCCGGTAAGTTGATTTTGTCAATGACCTCTCCAGTGTCCACATACTCACTAAATTTGATTTCATTAAACATATCATCGATCTAGGGAAGAGATAAAAAACAAAACAAAAAACAAAACAAAACAGGAAATAACTATGGTAAGCAGAAAGGCACCCTTTAAAATATATATATATTATTGATTTCAGAGAGGAAGGAAGAGGGAGAGATAGAAACATCAATGATGAAAGAGAATCATTGATCAGCTGCCTCCTGCACACCCCCCACTGGGGATGGAGCCTGCAACCCTGACATGTGCCATGACGGAGAATTGAACCGTGACCTCCTGGTTCATAGGTCGACGCTCAACCACTGAACCATGCTGGCCAGGCTGGCACTTTTGATATATTCTAAAAATAGGAGGGTAACAGACAAATGTGTGTTTTGTGGGGGGTTTTACTTTTCATTTTTTATTCAATTTATTGAGGTGACACTGGTTGACAACAGACAAATGTTCACAGTCAGTTTAGAACATGTCTGTTATGGGGTTGATTTTTTGCAAATTTGATACTATATATACACTGAGTGGCCAGATTATTATGATCTCTGAACACGTAATAATCTGGCCACTCAGTATATATATGTGTGTGTGTGTGTGTATGTGTATATATATAAAATATATATATATATTAGAGGCCCGGTACATGAATTCGTGCATGGGTGGGGTCCGGCCAGCCTGGGCGGTTGGCCGGCCTGCCTGCTGGTTGAACTCCTGGTCGAGGGGACAATTTGCATATTAGCCTTTTGTTACATAGGATATACACTCAGTGGCCAGATTATTATGTGTTCAGAGATTATAATAATCTGGCCACTCAGTATATATTAGGATACCAATGAACTACAATTGATAGTATAAAAGTAGCTTTAAATGGTAACACTGTCTCAAATATAGCATTTAGTGAGTTTATAGTATACATAACTGCATGTTATATTTGCATGTTAGATTATGTATAATTTTATCTATAAATAAAACACTATCTCGGAGCACATTCTTTACATATTGTACTATGTAATTTTAAGTGTTATTATATACACATGCTTTTACTCACTGGGCCATTGGAGACTGGGGCTGTAGGTATGATCTTTGATGACAGACCTAGGTTCAAACCCTGGGTCTGCCACTTTCTACATGACCTGGGGGAGTAACTTAACATTCCTCATCCTCGGTTTTCTCGTCTTAAAACACTTGCATTAGACTGTTTTGAAGCTAACTACGACCACGTGTGTAAAGTGCTCAACGTAAGGCCTAGCACATAACAAGTACTCAGCAAGCAGTAATTACTCCTGTGGTTATGCTTTGTTTTTAATCCTCACCTGAGGATATTTTTCCACTAATTTTTAGAGAGAGTGGAAGAGAGAGGGAAAGACAGAGAGGAGTATCGATGTGAGAGAAACACATCAATTGGTTGCCTCCTGATGAGCCCCAACCAGGGCCCAGGCCGGGGAGGAGTCTGCCACAGAGGTATGTGCCCTTGACTGGAATCAAACCCGGGATCCTTTGGTCTGCAGGCCGATGCTCTTTCCACTGAGTCAAACCAGCTAGGGCCTGTGGTTATGCTTTGTATGTCCTTGCCACTTATATGTAATTATACTCTCTCTATATAAAAGCCTAAGCGACTGTTCGACCATTTGACCGTTCAACCGGTAGCTATGACGCGCACTGACCACCAGGGGGGCAGATGCTCAATGCATAGGCATGGAAACATGGAAGAGACTGATGAATCTCAGAGGGAATGGGGAGGAGGGAGGGTGGAAAGAGATTAACCAAAGATCTTACATGCATACTAGAGGTCCGGTGCATGGATTCGTGCACCGGTGGGGTCTCTCAGCCTGGCCTGTGGGGACCAGGCAGAAACCAGCAGTCTGACATCCCCCAAGGATTGCAAGAGGGCGCAGGCCAGGCCAAGGGACTCCAATGATGCACCAATCTGTGCACTGGGCCTCTAGTATATAAATTACACTTTGTAAGTACATAAATAATACAAGTGATACATGTAAAGTATAAATGTGACATATGATCTGACTCAATTCAGAAATAGGAGACTAACCCAAAGATAACCCAAAGGAACCCAAAGGTGCCTGAAGTCACTCGTGCCCAGAGCAGTGCAAAGATCCCGGTGTGTGTCCTCAGCGTGATCCACTGCATGGGGATTCACCTCTTACTCCTCCCCTGCGTGGCTGATCAAGAACCACTGCTCAATGGGCAAAGCTGGCAGTTTCAGCGTCACTGACATCTCTTTCCCGAGCCTACTCTGCAAGTGGTAGGTGAGAAGGCAGGTTCTGCTGCGTGTCGAAACAGAGTTCATGCTTGGAGAGGAACCTCAGAGACGGAACCAGAACACCGAGTGCCTTCCCGATGCCCCAGCATGACGCTGCCCGGCCCGGGGCGCTCGGCTGGCCTGTGCTGGCATTCTCTCACGGGCCCACCCTCCACTAAGGCAGTGGTTCCTCTGATTCACCCAGAAAGCTAAAACGTCCTGATGCCCAAGTCCCATCCCCAGAGATGCTGATTTAACGGGCGTGGGGTGGTGTTGTGGTTTTTATTTTATTTTTAATTTTTATTTTGTTGTTGTTGATCCTTACCGAGGATATCCTTTCCATTGATTTTTATTTATTTACTAGTGGCCCAGTGCACGAATTTGTGCACATTGAAAGGAAATTAATTAGAAGAAATATTTTAATATCACTATTCACCCTTTCTCTATAATAGAAGTGTCACCCAAATTCACGATCGACAATGACAGATCGAAACACACACGTGCAATTGGCACCATGGAGAGCTTTATAGATATCACACATGTGCGAGTCAACTTAGCCTTTTCTATATATAGAATAAACTTGCTTAATGAGACCTGCTTTCTGATTTAGCTAAACGTTTTACAGCCCAGTGAAGCACCCCACCTTCTCTTTCAGGTAATTGTCAGCAACACAGCAGTAAATATCAACATGAACCAGATTATTATTGTAGGTCACGCAGGGAGAGCAAAGGGTAAAATATTTAACTGCAGCAGTGTTTTGACTATACTCTGTGCAGTGAGAAAACCTGAAGTCATTTTCAAGGTCCACCATTTCTTACTTCTTTTCAGCCGGGTCAAGTTTCTAAGCTTTCTAAATCTCTGTTTCCCTGCTAATGAAAAGAAAATAGGATTCCACCGAGTCTCCTATCTACCTACTCCAGGACTTCTGTGAGGATCAAATGAGATGAGGCACCGGAAATGCTTCACAGACATTTGGTTAAAGTGTAAAATGTTTCCACCTGGCTATAAAGCAAGTCGTGTTTCTGCGCTAAAGAAACTCCAAAGAGGCTAGTTGCTAAGGAGAGGAAGCCGGCTGGGTGTTGCTATGTGACATCATTACCCGGACAGACACTTAGCATATTAGCCTTTTATATAGAGAGATTTTCCATTGATTTTATTGATTTCAGAGAGGAAGGGAGAGAGAGAGAGAGAGAGAGAGAGAGAGAGAGAGAGAGAGAGAGAGAAACATCAATGATGAAAGAGAATCATTGATTGCCTGCCTCCTGCACACTCCCTACTGGGGATTGAGCCCGAAACCAGGGCATGTGCCCTGACTGGGAATTGAACTGTGACTTCCTGGTTCATAGGTCAACACTCAACCACTGAGCCACAGGGGCCGGACTCCTTGATTTTTAGAGTGGAAGCGAGGGAGGGCGGGGAAGGGCTTGAAGGGTGGCCAAGGAAGGTGCCAGGGGTGAAAAGGCAAGCAGGTTGCTGGCCTGGCTCCCCCCATGCTGCCCATCCAAGTGGGAAACTCTGAGAAGTTCAGAACCCTCCAGTAGAACCAGCCCGTGCTAAAGGGGAGAACGTCAGGGCAGGCATTTTATTCAACAGCTTTTGAACATTCAGACACACAGCACCTGGCCCTCCGTGGCACTGCTGCCTGGCCCGTGACATGAGGGCAGCCTGTGCCTGGTGGCCAGAGCCCCAGGCCCAGGATGATTTCACGGCCGCCTCTGACATCCACCCCACAGGCCTTCGGGCTGGTGATCCTGCCATCGATGGCAGGAAGCCATCGATGTCCTCAGAATTATGTTTCATAATTAAGCTTTATAGCCTCCCTGTTAACAGGAGGGGAACACCATGCATCTGAATGGAGGCCATCTCGCGCTTTTGTAATGGCGCCTGGTGTGAGCCGGGTTCTTCTGTGACAGTTCCAGAGACTCTGGGAGGGCTCTCCCCCTCCTTCCGCCCACTCCCGGCGCACAGAGCTCTCTGGGACGTGCTCCGCAACAAGGAGACCGTCTTCTGTCACAGCATCACCTTCGTGTTGCCGCCCCAGCGCTTCTGCACTGACCTGGGGCAGCCGAGGAGGGGCTGAGGGGCAGGTGTCAGGGCTGGCCAGGGGCATGACACAGTCACATCTGGAGACGCCTCTGCTATTTCTGCATCATTGTGTGACTCACAGCTGCCCTCTGCTTCCGCCAGTAACCACATCTGGATGACAGCTGCCTCTCTGTCCAGGGACACGCCACGGAGCGCCAAGTCCTGCCCACTGGACGCAGTCGCCTTTAGTGCCCGGCCACAGTGCTGTCTCCCTGTCGTCTGTGGTGGGTGACTCAGAAATGAGGCCACCACCCAATCACAGGGCCCTTCCTGGTGACCTTCTCCCAGCTGCTCATCAGAGCCCGGGCCTCAAACACCTCCAGGACGCTTCCCTGCCTCACGTGAAGGTTTTTAAGGTTTCCAAATCAGAATGACAAGTCTTTCATCTTGTTCCAAACCCACAATCGAGGGTCAGCGAAGGGCCCGCAGCTCTTTGAAAACTCGATCCTGCCTTGCAGCTGCACCCAGAAATAGTGTGGATAAAGGACACTGGTATTCAGATCTTATAACACAGAAATCCACACCTGAAACCTGTATGTTCCTATTAACCAAGGTCACCCCAATCACTTTAAATAAATAGATAGGTGATAGATAGATAGATAGATAGATAGATAGATAGATAGATACATAGATAGATAGATAGATAGATGATAGATAGAGAGATAGATAGGTAGATAGATTGATAGATGATAGATAGATAGATGATAGATAGATAGATAGATAGATAGATAGATAGATAGATAGATAAACAAACACTGGCAGTTCCTCAAACAGCTCACCACGGAGTCACCATTGACACAGCCATATCCCTCCCAGGTATGCATGCAAGAGAAGTCAAAACGCCTCTACTAGTACACAAAGACGTGTAGGCAAATACTCAAGGCAGTATTACTCCTAACAGCCAAAAGGTGGGAACAGCCCAGGTGTCCACCAGTTGATGAAGGGAAAGAAATAAGAGGTGCCCTGCCCATATGAATGAGTAGAATAAGATTCAGCCATAAAAAGGAATGCAGGACTGATTCACGCTACAACGTGGGGGCGCCTTGAAAACACAGTGAGAAGCCCTGGCCGGGCGGTTCAGTTGGTTGGAACATCATTCTGTACACCAAAAGGTTGTGGGTTTGATTCCCAGTCAGGGCACATACCTAGGTTGCAGGTTTGATTCGCAGTCAGGGAGCATATGGAAGGCAAACAATCAATGTTTCTCTCTCTCTCTTCCCCCCTTCCTCTCTCTCTCTCTAAAAATCAATAAAAACATATCCTGGGGTAAGGATTTAAAAAATTAAAATAAATATGTGTGTGTGTGATTTAAAATACTAATAACCATTAAGCCTGTGCAGAGGGACTGTAATTGTTTTCTTCATTCCACTTATATATCTTTTCTGATGTGTTAACATTTAAAGTCAGGAAGAAACTCAATCAATTGCATTTTTAAAAAACATGTTCTTATTGATTTCAGAGAGGAAGGGAGAGGGAGAGAGGGATAGAAACATCCATGATGAGAGAGAATCATCAATGTGCTGCCTCCTGCACACCCCCCACTGGGGATTGAGAAGGCAACTTGCATGTGCCCTGGTTCACAGGTCAATGCTCAACCACTGAGCCACACTGGCCGGGCTCAATTACATTTGAAATCACAGTTTCTCTGTGGAACACTCTACTGGGAGTGTCGCTGGTGCCCCTGTGGACCCCACCGCCACCCCACAGCTGGGGGTGCTTAGTGAGGTCATGCGGAGATGACATTGTCTGAGCCCCAACTCCCAGAGGCAGCCCATCCCCACGGGCCAGGTTAGCAGCAACCAGACGGGGAATAACGGTCACTAAGCTCTTCCTGCGCCGAGTGCTTCTCCGGCATCGCCTCCTTGGGTCCCCCCAGCCCGGGCCCGACCCGCTAACTCCCAGACCCACGCTCTGACCCACGTCCGCCCTTGGTGGTGAGGAACCTGTCTCTGAGGAGTATCTGCAGGGGAGTGTGTTCCTAAGGAGCTCGTCTGCTCGTCCCAGAACCTTCCTCCTGAGCCACTGACGCAAGAACAATATTCGATGCTTCACGCTGACCCGAGCTCGCTGTTCCCCGGGGGCCGTTTTCCTAAAGAGCACATCCCACCGCCATCCTTGCCCGCCTTCTGCCTACCTTCTCTTCCGATGGGTAAAAGCCGATCGCTCTCATGACAAAAGGCACCTCCGACAGGCAGATGTGTTCCGACACCTTCCTGGCCTCCATTGTGTCGATGCCTTGACTACGGAGCTGCGAGTAGTAAAAATAGTCTTCCAGCTCCTGCGTGGGGATAAAATGGAAACACAGCGTGCATTGTGGCTTAAGTGGGAAGCATCCATTAAGACTTCAAGGACATTTTCTAGAAAGTACATTTTGAGCTCCGTGGGGGGGAGGGGGGGAAGGGGGAAGAGAAAAAGAGCTTCAGGTGGGGAAGCAAGAGGGTTAACCCCCGGACACGTGTGTTTTGCAAACTCCTAACTAGATGTTACCAGGCAGTGTTTACTCTGAGGACGATTACCCTGTAGAATTTTCCTTCCCTGCCACCAGACACCAGGCCATAGAACGGGATCAAGTCTTCGCCCCCAAGAGAAACGGCTGCCTCCAGGGCGCTAGAACGGGAGCAGAAACGGGGCCGTTAGAAAGCTCTGGAGCGCCAGCAGCCTGGGCCGGGGGCCGCCGGGCACTGCGGGCCTCCGAAGGCTATTGCGGGGCGCAGCTACAATTAGGGTCTCTGTAAACCTGTTAAGAAAATGCCCTCCATGATGAAGCCAAAAATGAAAAATTCTATTCTAAGCGCAGCGCCCAGTGGTACAGGTCCAACGCCTCACTGATGGTGATACCCGCTCGCAGATGGCAGAGCAGGTGCTTGGCAAGGTGTCTGCGGACCTTCGGGGACCACGCCTCTCCAGAGGGAGGGCTCCTGCGAGCGGAAGCCACCGTCCTCCCTGCACAGCAGCTCCGCCCGTGACGCTAGACCTGCCTGCGGCCCGGGCCGAGGGCACCGGGTGGTAGAGGTGAACTGCCAAAGCTAATTGCTTCCATGAAAACTCGGGAGGCCACAGCGGACCCAGGCCAGTCGGATAAAAATAACCCTCTGCTCTCTAACACCGGGTCAGGTTTTCCAAAAATAGGCCCGTAAGGTAAGAAAACCTACTTTTGTATGAGACCGCCTTTGCCTCACATAGAATGCTAATAATAATATGAAGTCATTATAATAACCCACTAACTGGGTCTCTGCTAACCAGGCCATTAGCCTCCTTGTGGGTTATTAAAACACACTGCCGCCGGCCAGTGTGGCTCGGTGGTTGAGCGTCGACCTATGAACCAGGAGGTCAGGGTTCCATTCCCGGTCGGGGCACATGCCCAGGTTGCGGGCTTGATCCCCAGTGTGGGGTGTGCAGGAGCCCATCAGTGATTCTCTCTCATCATTGATGTTTTTCTCTCTCCCTCTTCCTTCCTCTCTGAAATCAATAAAAATATATATTTTTAAAAACCACAACACACTGCAGTGTAGACCACAGTCTAGGTTTAGTATCTAGACTCTGGGCTCCCGGTTCTGCCCCTTGCAGGTAACATCACCTTCCTGGGCCTCAGTTTCCTCTTCTGTAAAGTGGGAATAATTGCAGGGTCTGCCTCACAGGTTGTTGTGAGAATTAAATGGATGCAATAAAGGATTTGACAAGAAGTCCTTTATTTAAAAAATATATATATTTGTATTGATTTCAGAGAGGAAGGGAGGGGGAGAGAGAGATAGAAACATCAAGGAGGAGAGAGAATCACCGACTGGCCACCTCCTGCACGCCCCCCCAGTGGGGATGAGTCCGAAACCTGGGCATATGCCCTCAACCAGGAATCGAACCTGGGACCCTTCCGTCCACAAGCTGACGCTCTATCCAGTGAGCCAAACTGGCCAGGGCAAGAAGTCCTTTATTTTTGTGCTGTGATGAGTGTCTGCTGAGGTGTGGGCTTGAATCAGAAAGACGGCGAGAACCCCCACCACCACTCCGTCACCGCTGTGCAGGTCACGTAACCCCTGGGAGCTAGTTTCCAGGCCTGTACAGGGGGGACGGCGACAGTGCCTCCCTCCTGGGCAGCTGTGAAGATGGTATTGGACAGTATGTGGAAAGCACCTGAACAGGGCCTGGCCCGGAACAGACTTGGTACGAGTAGTTAAAATTATTACTACCGCCGAAACCGGTTTGGCTCAGTGGATAGAGCGTCGGTCTGTAGACTCAAGGGTCCTGGGTTCAATTCCGGTCAGGGGCATGTACATTGGTTGTGGGCACATCCCCGGTAGGGGGCGTGCAGAAGGCAGCTGGTCGATATTTCTCTCTCATCGATGTTTCTAGCTCTCTATCCCTCTCCCTTCCTCTCTGTAAAAAATCAATAAAAATATATTTTAAAAAATAAATAAAAAATAAAAAAATTATTACTACCGTTGACTGGGAACGGACATGCACCTCCACCTCCCACAAAACTGTCCCCAGTCCTCTTGCTGGGGCCGTGCACAAGGTCTGTGGAGCCGGCGTGTTTGCCAGGTGGACCTGGGGACCTATCCCAGTCTTCACGCGGCTCTTGGCTCTGATGTTAGCCATCGAGGCAGGTGCCCAGCTGGGAGGGCTCCGTTGCTGTGGCCTCCAGGCCAGGCCCAAGCCCAGTCCCAACAGGCTCTGTGGGCAGGGAGGACACTGTGGCCATGTGGCTCTGGAGGAGCGCCGGGTAAAGGCCAGAAGTAACACCGAGGAGCCTGCCAACACCAGGGATGCCCAAGGGGACAGGCTCACAGGAGCCCCGTCCTCTGCGAGCAGCCTCTGGTGGTCCCAACTACACCATGTCCCCTGCGGGCAGAGTAGCAAGCTTTCGTCGCCACAGGGGCGACCTAGGGCAAGGCCTGAGTCCTTTTGATTTTACATTCTTAAAAAAAATAGTTTTATTGATTTCAGAGAGGAAGGGAGAAGAGAGACAGAATCATCAATGATGAGAGAGAATCACCAATTGGCTGCCTCCTGCACACCCCCACATCGGGGACCGAGCCCGCAACCTGGGCACATACCCTGACTGGGAATAGAACCGTGACCTCCTGGTTCATTGTTCCATGCTCAACCACTGAGCCACACTGGCCTGGCAACGCCTGAGTCCCTGGTCACCTTTGTAACCGCGGCCCTGGCACCGTGCCCGGCATTGGTCGGGGTGTAACACCTGTCTGCCTTTGCTGAGTATTAAGAAGGGGTTCTGCTCTGGACCCCTTCCTCTCAGGGCCAAGCTGCTCCCCCAACACGCACCTGAGGTTGACTTCCCACTGCACCACAGACAGATCCTGTCCTCCGGCCGTGAAGATGTAGTGGCCATTATGGGAGAGGGCCATCCCGGCCGTCCCGTTTGGGTGGCAGACGATAGCACAGGTCTTATGGGGATTGCCATCTATCGGTAAGATCTGGAGTCCGACCTGGAAAGGAATAGGCAATCGGATACTCAGGCTCGGATGAGCAGGTCCCAGGCTGGGCCCGGCACCTTCACAGTGACCTTCCGGTCTGTCACCGGGAAGACCCCTGCGTCGGGAACCGGCTCAGGGTGTGTGAGCCGCGTTTCAGGTGGCAGAGGGTTCGCACGCACGGACCCCTGCAGGATGGTCCCTTAGGTTCCAGCAAGGACACAGAGGGGAGCTTTCCTCTCTCGTCTTCATAGGCGGATGTCCAAGTTTTCCAGAATAAACATTCTACGATGTTATGCTTTCCCGTATAGGTCACTCATTAAATGCACAACTAAGTGTAACTAATTTGTATGCCTTTATAAGATTTTTAAAAATATGTTTACTAGTGGCCCAGTGCACAAATTTGTGCACATTGAAAGGAAATTAATTAGAAGAAATATTTTAATATCGCTATTCGCCCTTTCTCTATAATAGAAGTGCCAACCAAATTCACGATAGACAATGACAGATCGAAACACACGTGTGCAATTGGCACCAGCGAGAGCTTTATACGTATCACACATGTGCAAGTCAACTTAGCCTTTTCTATATATGAAATAAACTTGCTTAATTAGACCTGCTTTCTGATTTAGCTAAACTTTTTCCAGCCCAGTAAAGTACCCCACCTTCTCTTTCAGGTAATTGTCAGCAACACAGCAGTAAATATCAACACAAAGCAGATTATTATTGTAGATCACGCAGGGAGAGCAAAGGGTAAAATATTTAACTGCAGCAGTGTTTTGACTATGTTCTGTGCAGTGAGAAAACCTGAAGTCATTTTCAAGGTCCACCATTTCTTACTTTTCAGTCTGGTCAAGTTTCTAAGCTTTTTAAATCTCCGTTTCCTGGCTAACGAAAAGAAAATAGGATTCCACCAAGTCTCCTACTCCAGGACTTCTGTGAGGATCAAATGAGATGAGGCACGGGAAAACGCTTTTCAGACATTTGGTTAAAGTGTAAAATGTTTCCACCTGGCTATAAAGCAAGTCATGTTCCTGGGCTGAAGAAACTCTAAGGAGGCTAGCTGCTAGGGCAGTGATGGGCAACCTTTTGAGCTTGGTGTGTCAAACTTCACCAAAAAACTGAGCATAACTCGGGTAGCGTGTCACTTTGAGGAAAAAACATTATTTCGCAAATGTTTCATCCTTGGCATGCGGCCCCCTCAGCAGCCACGAGTCATCAGAAATGGCTACGCGTGTTAGTGCTGACACGCGTGTCATAGGTTCGCCATCACTGTGCTAGGGAGAGGAAGCCAGACATTGCTACGTGACGTCATTACCCGGTGCCCACAGCCACTGTTGCTGGGCTGGGCTGGGCTGTGGGCTGCATTTTGCACCGTGGGGTCTCAGCAGCATCAGCTGCAATTTAGTGGGCTGTCGCTCCAGGCTGGTGGTGAGGCCTGTGTCCCACTTGGGGGAAGCCGAGTGTTGCTTTGTGAGCACCAGGTCCACAGTGCCATTTCTCTGTAAATGGCCAGTGCACATCACAGCAGCTCCTGCATTGAGCGTCTGCCCCTTGGTGGTTAGTGTGCATCATAGTGACTGGTCGGATGGTTGGACACTTAGCATATTAGCCTTTTATATATACACTAGAGGCCCAGTGCACGGATTCGTGCAAGGGTGGGGTCCCACGGCCCATTGGGGCTGTCTCCTGCCCCGATTGGGGCTTGGGGCCAATCAGGGCTGGCTGGCCGGGGTGAGGGGCCATGGGAGGTTGGTGGGGCCAATCGGGGCCGGCTGGCTGCGGGAGGTTGGCTGTGGGAGCATCTGCCCCCTGGTGGTCAGTGCGCATCATAGTGACCAGTGGACCAGTCGTTCGGTCACTTAGGCTTTTATATATATAGATAGATTGATTTCAGAGAGAGGAAGGGAGAGGGAGAGAGAGATAGAAACATCAATGATGAGAGAGAATCACTGACCGGCCGCCTCCTGCACACCCCCTACTGGGGATCAAGCCTGCAACCCGGGCATGTGCCCTGTCAGGGAATCGAACTGTGACCTCCTGATTCACAGGTTGATGCTCAACCACGAGTCACACTGGGCAAGCAAGATTTTTTCCCCCACATAAATAAGTCGGGAAGAATAAAATCCTTTGGGGGACTATGTGTCTGCTTGGAAATACCTTCTCAGAGTCACCCTCACTTGTCTGTGGCAGTTGTCAGTATCACCGTGGACCCGGGTGGAAGGAGCTGGACTTGGCTAGGAAACCAAGCATCCTTGATAGAATCCTTGGGACGGACTGCCACTCAAAACACACAGTCGCCTCCCAGAGGCAGGCGGAGCGGAGCGTACCTTGTCTCTGTTGATGAACACCAGGTAGCGCCGCTGCAGCTCGATGGCGGTTTTCACGGGGAGGACCTGGATCTGCTCCATGGGAGACCCGTAGACCGGCCCCAGAAGGGTCTTTCTGCAGGAGGAAGAGAGCCGTTTCCCATCCACAAATGGGAACACGGGCTGTATGACTAGCTGCCTTTCGTGATCCCCTGCACATTTCCAACTGTGCGTTTCCTGCCTTGTCACTCAGCAGAGCCCGTCCATAAGGCGCGCTCTCCCCGCTGCTCCAGCTGCTGTAAATAAGGGCAACAGCTCCAAACAGCGAGGGCCCCCGGGGAGCTGACTGTGAAGGCGCTTTTAGCGGGGAGCCTCTGACTGGCCTCCTGACAGCTGAGTGAAGGGAACATTATGCCTCGAGAACGTGTACATGAACGAGGGACGAGGGATGGGAAAAAGGCCGCCGCGAGGAAGTGACACCGCTGGCAGGAGGCGTGCAGCGCCCCTTCCCAGTGGCAGGCCCGGAGATTAGAGGGAGATGCGCCGGTTGTTCCAGGCACCTGACACTCGGCCTCGGCACATCACACAGATTTCCAAAACTCCTAGCTGGGAATCAAGTGGTAATGAATCGTCCCCGTCCCCCCCCTCCAACCAGCTGGCAGGCTTCTTTAATTCAGACTCTTACACTAATTAGGAATTAAATCTGAGGTGAGGTTCCCAGTTAGGACCTTAAGCCCAGTGCTGGATTTCCCCTGAGCTAGCAAAACCTGAGCCTCGGGACCCCTTGCTCACTCCTTCTGAGGCTCTGGAAGGCCCTAGCCTTTATTTATTTATGTTTTAACTAGAAGCCTGATGCATGAAATTCGTGCAAGTGTAGGCCTTCCTTCCCCAGCTGCCGGCACTGGCTTCCCTATGGCACCCGTGACCCGGGCTTCCCTCTGGCCGCCAGCAGGCACCCGGGACCCTGGCAGCCCCAGCTTCATCCAGAAGGTCATCTGGAAGGACACCCAGAAGGAGTCCGGTCTAATAAGCATATTACGCTTTTATTATTATAGATCCTCACCTGAGGACATGCCCTCAGTGATTTTAGAGAGAGAGGAAGGGAGAGGGAGAGAGAGAGAGAAACATGGATCAGTTGCCCTCCTGTATGTGCCCCGTCTGTGGACTGCACCTGCCACTCAGGTATGTGCCCTGACCGGAACCGAACCTGAAACCCTTCGCTGCACGGGATGATGCTTCAACCAACTGAGCCATACTGGCCAGGGATCTAACCTTTTTTTTATATATATATTAACTTTGCTTGATTTTTAATTATTATTATTTTTTAAATATTTTATTGATTTTTTACAGAGAGGAAGGGAGAAGGATAGAGAGTTAGAAACATCGATGAGAGAGAAACATCGACCAGCTGCCTCCTGCACACTCCCCACTGGGGATGTGCCCGCAACCAAGGTACATGCCCTTGTCCGGAATCGAACCTGGGACCCTTCAGTCTGCAGGCCGACGCTCTATCCACTGAGCCAAACCGGTTTCGGCGGATCTAACCATTTTTTATTCTTAATTATGTACCTTGTAAAAAAAAGAGGGTCCACAAAATCTAATACACTCACACCCCACTACACCTGGATGTGTGCTGTGTAAGGCTGGTGGCTATCTCATCTTATTGTATTACGAGCCCCTCACTGTTCAGGTGTTTTGTTCCTGTGTCCCCTGCACCCAGCCTGTGTCTGGCGGGCACAGCAGACATTCTCCAGGTATATGTGCTGAATAAATGAAGAGCAAATCCATTTGACAGCCATTTTAGCACCATGTTAGGTGCTTGGGACACAGAAATGAGTAAGATTTGGTTGAATTACATAGTGGTGATGGTTGCACAACTTGGTGAATACAGTAAAAACCATTGGGGAAAAAAGTAAATTTTATGGCATGTGAATTATATGTAAATTTAAATTATAAACAAACTAGTGACCCGGTGCACGAAATTCGTGCGGGGGGGGGGGGGTGAGGGTGTTCCTCAGCCCGGCCTGCACCCTCTCCAATCTGGGACCCCTCGAAGGATGTCCTACTGCCAGTTTACAGGGATCGGGCCTAAACTGGCAGTCAGACATCCCTCTCACAATCTGGGATGGTGTGCTCACCCCCAAATGACCCCCCGCCAGCCTGATCACCCCCAACTGGCCCCCCTGCTGGTCTGCTTACCCCCAATGGCCCCTGCCATCCCATCCTGGCCTGATCATCCTCCGGTGACCCAAGGTCCCAGCCCCTCCTTTTTTTCTTTTTCTTGTTTTTATTTTTTCAGCGCCTCCTTGAGCGGAGGCCAGGGAAGGCTGGAAGCAAGTATCTAGGATTTATTTATCTTCTATAATTGAAACTTTATAGCCTTGAGCGGAGGCCAGGGCCGGCCAGGGCAGGCAGGAAGCTTGGCTTCCTCCATTGCCGGGGCAACCCAAGCCTCCTGCTTGCTCCAGCTCCGTGGCCAGCTGCCATCTTGGTTGGGTTAATTTGCATACTTGTTCCTGATTGGCTGGTGGGCATGGCTGGTGGGCATAGCGGAGTGATGGTTAATTTGCATGTTTCTCTTTTATTAGTGTAGATAAGGCCAAGCGATTCAACCTGTACCTTATGCTCTTCTGGTAAAACTACAGGCCCGGTGCATGACATTTGTACACTTGGGGGTGGGTTCCTAAGTCCAGCCTGTGCCCTCTCACAGTCCAGGAGCCCTCAGGGGATGTCCGACTGACCACTTAGGCCCACTCCCCAGACATCCTTAGTGCTGCCGCGAGGAGGTGGGAAAGGCTCCCGCCACCACCGCTGCACCTGCCAGCCATGAGCCCAGCTCAGGGCTTCTGACAGAGCGGCGCTCCCCCTGTGGGACTGCACTGACCAGCAGGGGGCAGCTCCTGCATTGAGTGTCTGCCCCTGGTGGTCAGTGCACATCATAGCAACTGGTAGTTCCTCCGTTCGGTCGATTTGCATATTAGCCTTTTATTATACCGGATAGGGAAAATGATAGTATTTACACCCTGAGACTGTGGTGAGCACTAAATAAGTTAATATATATAAAGCACATAGTAGGAGCTGTATAACTATTACCTGGTATTGTTAAAATACCTAGCCCTGGCCAGTATGGCTCAGCTGGTTGGGCATTGTCCCATGCAATGAAAGGTTGCCAATTTGATTCTTGGTCAGAGCACATGCCTAGGTTGTGAGCTCAACCCTAGTAGGAGGTGTGCAGGAGGCAGCTGGTCCATGTTTCACTCTCACATCAATGTTTCTCTTTCTCCCTTCCTCTTTCTCTAAAAATGAATTAATTTTTTTTAAAAAAATCTAACAATTTCATAAAATTAACATTTTTCTTCTGATTAAAAAAAGTATCACATATTTATTGTGAAAATTTTCAAACATGTTGGCGTAAAGCAGAAAATCTAGCCATAAGTACATTGCTGTACCCTTTATCCTAAGAGAATCATGGGAATAGTTTGGTGTGTATAAGTCAATAGTTATTTTATATATATTCTAACCTACATAATTATAATTTTATATGAAAATCTATAAATTAAGTAAGTATGATTTTGTATGAAAATATATTCATGCTTATTTGGCAATTTGCTTCATCTCATGTTATATCTTGGAGATTTTTCCATGATTCTCTGCAGACAGCTTATCCTTTTCTTTTCTTTTTTAAAAATATACTTTTATTGATTTCAGGGAGGACGGGAGAAGGGAGAGAGAGAAACATCTATAATAAGAGAGAATCATGGATTGGCTGCCTCCTGCACGCCCACTACTGGGGATGGAGCCCGAAACCCGGGCATGTGCCCTTGACTGGGAGTCGAACTCGGGACTGCAGGCTTATCCACTGAGCCAAACCACTTGGGGCTTCTTTTTTCTTTTCTAAAAACAGCATCATGTTGGCCCAGGCCAAGGGAGCTCAGTTGGTTAGAGCACCATCCGGATACGCCAAGGTTGCAGGTTCAATCCCAGTGAGGGCATTTACAAGAAGTACCCAGAATGCATAAATAAGTGAAACAACAAACAGATCTCTCTCTCTCTCTCTCAACTAAAAAAATAAAACTTGAAAAATAAAAGCATCATGTTTCAGTGCACTGACAAGCCACCATCTAACTAATCCCCTATTAATAGACATTTGGATTGTTTCCATTTTTAAAAATATTTTCAAACAAGACACCCTTTGACTTATGTCTTGGCATACTGTGAGCCCTTCTGGGGCCGAGTTCCTGGAAGTCAGAGATACCATCAAATTTAATCGAGGGTAACGGATTGCGTTCCCAAAGGTCGCCCGATTCCAGCCCCGCCGCAGCGGCTGGGGAGAAGTGCCCCTCCAGACGCCATCGATCATTTTTATCTTTGCTAATCTGATTTGTGGGAACGGTGTCTTGCTCTCATTTGCATTTGTGCGATTCCAGTGAGCATCTGCTCAGGTTTATTGGCCTTTCCCTGTGAACTGCCTCTCCGTGTCCTTTCGAATATTTTAAATGCATTTGAAACCTGTTTTTAGATTCATCATGAAAAGACAGTTCCTTCCCAGCTAAGGTGTGGTTATAGGCTTTATTATTCCTGCCACTTCCAGTGCTTTTCGTGAGGGGTTTCCCTTGGAAGGATGAAATGTTTGAACCAGAGGTGGTGGTTGAACAACAATGTGAATAAATATACTCAGTGCCCCAGACATGTCCACTCTAAAATGGACAAGTTTTATCTCGATAGATTTATTTAAGAAAGATACTGCCCTGGCCAGTGTGCTCAGTGGTTACAGTGTCGACCTGTGCATCTAAGGGTTTCAGGTTTGATTCCCGGTCAAGGGCACCTGTGGGAGGCAACCAGTCATTGTGTCTCTCTCACATCAATGTTCTCTCTCTCTCTCTCTCTCTCCCCCCCCCCTTCCACTCTCTCTAAAAAGTCAATGGGAAAAAATATCCTCTGGTGAGAAGAAAGAAAGAAAGAAAGAAAGAAAGAAAGAAAGAAAGAAAAGAAAGAAAGGAAGGAAGGAAGGAAGGAAGGAAGGAAGGAAGGAAGGAAGGAAGGAAGGAAGGAAGGAAGAAAGAAAGAAAGAAAGAAAGAAAGAAAGAAAGAAAGAAAGAAAGAAAGAAAGAAAGAAAGAAAGAAAGAGAGAGAAGGGGAGGGAGGGAAGGAAGGAAGGAAGGAAGGAAGGAAGGAAGGAAGGAAGGAAGGAAGGAAGGAAGGAAAGAGGGAGGGAGGGAGGGAGGGAGGGAGGGAGGGAGGGAGGGAGAGAGAGAAGAAGGGAAGGAAGGAAGGAAGGAAGGAAGGAAGGAAGGAAGGAAGGAAGGAAAGAGGGAGGGAGGGAGGGAGGGAGAGAGAGAAGAAGGGAAGGAAGGAAGGAAGGAAGGAAGGAAGGAAGGAAGGAAGGAAGGAAGGAAGGAAGGAAGGAAGGAAGATCTTTCTGCTAATTCCAGGCTGATTTTCAAGTGCAGAAACTCCTATGTGTGTGGCTCCAAGTGCTGATCGGTGGCTGTGGGCGGAGCTTCAGGCCTGGTGCCTTCCCCCGTCCACGTGCTCAGCAAGCTCCGTCTTCTCAGGACTGGGCATGTCTGCAGAAATTCTCTGTCCAGTAAGTTTGTGTCCATTAACAGTGACGTACGAAGACTCTGCAATCTTCCTAAAACTCCTTTTTACACATTTCCTTCAAATGCTTCCTTCCCCGTGTTTTCATAGTTGTTGTTTTTAATTGAGCTGGATTTCTCTCCAGTTCCGCCACACGACAGGGCACTTCTCAGTCATTTCTCCTTGTGCCCTTCTAGAAGGAACTTTAAAAAATTCTGGGTGATCGTGGCCTTTGGGGGACCCATTTTATTGAGATACATTTTTTAAATGACCTTCTCAAGCCTGGGGTCAGCTGCTGCTGACCACTTTCCTGACCCCCTTCTCTGGGCAGGGTCACGAGAGCATTCTCACTCTGCCTCTCCTGCCTCAGTGCCCCTGCTCTCCCCAGCCACGCCCACGCGGCAGCCAGGCCGCAGGCGGAAAGAGGCTGCCCCGTAGGGCTGACTAGGTAGGATCCCAAAGCCAGGCCTGCATCAGGGCCCACTTGTGCCAAGTGGCCAACAGAGTCAGAGCCAGGCTCAAGGGCCCAGCCCTGCTGCTTGACCTTGCTTCGTCGCTGCTCTGGACCTGGGTGGGATCATACTCCGCAGGGCTGTTTGAGATGAAACGAGATGACAAGGGCAGAGCCGGGGGCCCCGCAGGGATGGTGCACAGTCGTCAGTATTATCACGAGGAGCCGACCCGGGACGCCCAGGCCAAGCAGCACCAGAGGCCGACCACAAACGCAGACCTGCTTCGGGGCGGAGGAGCTGCTGCTCTCAGATGCCAAGCTTCGGATGCACCGGGTTTGGTCCTTGGACCTCTTCTCCGGCCACCCTTCCCTTCCGGAACCTTCTCTTGGCTCATGGCTTTAAAGCACCGTGTGCTCTTGCCCTGGATCTCCAGCCCAGCCTCGCCCATGAACTCCACTCCTCCCATTAAAATGCAAACTCCAGGATGAAAGATGGTTTTGTTTGCATCCTCACCTTCAGCACCTAGAACAGCACCTGGCTCAGGTAGGGGCTCAGGAAATACTGAGTAAACACAGGACGGCAATCCCGTGACCTGAAAAACTCCTTCCGAACCAAGAGTAAGAACAATCATACATCTGGTGGTATTGAATTGGCTATATCTGTTTTCCTCCACTAGGGAATAGTGGGAGATTTTTTTTTTTAATCCTGACTCCGGGATATATATACACTTTTAATATATATTTTTATTGATTTCAGAGAAGAAGGGAGAAGGAGAGACAGAAACATCAATGATGAGAGAGAATCATTGATGGGCTGCCTCCTGCATGCCCCCCACTGGGGATCAAGCCCACAACCCAGGCATGTGCCCTCGTCTGGAATCGAACCTGGGTCCCTTCAGTCCACAGGCCGACGCTCTATCCACTGAGCCAAGCTGGCTAGGGCTCCAGGATATTTTTTCCGTTGATTTTTTTTTTTTAGAGAAAGTGGAAGAGAGGAAGGAAGGAGTAGGAGAAGAGGGGGGGGGGGGGAGGGGAGAAGCATTGCTATGAGAGAGACATCAATTAGTTACCTCCCACATGCACCCTGGGCCGGGGATCAATACTGCAACCCAGGTATGTGCCCTTGACCAGGAATTGAACCCGTGACACTTTGGTTCTTGGGCCGACACTCTAAGGACTGAGCAACAGCGGCCAGAGCAGAATGGAAGTTTTATTGAGCCTAGTGACTTTTCTGGCTCCTTCACTGCGCCTCAGGCACTGAGTTCTGGGTGCCCTATCTCTGTGCAGGGCGGGGCTCAGAAGCCAGGGCTCTGGGCTGGAATCTTGCCTCTGGCACTTCCCCGCCCTGTGACCTTATCTGTG
This sequence comes from Cnephaeus nilssonii, assembly GCF_951640355.1. Lineage (NCBI taxonomy): Eukaryota > Metazoa > Chordata > Mammalia > Chiroptera > Vespertilionidae > Cnephaeus > Cnephaeus nilssonii. Next base: position 11,794,865 of record NC_137093.1, on the reverse strand, counting down.
CCTCAGTTTCCTCCTCTGCAAAACCAGTGATAGCCATGCTGCTCACAGGTCCTTAAGCTGGGACTTGAAACGGGCCAGGGGCTGAGAAACTGAATTACGTGCCATGTTAGTGGGAACCCCGGGCATACCTGCACATTTTGGTGGTAGAATTGAAAAGTTTCACTTTGTAGCCGCTGTTGGAGATGAGCAGGAAGAGTTCCTTGGTGAGTGGTGGGTACCAGATCATACAGGTGGGGTAGTTGCCCTGGTCAGTTTGGTGAATGTCCAGCACTTCCAGGTGGTTTTTGTAGCTCTGGAGAAGATTATACTCGATCTGCAGAGGAGCCCAGACGGACAAACATGAAGACTGAGCTGGATGAAGTCAGCCCAAAGTCCTATTCTAAGAGAAGACTGGACTAGACCCTTAAGCTAAAAAGCTACCATGAGGGAGTATTCATCACGAGCAACATGAGGAGTAAGCGCTCTGAAACATGATGCCATTTCATGCTCACCACTCCCCGGCCAAGTAGTACTGCTGTGCCCATTTTACGGATGAGAAAACCGATGTTCAGAGAGGGTCAGGGGCTTGCCCAAGGTGGCACAGTTAAGAAGTGGTAGGGTGAGGATTCAGATTTAGGTCCAACTGACTCCAAAACCTGAACTCGTACAGTTATGTTATACTGCTTCCTTTCCCATTATTTTGGGGGTAGGACCTCATTCATACCTAAGTCTCAGCACTTGATAGTCATAAATTAGCGGCCTGCTGAATTTCACCCACAGGCAGGTTCTGGTGACCAAACCAGGATGGAAGGATGAATGGATGGACGGGTGGATGAATGGATGGGTGGATGGGTGAATGGATAGAATAAAGGAAGGGGAGGGAAATTAAGATGATGGACAGATACACAGACTGATTGATTTCGAATGCTTTTGGCTGGATCGTGTAACATTACATTTGATGCTGTCCCTACCTTTCCCTCTTACCTCACATTCTCTGTTAGTTGTCACATTTAGGTAACAGCCTGCCCCCACCCCCTGGACACGGAGAAGTGTCAGTGAGTGTCGGCTTTCCAGATTACACTGAGAGGCGAGGGCGGCTAGGTTTTCCACGCTGTGGGAACACCACCTCCCTGCCGCCCGCCGTGCTGCTTCCCAGAAGCCTCCTCACTCAGGACACGAGTCGGAGCCATGTTAAGACCAAGTGCCAATTGGGAGAGGTTTACACTACTTCTCGGTGCATTCATTGTCTCCAACAGACACACACACGTGGGACCGGGTCTGAGCCGGACACCAGGGATGGAACACGAATGAGACACACCGGTGGCCCCGTGAACGAAAACAAGCCAGCTCACCAGGAGCCTGTCTCTCCCGAGGCTCAGCAGTCTGGGCTCATTGCTATCCAGATGAACCCCGAACAGGAGACTTCGGATGCTCTGGCGATGAGAACGCAGTCTTGCCAGGTATTCCCAGACCCTCTGACTATTTCTGACCTTGACTATGTAAACGGCCACAGTAAAATTTGCATCCTGAATAAGAGCAAAAGAACACAAGTTATTCCTTTTTACAGTTTTTAACTTAAAAATCATCCTTATTGCCCTGGCTGGGTAGCTCAGTTGGTTAGAGTGTCGTCCCAATATGCCACGGTTATGGGTTCGATCTCGGTCAGGGCACATACAAGAAGCAACCAACGAATGCATAAACAAGTGGAACAACAAATCGATGTTTCTCTCTCTCTCAAAAGCAATTTAAAAAGTCATCATTACATTTTTTGTACCAATTTCGCTGTTAGAATATTTTGTGTGAAAATAAATCTTTGTCTATCGGAGCAAGTGGTAAAATGATGCCCATTTTACAGATGAGAAAATTAAGGTTGAAAGCAGATAACTGACAAAGGTAGTGGGGGAGCAGGCGTGTCTCTGACACCACCTCGCCCCCACCTCATCCTCTGTGGAAGCCTTGACTCCTTTTGCCTTTGTCTCCCCATCTCTACATCCAGCTACACAAATGAAAAGGTAGACTTTTTTTTCTAAAAAGTATGATGGCTGAGCCCTGGCCCGTGTGGCTCAGTGGGTAGAGTTTCAGACCTTGAACCAAAGGGTGGTGGGTTCGATTCCTAGTCAAGGGCATGTACCTGGGTTGCAGGCTCAATCCCTAGCCCTGGTCGGGGGTGCATTTGGGAGGCAACCCATCGATGTGTCTCTTTCACATTGATGTTTCTCTCTTTCTCTCCCTCTCCTTCCCTCCCTTCTACTCTCTCTAAATAATCAATGGAGCCAAAACCAGTTTGGCTCAGTGGATAGAGCATCGGTCTGCGGACTGAAAGGTCCCAGGTTCGATTCTGGTCAATGGCACGTGCCTTGGTTGCGGGCGCATCCCCAGTGGGGGGCGTGCAGGAGGCAGCTGATCGATGTTTCTCTCTCATGGATGTTTCTAACTCTCTATCTCTCTCCCTTCCTCTCTGTAAAAAATCAATAAAAAATATTTTTAAAAAAATAAAATAAAAAATCAATGGAAAAAATATCCTTGGGTGAGAATTAACAAAACAAAAAAAAATGACTTTATTGTTCTCCTAAAAATTGACACATGCTCACTATAAAAAAAAATTTTTTTAAAGTATCATGGCTGAGAGTGACTGGGTCAGAGAGTGGGTGGGAGTGGTCTGAAGGGACACTCAGTGGGTGTGTGGCGGGAGTCGAGAGGGGTGGCTCTGGCCTTGGGCAGCGCTGTGATCGGACCGGAAGGCAGGTCAGGCCGAGGCCGGAGGCGATGGGGACGCACTGGAAGGGATGGACGGCGGTTTTGTCGAGTGAAGACGGTTGCTTTGTCTCTTCCCATGAACATCCCGAACATCCAGGTGGGATGAGAACAGTGCCGACTAAGAGAACCGGCAGGAAGGGAGAGGGCGGGGGCGGAGGAAGTCTTCACTGGGCTGAGGACCCCTGTTCACAGAGGGAGGACAGAGTCCAAAGCACGGGGGGAAGACTTGGCTTTGAGATGAAGGAGAATGTCATCTTGTCACAACAATGAAAGGGACAGATGAAAGGATGGGTGCAGAGAAGGGGCCCCCAAAACTAGCAAACCACAGTGAGTTGTCAGGGTGTCAGGGTCCAAGCTTGGAGTTCTGAGGCCCTGGCTTATTTTCAGGCAAAAGTCCCCTCACCCCACCCCGTTCTCTTTTGATAACAGCTTTATCGAGCTATAATTCACATACAATGCAACTCATTTAAAGTGTACGGTTCAATGGGTTTTAGTATATTCCGAGCTGTACATCCATCATCAAAATTTCAGAGCGTTTTCAGCACCCCCAAAAGAACCCCTGTATCCTTTAGCAGTTATTCTCCATCCCTCCCAATCCCCCTATTTTTTAATGTTTTTTAATTTATTTCAGAGAAGTGGGGGGGAGAGAGAGAGAGAGAGAGAGAAACATCAATGATGAGAGAGGATTTTCAAATGGCTGCCTCCTGCATGCCCCCTACTGGGGACTGAGCCCTAAACCCAGGCATGTGCCCTGACCAGGAATCAAACCCTGACCTCCTGGTTCATGGGTCAATGCTCAACCACTGAGCTACACCAGCCAGGCCCCCCTCTCTTTAAAAACAATTTTTTTTAGAGAGAGAGAAAGAAAGGGGGGAAGGAGGGGAAGAGAGAGAGAGAGAGACTGGTTTGTTGTCCCACTTATTTATGCTTTTATGGGTTGATTCTTGTATGTGCCCTGACCAGAGATCAAACCCACAACCTCTGTGAATCAGGATGACACTCTAACCAACTGAGCTACCTGGGGCCAGTGCCTCCTTTGGTTTTCAATAAAGTTGCTGAGCCACACAGAACAGTTCTCGGCGAAAACACTCACCGCGGTTGCCATGTACTGGGAGTTATGGGAGAAGCTTATGTGAGTCACGCTGGTCCTGGAATATTTGAAAGGCTCTGGGATTCCATTTTCCAAGGACATTGCATCAAGAATGTAAACTGTCCCCTCTGTGAAGCCAGCTCCAAGAAGGTCTCCTGAAATCACAAGCCAGAGAACAGCGGTCGAAAAGGGCTTCTTGCCTGGCTGGTGTGGCTCAATGGTTGAGCGTCGACCTATGAACCAGGAGGTCACAGTTCAATTCCAGGACAGGGCACATGCCCAGAGATTGCAGGCTTGATTCCCAGTGTGGGGCGTGCAGGAGGCAACCGGTCAATGATTCTCTCTCATCATTGATGTCTCTCTCTCTCTCTCTCTTTCTCTCTCCCTCCCTCCCTCCCTCTCCCTTCCTCTCTGAAATCAATAAAAAATTTTAAATTTTTTAAGAAACACAGACTCTGTGCCAGGCCTTGTCTGTGACAGACAAGGTCCCTCGTAGGAGAAAAAAAACCTGAAAAGCATGACAGCCTGGGATGAACGCTCAGAGACCCCCAAGCACAGAGGGAGAAAGTGTCTCGTCTGACCAGGCGGAGGGAGTCGGTCAAAGCGAACTTCCAGCAGCCAAGGCCGCAGCCATTTGTGTCTGCTTCGCTCTGGAACCTAAGAGACTGATCAAATGAAAATACCTTCGGGGTTGTAGGTCAGACTCTGGATTCCAAGCCCCTTCTCGAAGACTCTGCTGAAAAGGTATCTTTTCTTCCTATAATCCCACACTTTGATCATCCCACAGAAACTCCCGATGGTGATGAGGGGCTGGTAGGGGTGGCAGGCGATAGCACAAATGGCTTCCTTGGGCTCTATGAGTAACTTCTCCAGTTTGGTCTCATCTGCCTTTAAGTGGTACACGATCGCATCAGATGTTCCGATGATAAAATTCCTGTTTGCCAAGCAGAGACCGAACAGCATCAGCGTTTGCAGGGAACGGGTGCGCCCGCCACGCTGCTTCTAATTGCCCATGAAACGCCTCTGTCGTCTGTAATTTAGTGACATTATTAACCCAACGCCTCCAAAAATATACCACGCACCCCCAACAGCCTCCATTTGCAAGTGAAAAAGCCCACATTTCTCCATGGAAATTGAGTCATTAGGCATGCAGATGGACAGTCGGTTGTACAATTAGCTAATCTGCACATGCAAATATTCATTTGTGTATGCAAATATGGAGCTGGGCGCACACACACAGCCGCGCCTGCAGATACCGCCAGGGTAATTGAGCAGGCTCACAGATAATTCCGTCTTGAAATGTTATGGCTATTAATTATCAAAGGCCTTTATCTGCGCCGCGAGGACAAACTCAGCTTCCAGAAGAGACCAGCCTGCAAGCAAAGGACTCCAGGCGGAGCAGAGACCAGAGCGCAGGGATAAGCCCTTTCAGCTTCCAGGCACGGAAGATTCTTCATATGAAATTCATGTTTCATGTTTAAAAATGAATAGGGCCCTGACCGGTTTGGCTCAGTGGATAGAGCGTCGGCCTGTGGACTCAAGGGTCCCAGGTTCGATTCTGGTCAAGGGCATGTATCTTGGTTGCGGGCACATCCCCAGTAGGGGGTGTGCAGGAGGCAGCTGATCAATGTTTCTCACTCATCCATGTTTCTAACACTCTATCCTTCTCCCTTCCTCTCTGTAAAAAATCAATAAAATATATATATTTTTAAAAATGAGTAGGGATTATAATCAGCCAGAGAAACCCATCTACCAGCCAGGTCCAGGACTGACCAGGACGGCCGGTTCCCTCACTTCCCATCCCAGGAACGAGGTGGACACTCCAGGCCAATCCTTTCTGACCATTCAAACGACTAGATTCATGAACAACGTACCTTACGACAAAAAGGTCACCTTTTAAAGTGCAGTCTGAAGGGTAGTTTGATTTCTCAGTAGGAGGCGTTGCCGGGGTCTTCGAAAAGGACAGCGTTCTTATGGAGCTCAGTTTGAAGTTGCTGAACCAGTAAATGATGGACAGGGTGCAATCGTAGAACTTAATGTTACCCTTAACGTCACCTGTGACAATATAGCTGAAATGGAGAATAACATCAGTTTGTTAAAGAATAGTAATAAGTATCATCTATATTTTTAAACATTTTTTCAAATTAAAAAAAAAATTTGTTGTTGGTTGGAGAGAGAGGAAAGGGCGGGAGGGAGAGAGAGAAATGCTGCTTTGTTGTTTCACTTATTTATGCATTTGTTGGTTACTTCCTGCATGTCCCCTGACTGGGGATTGAACCTGCAACCTTGGCATATCAGAATGATGCTCCAGCCAACTGAGCTACCCAGCCAGGGCCTCAGTACCATGTACTCAGCACTTAATTGTATGTCAGGCTCTGGATTCCTTCTGGGCATTGTAAAAACTTCACTTAAGGCTCTGCCCTGTGAGGCTGGTTTTGCCCTTATCCCCTTTACAGCTAGGGAACTGAGGCTCAGAGAAGTTAAGAAACCTGCTCAAGGCCTGGGGTTGCCAGATTTAGCAAATAAAAATGCAGGAGCCCAGTTAAATGTGAATTTCAGACAAACAATAAGTAATTTTTTACTGTAAGTTCGTCCCCCATATTGCATGGGACATACTTATGCCTGGCAACCCTTTCAGGCTCACGGGGTGAGACCATGCAGGGGCCCAGGTGTGTCCAACACAAAGTCGCTGCTCTCTGCTCTATGACCCCCTGCTCTCCAAGACCTGCCACCGTCACTCACATTCTCCGCCTTGCGACTGCAGATGACCACAGAGTCTATCCACCAGCCTTCCCAAATCTCACAAGCTGCAAATGGGATACCAGCCACTTTATAAGAAGGCACTGCTGCCCGGCCAGTGTGGCTCAGTGGTGGATCGTCGACCCAGGTACCAAGAGGTCACCGTTCGATTCCCGGTCAGGGCACATGGCTGGGTTTCGGGCTCCATTCCCAGTAGGGGGCGTGCAGGAGGCAGCCGATCAATGATGTTTCTCTCTCTCTATCCCTCTCCTTTCTTCTATCTAAAATACAATTAAAACATATTTTTTAAAAACAAGAAGGCACTGCTCTTAGAGGGATTGTAAAACCCTGTCCAATCACCACAGCCAAAGGCAAAGATGCTTTTATTTCCAGTCCTCAGATCCATCCCAAATGGGCTTGCTAAATATATATATATATATATATATATATATATATATATATATATATATATATATAAATTCATTTCAGAGACGAAGGGAGAGGGAGAGATAGAAACAGACAGAAACATCAATGATGAGAGAGAATCATTGATTGGCTGCCTCCTGCACGCCCCCTACTGGGGATCGAGCCTGCAATCCAGGTATGTGTCTTTGACTGGAATCAAACCTGGGACCCTTCAGTCTGCAGGCCGACGCTCCATCCACTGAGCCAAACCAGCAAGGGCAAGGACTTGCTTTTTTTAAGCCTCTGACATAATTCTAATCACGGGGGAAGTGTGTGTGTGTGTGTGTGTGTGTGTTGCGGTGGTGGTGGGGGGGGGGGGGGGGTTTTGTTTCCTCTTACATACCCAAAGTGATTAAGTGAGGTTTCCGATTAATAAGCAAGGCAGGTGGGCTGTGTAATTGGCGAAAACATCTTTCACTGCCCTCTGCTGGACAGAAACGGCAAAACAGGCCACGCGTTTTCAGAGAGCTTTCCTGGCTGGGTTTCATTGAACATGGGGGAAGCGAGGCCTGGTCTTTCCCGGGCCCTAACCCCCGACTAATTCAAGGTTGATGGCATCGTGAACTGCAATTCTACTACTGATCTCTTCGCACCGCTGAGTGAGGATGACAATTTGCGTTTCTCTGTAAACCTGCACCAGGGCCTCAGTGTCTGCTGTACAAAAGAAAGGGCCCTGGCCGGTTTGGCCCAGTGAATCTCTGCTCAAGGGCAGGTAACTGGGTTGCAGGATCGATCCCCAGCGCTGGTTGGGGCGTGTGCAGGAGGCAAGCAATCTATGTGTCTCTCTCACATCGATGTTTCTCTCTCTGTGTGTGTCTCTCCCCCTCCCTTCCACGCTCTAAAAATCAATGGAAAGAATATACTCCGGTGAGGATTTAAAAAAAAAAAAAAAGGAAAGGGAAGGCAAAGCAGCTTTCAGAAAGCCGGTGGCACGGGGACTCCGACCATATGGGCAGGGTCCTGGTCTTTAGGGAATTTTCTCCATCCTTTTGGGAACTTCTCTATCACACTAATGAGGACTATTTGGCTTAGAGCTGCCCTGTGCCAGACAGTGAGCTAAGAGTTTTACATGCCTGGTCTCCCTAAATCCTCACGAAATCACTTGGAGTTGGATACTATTGCTGTGTCCATCTTACAGATGGAAAAATGGAAGCTTGACAAAGTTCAGTTCTTTGCCCACTCAGCAAGATAGGGATGTATCTGGAATGGGAACCCCTCTCTCTCTGAGGTGAAGGCTTTTTAAAAAATATATATTTTTATTGATTTCAGAGAGGAAGGGAGAAGGAGAGAGAGAGATAGAAACATCAATGATAGAATCATTGATTGGCTGCCTCCTGCACAACTCCTACTGGGGATTGAGCCTGCAACCCAGGCATGTGCCCTTGGCCGGAATCAAACCTGGGACCCTTCAGTCCCCAGGCCAACACTCTATCCACTGAGCCCAACTAATTTCCCTGAATATATTCTATGCATATACAAAATACAGTATACATTCAAAGGGGTTTTTAATACCTTTATAGGCCCTGGCCAGGTAGCTCTGTTGGTTAGAGCATCAATTTGATATGCCAAGATTGTGGGCTTGATCCCCAGTCAGGGAACATACAAGAATCAACCAATGAATGCATGAATAAGTGGGATAACAAATCAATGTTTCTCTCTCTCCCTCCCTTCCTCTCTCTCTAAAAATCAATAAATAAAATTTTATAAAAGACTTTGATGGTCTTTTTAAGAAATGAAATCTATATATATAAAAGGCTAAGTGACCAGCCAACCAGCCAACCGGCCAACCGGCCAGTAGGTACGATGCACACTGACCACCAAGGGGCAGACGCTCAATGCAGGAGCTACCGAGTGACAGCAACTTTGCAGAGTGCCCTGTCGCACTCTGAGACCCCTCGGGGGATGTTGAACTGCCAGTTTCAGCCCAATCCCTGCAGGCCAAGCTGAGGGACCCCACCTGCTGGAGGGACCCCACTCACTCCGCAGACGCCCTTTGAGCCCCAGTGCCACCCCAGGTATGGCCAGTCGGGGAGGAGGGACTCGGGAGGTTGGCTCCAGGGTGTGTCCAGCCCACCTCGCCTAGTCTCACCCCACCGGCCACCTTCTGATTGATTTCCTTTCAATGTGCACGAATCCGTGCACTGGGCCTCTAGTATTTCTGTAATCATCTACAGCTACTTTTTAGTTCCCTTAATTACCTGTCAACTGTAGTAAGCACAGTGATACCCTCTTTCTGCAAATGAACCAGTTTACAAGGCTTCATGTAGGGAAGGGCCGGAGAGGCGGAGGCAGAGAGCGGCGGGCGGTACACGTCCCAGACCACCAGCTTCCCTTCCAGGGTCGCCGAGAGGACTTGTGTCAGGTTCAGGTGAAAGATGGACTGGCTGAACTTGCCCACGTGCTTGTTGAATGTCTGCATTTCAAAAGGCAGATTATGAGTTATCATTGGTGACACGTATGAAACAAACTGTTTACCAACACACGGCGTTTTATAATACCGCCCTGAAATATAGTAGAAAAAGATACAAAAGTTAAAAAAGCACAAATCAATCCCTTTAAAAAAAAAAAAAAAAAGGCTCCCCGGTGGATGGCCCTGGTCCAGGCAGCTCTGAAGCTCACGTGCTAAGATTGAGTGAAGGGTTGTGTACTCTGTCCATTAAACTGTTTGCTTAAAGCAAATGCCAGAGTGGCCCACCGCTGCTCCCACCTGTTCCACTTTTCCCGCTGAGGTTGCAGAGACGGATAAAGAAACCAAGGTCTGCCGTGGGCAGAAGCACGCCCCAGCCGTGAGAGACCATAAACAGTCCTCCCAGCCTCCCTGTGACCGTCAATTCTTTCCTCATCAGTGGAAGTGAAGCACTGTACATGGAAGTGTCCCTCAGGCTCCCTGTGAAGTTTGTGCTGCGTAAGATAAGGCACGAGGTGGCCGCAGACACCGTCTTAGCGGGGAAGTATAGAGAGAACCCAGGCAGTGAGCGAAGCCCCTCCGTGAGGGATCAGCAGATGAAATCAATGGAGGAAACCTGACGTCTGTCTGTCCTATGCCGCAGCAGGTCTGCTGCCCAATGTCTAAGATCTAAGGTTTACCCCGTCTGGCCTGAACACAACGGGATCCGTAAAACAAAGCAAAACAAAAACTGGTTAGGCCAGGGCACCGGGCTTTTTCCAAGAGCAGCCCCGTTTCAATACGAAGCCTTTTTATTATTTCAAACTGCAGAGACTCCGTGGAACATAGCTGCCACGAATAACTGGAACTGACTGCATTTATTTGTTGATAATTTGATCTACGAAAAACAAGAGTTTGCAGACAGGATCATCTCTCCCATGTCCGTCTCCGTCTTCTTCTTTCCTCTTGGCATGCCCTCTTAAAAATGGAATTTCTGTGAGTCACACCAGGAGTGAAGACGGGAAGCAGAAAAAACGATCCTGTGGTTCTCGCTGAGCGCAGACCACGTGGGTCTCAGGTCAGGAAATGCGCAGGAGACAGGACTCAGTTCCGCCTCACAGGCCATCGCTTCGGGTGACCAGGCAAGGACAGTGCTTCCTCCAAGGCCTGGCTCTCCGCTCTTCTACTGGCTCTTACAAACCTAAATGCCCAATGTCTTTTTTTAAAATATGCTTTTATAGATTTCAGAGAGAGGAAGGGAGAGAGAGAGAAACATCAGTGATGAGAGAGAATCATCAATCAGCTGCCTCCTGCATGCCCCACACTGGGGATCAAGCCCACAACCTGGGCATGTGCCCTTGACCAGGAATAGAACCGTGACCTCCTGGTTCATAGGTCCATGCTCAACCACTGAGCCACACCGGCCAGGCTCAATATCTTTATTACTCTGAACACTGAGCAGCTAGCTACTCTACGTTCAACTACTCTACTTACATGACTCTATATTAACTTCCCTCCTTTGTCATATATGCACACATAGCTTACTGAAGCCATCACTTTCTGGGGGGGATATTTTCTCATGGGAGTAAACTTCCTTTTCTATAACATTTTATTTTTAACAGCACATCCGTTATTTTCAACCGACAAATTCAATATGGTAAAGGACCCAACTAAAAGTATTTTTATATATTATTTACCTATATTAAGACATGCACAGAGCAGCCCAAAATGACTAATCTCACACATACATGTTTATTCTCCACAAAATCGGATGTTATAAAAAAGCGATGAGGAAAAAATAAATATAAGTAAATAAAAAAGCGACGGACATACTCACTTTTTCTGTTAAAAGTGGGGCACTGTGAATAAGCATCTCTCTCTCTTCATACTGGTAAGCACAGAAAAAAACAAACCATCACTACTAAAACAAAGACCTGGTTTCCCAAAGAAGAACTAACTACGTAACAACAAAATCGAAACGCACGCGTCTCAACAGGCTCAGAGTTCGCAGCTTCTCCAGGTAAGAGAACCTGCTGCCTCGGGGACAGCCAGAAACATTCAGCCAGGAGAGCAAATACAATGTGAGCAATTGCCACAAGTGACTGTGACTGGAAATGGTGGTCGGTGCGAGTGGATCCTACAGGTCTGAGGCTTTCAAGCTTTCATCAACACCTGAAGTAAGGATTATCGCTGAAAAGCAGCCAAGCAATGTGTTTTTGTTATTCATTGGCATCTTTTATTGGGGTAAAATGGACATAAAATAAAACTAGCCATCGACCATTTTGAAGTGTACAATTCAGTGATACTTAGTAGGTTAACAATGCTGTGTAACCATCATTCCTCCCCCCAAAGGGAAGCCCCTACCCATTAAGTGGTCCTGCCCCAGCCCCTCCTCCAGCCCCCGACAGCCACTATTCTGGATTCTGTCTAGATGGGTTTACCTATTCTGGACATTTCACATAAATGGAGTATTGTTCCATTTACACTACGTGACTTTTTGTGTCTGGCTTCTCTCACTCAGCGTCACGTTTTCAAGGTTCATCCACGTTGTAGGATGAAATCAGCTCTCCATTCCTTTTAATGGCTAACTAATATTCCATTGTATAGATGGACCATTTTTTGTTTATCCATTCATGTGTTGATGGACATTTGGTTTGGTTCAACTTTTTGGTTATTGCAAATGCCGCCGCTGCTGTGAACACCTGTGTGAGTATTTTTTGTCTGTTTTTTGAGGCTATACCTAGGAATTGCTGGCTCATCTGGTAATTTTACATTTAACTGTTAAAAAAATACATGTTGTTATTGGTTTTTGAGAGAGAGAGAGGGAGGGAGAGAGAAAAAAAGATAGAAACATCTATGATAGAGAAACATTGATGAGCTGCCTCCTGTACACCCCCTACTGAGGATCGAGCCTGAAACCCCAGCATATACCCTGATGGGAAATCGAACCAGCGACCTCTTGGTACATGAGATGATGCTCAATCCACTGAGCCACACTGGCTGGACTATGTTTGACTTTTGATCTTGTTTTAATGTCATAATTTTGCCCTGTGTCAGTATATATATTGCTGATCTGTTTTCTAACCCTTTCTAAAAGGCCCAAGATCTAAAAAAAAAACCAAAAAACCACCCTATACTTTAGACCTGTTAAATATATTCATATAAATATTTGTCTTTTTACTTAAAAATTAAATAAAATTTAAATGATCTACTTCAGAATTAATATGCTAATTTCCAATGTGACTAAAATAAATACTGTAATTAAATCAAAACATTTCAATATATTTATTGCTTCTTAAGTAGATACAATATTGTTACATTACCAAAACATCTGTCCTTAAAGGATGAACATGTGTTTGTTAGTACATTTAAAACAAATCAAAATATTTGTACTTACCCACAAATAATATATTGCCTGTATTTTACTATTGCTCACCAATTCTTTATTATTTGTTGGATTAAAAATAAGGTAGTTCTGAAATATAAAGTATGGAGACGTATTACAATAAACAATAAATTTTCTGTTTCTCTCTGGTTAAGCTAAATGTTAAAATTAAGTGAGATTTTTATTAAAATATATAACTGAATAGGAATATAAAACAGAGCAGACATGGCATTTTATAAGCACTAGGAATATAATTTAAATACCGATCATTAAAGTTAATGGTCTCAGTGTATCCCCTTTCTTAGTCTCATCTATCTATACTAATAAAATGGTAATATGCAAATTGGTCATGACGCCCTCACAGTAACAACCAAACAGCAGGCTGCGTGGGACGACAAGGCCGGCAGGGGGGTTAGTGAGGGACGACCAAACGACTGATCAGCAGGCTGCGTGGGGTGACTAGGCTGGCAGGGGGGGCAGTTAGGGGCGATCAGGCTGGCAGGAATGGGTGGTTAGGGGTGATTAGGCTGGCAGGGGGGGGGCAGTTAGGGGCGATCAGGCAGGCAGGCAGGTGAGCAGTTAGGAGCCAGTGGTCCCGGATTGTGAGAGGGATGTCTGACTGCCGGTTTTGGCCTGATCCCAGAAATCAAGCTGAAACTGGCAGTCGGACATCTCCCGAGGTGTCCTGGATTGGAGAGGGTGCAGGCTGGGCTGAGGGGACGACCCCCACCCCCGCACGAATTTCGTGCACTGGGCCTCTAGTTTACTATAACTCATCATCTAGGAATTAGAACAAGCAAAAGTAAACCAGTATTCACCAACAACCTTTATTCTGTGTTCTTTAGGAGAAAGGCCGCTGCGTACACATTTCTGAATCTGACAGGGCCACAGGTAGCTTGGAATGAACACAAAATATTGGAAGGGGATTCTGCTTCCTGCCAAAAATGCTGAATAGCAGGGGTACCTGGCTCCCTTCCCCAAAATCAACCCCGCAGATACTACAGAAGTGAGGGAAACGGGCAATGCAGAAATTAAACAATCCCACAACAAAAAGTGAGAAATCCCTGGGGAGACTTTCCGCGTACATCATAAGATGGCATGGGTACAGCCCGAGGTGCAGGGTTGCAGACGTGGCATCAAGAAGCAAGTTGGACAAAGACGTTTAATGCATATATGCATAACCCATGTTCACAGACAATAGGGTGCTGAAGGCCTGGGGCGGGGAGGAGGGGGGATGGGGGCAGGCTGGAGGGGGTCAATGGAGGAAAAAAGGGGACATATGTAATACTTTCAATAATAAAGCATTATTTTTTTTTTTTAAATCAGCAGCAGGTTGGAGCCTGGCTGGTGTGGCTCAGTAGTTGAGTGTCAACCTATGAACCAGGAAGTCACAGTTCGATTCCCGGTCAGGGCACATGCCTGGAGTTTCAGGCTCAATCCCCAGTGGAGGGTGAGCAGGAGACAGCCCATCAATCTACTGCTCTCTCCCTCTCCCTTCCTCTCTGAAATCAATAAAAATATATATTTTTAAAAAAATAATATAGCAGAACCCGGCACATAAGAAGTACTCAAAAAAGTTAGTTATTATCAGAAATCAAATGATAATAACTAACTTTTCTCGTTTTTAAAAGCTCTACTGCACCAAAACTCCACTAAAACAAGGAGTCGCTTTGGCCTGGCCTGAGTGTGACTTGAGGTAGATCCTCCAGGCTCAGACTGGACTCACCTGAAAACCGTACTCTTTGGGAAGGTCCAGCGTGCATGCCGGTGTTTCGGCCGCTAAAGTCCACCTCCAGATGCAAACTTTCTGTAAGTGAGAGCGACAGGAGGACGGGTTTTCCGGGGGCCTCTGGCGTCACCACACCGCTGGTTAACCCTGTAACTTGTTAACTAAGCACAGTACCGCGAGCTAAGCCGCGAGGCACAGAGCTCCTGACAACGTGGAGTCCAGTCTTCCCAAGAGCATCACCGATGCCACGCGGCCTGAACAGAGCAGCTCCCAGGGACGCTCTGGATGTGCCGGCCAGCCCACGGAGGCCACCCTGAAGGTCCCTGTACCTGGATTTCAGCATCTGAGATGGTTGCCAGATACTTGGCATCGCGGGTGATGGCTATGGCCCTGATGCCGTCCCCTTCCGGGCAGCTGTCGAATATTGTGTGCACGGGAATCCTGCAAGACAGGACAGGGGGACAAGCATTTGCTGGGCCTGCCCTGGTTCCCACAGGGACCCACTTCAAAAGCATAACCACTGTGGATAAATAAATGTGGTATTTCCATATAGTGGAATATTACTCAGCCATGAAAAGGAATGAATCACCGAGAGAGAGAGAGAGAGAGAGAGAGAGAGAGAGAGAGAGAGAGAGAGAGAGAGAGAGAGACACACTGCAACATGGATGAACCTTGAAAACATCATGCAGAGCCTGGCCGGCATGGCTCAATGGTTGAGTGTTGACCAGCTCAATTCCTGATCAGGGCACATGCCCGAGTTGAAGGCTTAATCCCCAGTAGGGGGCGTGCAAGGGGCAGCCAATCGATGATTCTCTCTCATTGATGTTTCTATCCCTCTCCCTTCCTCTCTATGAAATCAATAAAAAGATATTTTAAAAATAATTCTTTATTGTTGAAAGCATTACATATGTCTTCTTTTTCCTCCATTGACCCCCTCCAGCCCGCCCCTGCCCCCTGCCTCAGGCCCTCACCACCCCATTGTCTGTGTCCATGGGCCATGCATATATGTATACAAGGTCTTTGGTTGATTACCTCCCACCTAACCACCCTCCCCCACCTTTCCTCTGATATTCTGCACTCTGTTCCATGCTTCCATGTCTCTGGATCCACTCCGTTCATCAGTTTATTTTGTTACTTAGATTCCACATATGAGTGAGATCATGTGATTCTTGTCTTTCTCTGAATGACTTATTTCACTTAGCATGATGCTCTCCAGGTCCCTCCATGCTATCTCAAAGGGTAAGAGATTCTTCTTTTTTACCACTGCATAGTATTCCATGATATAAATGTACCACAGCTAATAAAAAGATATTTTTTAAAAAGAATAAGATAGATTGGGGAAAGTCACCACAATTTTGTGAAAAAAGCAAATTGCAAAACAGTATACACAGCATGTCCTGATCGTGTGTGTGTGTGTGTGTGTGTGTGTGTGTGTGTGTGTGTGTGTTATGAGAATAGATTCCCAACTAAACAATGGTGACTTGGGGAAGGGGTTTGAGTGTGAAGGACTTGCTTTTTTTTTTTTATAAACTTCTGTACTGTGTCACTTGGCAAGATTTTAGAACTGTAGGATACAGAGACAGACAGAGCCTCGACACATGCAGAGATTAATCGGGACATTTAAACATCTACGAGAACCAAACGAATGCAAGGGACAACAGAAGCCATGATGGAAGTGAGCTGTCACGTTGGGGTCCTGACTTCCATCAGAAATGAAGAGCGGGTGGTGGTAAGAAGATTCGATCCAGGAACCTGGCTAGCAGCTCCCCATTTTTTTATTTTTATTTTTTCATCATGGAGCCGTTGGTACAGAGAATATGATCAGTGTCCCGCTTGGCCAGAACCAGGTCTGTGTGCTGGCTGAGGGCCAGTCTGGTTCTCTGTCGCCTGGGAAACTCCATCCCACCGTGTAGCCGCCCCAAACATTCACGTGGAAAGGCGGTCCTCACATTGTTGGGAATGGCACAATGATGTCCTTAGTTGGAGGATATATCTTACCCCTGGGGAGATTTAGAATTCAATATAGAGAAGATGAAATCAGTGTTGGTTGAGTGGTCCTCACCTTTTTTTTTTTTATCCTCACCCAAGGATATTTTTCCATTGATTTTAGAGAAAGTGGAAAAGAGAGGGAGAGCTAGAGAGAAACATCGATGTGAGAGAAACACATCGATTGGTTGCCTCCTGTACGCACCCTGACCAGGGCCCAGGCCAGGGAGAAGCCTGCAACCAAGGTACATGCCCTTGACCAGAATTGAACCCGGGACTCTTTGGTCTGCAGGCTGACACTATCCGCTGAGCCAAACTAGCTAGGGCCAGACCTACACTCTTAACATATCTGTGATCAGAGAATCAGTTGCTTCTTATTAGGAATGGGTGATGTTTAAGAGAATTTAACATATCAGAGTCTCTAACATTATATTTGTGATTCTAATTCAAAGTACATAGTTGACTTTGACTTGTAATTTTAAATTCAAATCGTATTAGGTTTATAAACAATATTAGGACGCTTAAGAGAATTAAGATTTGCCATATTTATGTCTAATTTATTAGATTTACAAGAATCACTTAAGCATGGGTGAAGGACTACTCCAGAACTTAAAGATGAAACCAAGTATATTCAATTTTTAAATGCAGTTTAAAATGTTTAAAAGGAGTAAATAATCAAATTTGTAAGTGGAGCCAAACATTAATCAAAGTCCTCTTAAAGGAGATTGCAAAAATATGCTAGGTTCATAAATAGAGTAAGACTTATAAATTGAAGAAAAAGCTTAAAGAAGAACTATAGTTTTCAATTTGTCACTTTAATAAAGTGAATATTAATTCCAAAACCAAGTAATCTTTTCTGGGTCCCCAAGTCATTTGCGAATCATAAAACTCATAGCGACCTATTGCTTGAATTGTTAGCCACAGATAAGCTTTACTTTGTAATGTTTTAGAGAGAGAGGGAGGGAAAGAGAGAGAGAGAGAGAGAGAGAGAGAGAGAGAGAGAGAGAGAAACATTGATGTGAGAGAGAAACATCGGTTGCTCCCACAAGCACCTGACTGGGGAGTGAACCTGCAACCTAGGTATGTGCCCTGACCAGGAATCAAACCTGCAAACTTTTTGGTGTTCAGGATGATGTTCCAACCAACTGAGCCACCCGGCTGGGGTAGATATGCTTTACTTTGTAATTTAAAAAAAAACAAAAAAAACTGTTACACGTTGCTCCCAGTCTAGTGGGGGAGGAAACAGCTTTATAAACAAGAAAAAAATCAAAGGATAACCCACTGCAAGGGGCCCTCGAGGCCTGGGGAGGAGGAGCTTCTGAGAAGAGGCAGCAGGCATTGTGCCCGCCGCTCTCCCCAACAATCCCGGCAGGTTGTGCAGTGGTCTGGAGAGTGGAATTCCTGTCCACCCGGAACCTCGGAATGTGATCTCCTCTAGAAACAGGGTCTTTGCAGATGTAATTAATTCAGTTAAGATGAGGTGACACTGGACAGGTTGGGCCCTGAATCCAATGACTGGTGTCCTCCCAGAAGAGAAGGCACAGAGGGACGCGTAGGGGAAATGCGTGTGAAGATGGAGACAGCCTGGAGGACTGGTCTACTGGCCAGGAGCACTAGGGCTCGCAGCCGGGAGAGGACATGGGACAGATGCTCTCAGGAGAGTCGGAACCAACCCGGCTGCCGACTGCTGGACTCATGAACGGAGAAATCTCTGTTATTTTCAGCCACCCAGTGGGCGGTCCTTTCTCGCGGGAGCCGCGGGAAAGGAAAGGACAGGTATGGCTCCATGGGGACAGTCCTCACTTCTCTGGGCCTCCAAGCCGGGTGAGTGCGACCTGGCTCCCCTCGGCCCAGTCCACTCTGGGGCACAAACAGACTGAGTTTCGGGCTGAAAGAACCAAGAATCGTAAATGGGAAATTCGCCAAGGCGATGTCCGTCAGGCCTCGAGGCGACAGGACAGCCAGGCTTCCCTGGCAGCCTCCCACTCACTGTGCCCCATCCCTGGCGTCAGCCTGCCCGCGCCGGCTCTGTTCATTGCTTGCTGGTCACAGTGGCAGATATTCTAGGAAAATTGGGGGGCGGGGGGGGGGGGCGGGGTAGAGACTGCGCCAAGCCTACCCTGTGAAGGAGTCCCATATAATTAACAGGCAGTTGGGCCCTTTGTCGGCCGTGGCAATCCACCGCCTGTCCTCGCTGACGCACATGCAGGAGATCACGTTAGGGTGGCCCTGCGGAAACGGAGAGAAGCAGCTTTGAAACATCCAGGATGCAGCCCAGCCCTGGTATCAGGAAAGACTGGGGCCCCACAGAGAACTGAGCCCCTTCCCGGGCGCATGGGGCTGGAAATTCTACTGCTAGGAGGCAGATGCCTTAAGTTGCAGCCACATGTCTGGGACCCCTGGCACAATGCTGAGTATTAACTGACCTCTTGGAAAATACTTCCTGGTGTTTTGTTCTAGGCATTGACTAAGGAAGTCCTTATTTAAATATATGCTAATTGCCCTGGCTGGTGTGGCTCAGTTGGTTGAGCCTTGTGCCATGCACCCAGAGGTCACAGTTCGATTCCTAGTCCAGGGCACGTGCTCAGGTTAGAGGCTCCATCCCCAGTCGGGGGCGTGCAGGAAGCAGCCGATCAATGATTCTCTCTCATCATTGATCTCTCTCTCTCTCTCTCTCTCTCTCTCCCCCTCTCCCTTTCTCTCTCTCTCTTCCCTCCCCTCCCCTCCCCCTTCCTCTCTGAAATCAATAAAAAATATATTTAAAAAATCAAAATAAAAATTTTAAAAATACATGTTCATAGAAAGGGGAACAGAGAACTGTCTGTCAGGCTAACCATTAGGAAGTTAGACACCAAGGAAACGTGGCACTCGGACAGGTAAACGATGGCTATGAAACGGCCCCAAATGTCAGAGCAGAGGAAGCAGAGTGGTGGGGGAGGGCAGACAGGGAGGCTGCTCGGGGCGGCGCGGAGCGGGGTGAACATGAAGGAAGATGTGGAGGGAGGGAGGGACAGGACAAACTGATCCACGGAATACTGTCAAGTCAGAAGACCCAGGTTTCCAACCCGCTTCCCCAGGTACCAGTGCCGTCCTGAGCAAGTCAGTTAAATGCTCTGAGCCTCGGTTTCTTCTCCTGAAATGGGGAGATTAACGCCCACCTCTCAGCATGAGTAAGCGGACCAACGCCCTGTGAAAGCTGGAAGGGAAGCCCTTTGTGCGTAGTTCTGCAGGGACAACACCATCTCTTCTGGCCGCGTTTTTACGGAAATGTGAAACGCGCAGATGTTTTAAATTCGTGTTACTCTAAAATTAAAATCCGCTGCTGTTTGTAAATTGATTCTGATTAGAATCAGAGACAACGAACCATAAAATGTGTTCCTAGCCCTAACCGGTTTGGCTCAGTGGATAGAGTGTTGGCCTGCGGACTGAAGGGTCCCAGGTTCGATTCCGGTCAAGGGCATGTACCTTGGTTGCGGGCACATCCTCAGTGGGGGGGGGGGGGTGGGGGGGGTGCAGGAGGCAGCTGATCAATGTTTCTCTCTCATCAATGTTTCTAACTCTCTATCCCTCTCCCTTCCTCTCTGTAAAAAAATCAAATATATATATATATATATATATATATATATATATATATATATATATATATGCATATATGTACATATATTTAAAAATAAAATAAAATGTGTTCCTAAACACAGGGTTTGCTACAAGAGGTGCGGAAGCATGGGGGTGATACAGAGTGAAGTCAGCCCTCGCGATAAAAGACGAAATGCTGCGTTCAGGCTGAAGATGGCCGCGGGGGCCGCAGTCAGAACAGACGCCTACCATGAGGTGATGCTGATCGTTCTTGAAGACGTTGTAGATGACCGCGGTGTGGGCGCTGGCGTACAGGAGCACCCTCTGCTTTTCGTCTCGGATGTAGTACACGGGGAGAGAACTGTTCCACCCGAACTTCCAAGTCATGGTCTGGAAGACAGGGCGAGACCAGCAAGACACTAAACGTGCCCAGCCCCGGTCTGTGGCTCCAGGCACTTCCCTCGTCCCTTCTTCTCCTTGCAGCCCCATCACAGTTCCGGACGTAAGTCAGGTATCCAGGCAATGGCCTGTGGGTCCCTTGAGGGTCATCGTGAGGAACAAGGCTTTCTCCCTTATTCCTAGCATGACCAGCACTAGGTAAACAGTAGGAACCAAATAAATGTTGAAATGCATCAAGTGATGCCCAGGAGGTGCAGCTGGAAAAAGCCACGGCTGGTCTGGATGCCACCAGCACAGAGGGGACAGGAGAGGGCTGCAGTTACACCGAACTGTAACAGTAGCCGCCTCAGGCAGAAGGGATTGGGGTAGGGAGGGTGCAAGAATTGGAACCCTGCCTTTAAGAAAATAAATCAATAAAGAGCATCTATTCGTTTTAACAGAAAGAAGAAACAATAAAGGCAAAAGGAAAGGGAAAAGATAAAAGGAAAAAGAGCTAAACAAATCTGCAAAGCAAAGGGGTCCAGGAAAGTTCTGGTTCTGCAGTGAGCCCGAGGCTGACGGGGGACCCACACCCGGGCAGCGGCTTTCGTCAGGTCCGGAGAGCGGGGCCCCGACGCGGAGACCACCTGCTCTCATGAGTGGACGGTCCCCGATTTCCTGGGAGCTGGCTGATGGAGGCAAAAGTCTTCACTGGCTCTAAAACCCAACGATTCTTTCTTCCAGGCTGAGCAACTGCAAGTTTAACCTTGAACTCCACTGCTCAGAGGAGCCAAACCCGCAGAAAGGAGGCTGTCTGTTGTCTGCATTTCCCACTAGGCATTTTCCCATCCTCCTCCTCCTCCTCATCTCGGTGTTAACACCTGTCAAGTGCTCGCTGTGTGTTAGGAACGACATTAAGTACTTCACATACACTCAGTCACTTACAGATCTTCCACAGCCATGAATCTACAGGGGGAAAGGAGGAAGAGGGGGAGGGGGATGAATCCTAGGAAACGATTTTCAGAAAACAGCAGATGGAGAAAGAAGGGGGGAAAGCCCTGCTCTTCCTTCCCTTGGTAAACGATAACATTTTTACTCCTGGCAGATGGTGCCTCCTGGAATATTGTCAGCGGCCGCCAAGGCAGGGCGCTCTGGGCTGCCTGGTGCCTGTCCCGGTGGCTTTCAGTTCTCCAGACCTTTTACCTGATGATCTGTCTGCAAATGGATCGTTTCAGGAACCAGTGAAGGCAGGAGGGGCGAGGGGAGGAGGGAAAAAGGAGGAACCGATGCCCTGGCTGGTGTGGCTCGGCTGGTGGGGCGTCATCCCGTACACCGGAAGGTTGCTGGTTAGATTCCTGGCCAGGGCACATGCCAGCGTTTTGGGCTCGATCCTCAGTAGAGGGTGTGCAGGAGGCAGCCGATAAATATCTCACTCTCACATTCAATGTTTCTCTCTCCCTCTCCCTTCCTCTCTTTCTAAAAATCAGTAAAAATTTTACAAGAAGGAATCGATGGAATGGAGGAGTTGTATCGTGAGGGAGGGACGGAGGGAGGGAGGAAGAAAGAAAGAGAAGAGGGAGGGGAGAGGGAGAGGGAGCAGAAGGAGAAAAGGAGGAAAGGAGTGGGGAGGAGGGGGAGAGGGAGAGATGGATTTTGAATTCCCCCACACACACACACAAAACAAACAGCACCCTGTGCAAAGACAGGCGACACGGGCCTTTCCTGCCTGCGGGGCAACACTGTTGGACCCGGATGCAGCGCTCCTTCACGTCCGCATGCTGTCACCCATCTCCAGCCAGAGCTCTGAACTGGACTTTAAAATACAGAGTCTACGATTAGTTTTAAAGGGATCTTTCTGGTGGTATTTCTTTCCACATGCATAACTCCCCCCCGCCCGCCCCCCCCCACCCCCCCGCCTTTCACAATACTCTCAAAGTACCGGGGAAACACAGAAGCGCGTTACCCTTACCAAGGGATACACCTTGGCCTGGTCGTCCTTTTGAAACAAGATGTCCTTACTGCTGATGGACACCAGCGAGTCCGTCCGGGGGCGGGCTTTGGGCTCCGCTTCTTTCTCTTTTCGCATGTCGAAGTAAGATACTCTTTTGTCTCGTCTCCTTTCCCCCTTTACTGGTTCTGAAACTCTCTCTTGGCCCGGTTCCTCCGCGGGCATTTGGGCCGTTTTCTTTTGAAGGGAAGTTACCAGTTTTTCCTCAGAACTGGTCATCTCCAAGTCATAGTCGTATGATGAGCTCAGGGTGCTCGAACTCCCCCCTTGCAATGAATGCTCTGACTCCTTACGCGTTGTCTTTAAAAAAAGAAGTAAAAGGAGATTGTGATTCCAAATACGATACATCCTCACTTACCTCCCTTTCTTTTCCTAAATCAGCCGGGCTCAGTGTTAGCCTCGAACTGGAGCTAGGAAGTGTTTTTAAAAGGAGCCTGGACATCTTGGTATTCAAATAACACGAATCGTGGGTGTGACCGGTTTATCCCTGGCCTTCCAGCAGACCACAACAGCACAGTCGTTCTCCTGGTGGTCTCCAAATGGCCGACTAGTCAGAGAGTCAGTTCTCCCTGGACCAGAGCTGAGTTTCTCCTACAGGGAGGGTCTCTGGGAAGTTTATGTTACTATCATCACACTGACAGCACACCGACCAGCTAACCCCCACCAGCCCTTTAAAGTCAGCTCCTCCTCCAGGAAGCTCTCCCGGACCACCCTCCAAACTGTGTTAATGTGTCCTTGTTTGAAAAATATCTCCTATACACCTCTCAATCTCGGCACTTAGCATATTGTTTTATAATGTTTGGTTGTGGGTCTGCCTCCCTACACACCCTAGAACTCAAGAGAATGGGAAATGGACTGTGTCTTACTTGGTTTTGTATCCCCATAGCCTGGCATATAGTAAGCATTCAATGAATGGTTATGAATGAATGGATGGATGGATGGATGGATGGATGGATGGATGATGGATGGATGAATGATGATTACTACTTACTGGAGAATTTTCTGACATGATTGACTGGGAATCAGTCGGTGGGCGTCCCTGCAAACTGATCATGGACATGGTGATCTCTTGGGGCTCCTCTGTGAGTTCTTCCTGGAATCGTGCAACCACCTCGTCCAGTGCTGCTCCAGCCTTTTCCTCTGTTTCTCCGCCTTCCTCTTCCTCTAGCTGTCCTTCCTCTTCCTCCAGCTGTCCTTCTCCTTCTTCCTCCTCCTCCAGCTGTCCTTCCTCTTCCTCCTCCTCCAGCTGTCTTCCCCCTTCCTCCTCCTCCAGCTGTCCTTCCTCTTCCTCCTCCTCCAGCTGTCCTTCCTCTTCCTCATCCCCTGCCTCTTTCTCCTCCTGAGAGTCTCTCCATGGTACTAGGTCAGCTTCTGATTCCTGTGGTACATTTTCTTCCTCTTCAGAATAATCTGGATATTCTTCTTCTTTCATTTCTGTTTCTCCATCTTCCGCTTCTTCTAGTGGGTTTCTCTCTGCATCTGACATTCTTCTCTCTGGCGTTTCCTCTAGAGAAATTTGACAATAATAATCAGCAAGACCCTCTGTTTCCCATTTTCATTCCTTGGTGACGTCATCTACCGTTGAAATGTGCAAGACCAGCTCTGGCTCCTTCCCACGGGAATAAAAAGGATGTCAGACTCCTGGGAAAGCCTGTCCCAAATCTTGACAATATTGATCCCAGGGCCTCTCATCTTTCTAGGAATAACTTCAGAGCTCTCTAACTCATGTTAAAGATATTCGTATTCCAACAGGCAGCAACATGCGTAACCCAGGCATTGCTGACAATTCCAATAATGACTGAGAAGCAGTGTAGCTTCGTGGTTAAAAGCACAGGCTCGGGCAATCCGCTTGGGCCTCCTCCCTATAGCAGGGAGCTTTTCTGTAATAAACCTTCATTTTCGCTCAAAAATAAATGAATAAATAAATAAGCAAGCAAGCACAGACTCTGTGCCCAGCCTGTGTGGCTCAGTGGTTGAGTGTTGACCTATGAACCAGGAGGTCAAGATTTAATTTCATTCAAGGCACATGCCTGGGTGGTGGGCTTGATCCCCAGTGTGGGGTGTGCAGGAGGCAGCTGATCAATGATACTCCCTTCCTCTCTGAAATATATATGTATAGCACAGGCTCTGCAGCCAGCCTCTCCTGGCACCCCAGTTCCCTTCCCTCCCCCCGGCCCGCCACTTGCTCTGTGACCTTGGGCAAGTCAATTTATGCCTCAGGGTCTACATTTGCTCACAGGCAAAATAAAAATAACTCCCGCCTTAGCCGGTTTGGCTCAGTGGATAGAGCGTCGGCCTGCGGACTGAAGGGTCCCAGGTTCAATTCCGGTCAAGGACACATATCCAGGTTGTGGGCTCAATCCCCAGTAGGGGGCGCGCAGAAGGCAGCCGATCAATGATTCTCTCTCATCATTGATATTTGTCTCTCCCTCTCCCCTCCTCTCTGAAATAAAAATATATATATATATATATATATATATATATATATATATATATATCTTTTTTAAAAATAGCAACTCCTCATTCTGGCGTTATTGTGAAGATTATATGATATAGATAAAATGCTCAACACAGTTGTGGCCCACGGTGCTTGAGAAATGGTAGCAACTGTTTAAAAAGCCTTTTTTCCTCTCATTTATTCCTTACACAAACTTGAGAATTTGCGGCTCTGCGAGTTGAAGTGACTTATTCCAGATCACACAGCTGGTAAGCAGCAGACCCTCCTCCCGCTCTGCTCCTCCACCCGAAAAATTACTGAGGTCAAGTCTAGGGCCCTTGGCACTGAGCCTCCTCCGAATGCCAAACGCGGCCGGTGAATCTGGATGCGGGGGCGAGGGGGAGGGGCGAGGGGGAGGAGCGGGGGGGTGGGAAGCGCAGGTGTGTGGTCTGTGGGCCGCCCAGGCCCAGCCCGGCCCGGCCCGGCCCGACGCGGGTGAGCACCCCCGCGAGGCACCAAGTCCTGCTTTGCTGGGCACCCCCTGCGCGGACCGCGTGGCCTGCGACCCTGACTCACAGAGCGCGCCCAGCCAGGTGCTCACAGGCCAGGGTCGTCCCGCCGCTTGGACTCCTCAGACACTTCCCAGCAGCCGCTTTCTCCAACACCGGCTCCCTAGTTACGGTTGCCACCCAAGCCCTATCCCCATGGTAACCGCCGCCGCGGCAGGCGACGTGCCGTAAAGCGAAAGGGCTGTACGGTGGTCACGTGCCCAGAAAGCAGCCGCGAGCCGGCCCGCGCGCCCCCTGCCGGTCTCCCCGGAGAGGTGCCACCGCGAGTGGGGCGGCGAAATTGGCTTTTCTGGTCTTTCTTTCCTTCCATCCACTTTTCCCATGGCGCCATCCCCTGAGAAACTGCAGCAGCAAACACTAGCAGTTTTGACTTTCTGAAGGTTTAACAAGATTAAGTGAAGTATGAAATGTTTTGATAAAATTCTCTTTTCCAAAAGCAGACTAAATTTCCCGGTCTCGCGGACGCTGCACCTAGATGTCTCCCACAGCTTCTCACCGAGGCAAAGTGTTCAGCGAGTTTTAGCTAGCCGGGAGATTATAGTAGAGGTTACATTGTCTTGCTGTTCTTATCACAAAAGATTTCTGCAAATCCAGTTTGGTTAAATCTATTAGGATCGCCTGGCCAATGTGGCTCAGTGGTTGAACATGGACCTATGAACCAGGAGGTCACGGTTGGATTCTGGGTCAGGGCACATGCCTGGGTTGCAGGCTCGATCCCCAGTGTGGGGCGTGCAGGAGGCAACCAATCAATGATTCTCTCATCATTGATGTTTCTCTCTCTCTCTCCCTTCCTCTCTCAAATTAATAAAAAATATATTTTTTTAAAATTAGGACCATTCTACCTCCCAGTGACCCTCCCCTAGAATCTCATGGAAGAGGGCACACCTGGCCATCCCGAGGTTCCCAAAGGAAGACCTGCAGGAAACCAGCCAAAGGCACGATGCAGAAGACTCTGCTGCTAGCACTTTAGGAGAATGCTTTGCTGGGCACCCCCTGATCCTCCCCACCCTCACCCCCATGGCCTGGATGGGAGAAGCTGTGTTGATTATAGTCTAGGGCTTATAAAAAAAAAAAAAAAAAGATTGAAAAACACTTGGAATTAGAACACTCAATTGAAACAGCAAAGCTCGGTCAACACTGTGGCTCTGGGAGGGGAATACACGTGGAGGCAGGGCTGGAGTAAGTCTGGGGAAGACCCTCCACAGGAAGGCTTCCCAGTTGAGCATGAGAACCCATGGCAGGAAGCACAGGCCAATACCGACTCCCGTCAGGGCAAGCTGGGACCTGTATCCAACCCAAGCAAATCCAGTCCCGAGACACAGATGCCCCGGCAGAATGTGCCAGATCTCTGAAAGAGAGGGGTCTACACAAACTGTGGGAATGAATACAGTGAAGAGAGAAAGACTAGAGTCCCTAGGAATCCCTGAAATCCATTTTGCCGTATTAGAGAGAACAAAAGGAGGACTCGGCATTTTCAAACGGTCAGATCCGTACACACTGCTGTTCCCATCAGCGTCAAGCACACCTTAGCAGTTTATAAAATGTGCTGAGCTGAGGGCGTGACAAGGCGGTTCAATGATAAAAAGCCAAATTAGAAGCTAATCTGCAGCCATTTTTATTCTAGAAGTGAAGGGAGCGTGCTGCCCTCTGGTGGATTATGGATGAGAAAGCGGACACCTGCTGGGCTGCCTGGGGAGCCTCCTGGCTTATCTATTCTTTTTTTTTTAAGTTATAAAAATATGGAATGCTTCACGAATTTGCATGTCATATACTTAAAGGGAGCAGCTGTGGCTCTGGAGGTCCAAGTGCTAAGGACAAGATTTCTGTATCTAGGGCAGCAACGCCGCACTGCAAAGGGAGACAGGCAGCCGGTGTCTGGAAACCCCGTGCCATAAAGAAGGATGTTCCTGAAATATCGTGGTCAAATTTGACTTTGGTACAATTATTGTTCTTCCTTCCTTCCTTCCTTCCTTCCTTCCTTCCTTCCTTCCTTCCTTCCTTCCTTCCTTCCTTCCTTCCTTCCTTCCTTCCTTCCTTCCTTCCTTCCTTTCTTTTTATTTTAGGGAGAGGAGAGAGAGAAATATCGTTCTGTTGTTCCACTTATTCATGCACTCATCGGATGACCCCTGCATGGGCCCTGACCGGGGATCGAGCCCACAACCCTGGCACATCAGTTCAACGCTCCAACCAACTGAGCCACCGGCCAGGGCCCAACTTTCTGTGAGGATGCTCTAAGATTTGGTCTGAGAGGGCCCCAAGGAGTTTAGTTGGGGTGATAACACGCTCATATCAGTACTATAAAACTGTTTATTTGGAGAAAATAATTCCTCAAAGAATAAAGTCATGGCAGCACCTGTTGGAATAACTCCCACCCGCTTGCCATCAGAGATTCCCGTTGGGGGCCAAGGTCTAACTCAGAAAGATGTTGAGCACAAATCAAGTTCTGAACAAGCCTTAATCCCAAGAGACTTCACTCGGAGGCCACGGCGTTTCTCCCACCTAGAAGTTCAGGCTTCCAGATCCTAAAACTCCAGGGAGAGAAGAAAAGGGAGAAATCCCCCCCTAGACACAAGTCTAGGGCCACAGAACATGCTTTCCTAATACTGTTCCTCAGGGACAATCAACTTTGCAAAGGAATAATGTTGCAGCTGGAAGAAAAAAAGAAAAGAAACAGCGTAAGTTTGACGGCTCCATTCAGAGAGATCAGGAGGTGAGCCCTCCTGAGCTTTTCAATTACAATCTTTAGTCCCGTAAAGCAAATGCCCAGAGACCAGGGCTCCCTCCACCTCTGCACCTACAGTCTCATTCCTGCCCCAAGTATTCATCATCAGTTCTACAGGTCACCTGGGGATTCCCATCATTTCCCAACCTCCCCCCCAGCTTTATGTCTAACAAACATGCAATGGACACTGCCGTGTGAATGAACCAAAACAGATACTTTACCCCAGCAGTCCTTTCCCCGCCCAGCGTGTCGGGACAAGTCTAAGCCGGTGTTTCTCCCCTCTGCGGATCACTGTCACATTCAGGGGCTTCTGAAAAGAAAATGAGCTTGTTTTATGTTCAACCTCCTTAGCATTCAAAGAAATCCAGGCTAAAATGCTGAGATGCTCTATCAGTAAACACAGTGTCCGCCTGCAGACTGAAGGGTCCTGGGTTCGATTCCGGCTTTTCGTCCATCAGGTTAGCAAGGATGCTTCCTTTAAGCATTAGCCTGCAGTTGGTGGGTGGGGGATGTGGCACTCTCAGGGCAGTCAGTGGGGCTGCAAATCGGTACCATCCTCTTTCAGAGACACATCCCCCCCCAAAAAAAAAAAATCTTTAAGAAGTGCATACAGCCCTAGCAGGTTTGGCTCAGTGGATAAGAGCATCAAGTGAGGATTAACAAATATTAAAATTAAAATGTGCATATAAAATACATTTTGCAAAAATACAGAAAGATATATGAACAAAGTGTTCATCCCAGGACAGTTTATAAATTCAAAAACTGGAAACACCCAAAATATCCCTTAGTCAGGTATGATTCAAATATAGTACAGTGAATGAGGCAGTTTTAGGATACAAAGCAAAACCAACTAAGAATGAACCCATTTGAATATATTTTCTAAAAGAACATATGTATTGCTTGGTGCATACAACGTTTTCTGGAAGATATACCAAAACACTGTGAACAGCGTTACTTCCCAGAGAGAATGGAGTCAGAGAAAACATTTACTTTTATATCTTTCTATACCATTAACTTTTTAATGATGTGCATGTATTAGTATTTTTTAAAATATGCTTTTATTAATTTTAGAAAGAGAAGAAAGGAGGAGAGAGAAACACCAATGTGAGAGAGAAACATCAATGTGAGAGCGAAACATCAACCAGCTGCCTCCCACATGCCCCTGATCAGGGATGGAGCCCGTAACCCAGTAATGTGCCCTGACCAGGAATTGAACCGGCGGCCCCTTGGTGCATGTGACGATACTCAACCAACTGAGCCACACCAGCCAGGCTGTATGTACTACTTTAATAAAAATTAAAACAAGATGCATCAAAATTTAAAATTTTTGTGCATCAAAGGATACTATCAACAGAGTGAAAAAACCAACCCTTAAAAAGGAAGAAAATTCTGACATATATAACGACATTGAAGGACCATGCAGACATTATGCTAAGTGCAATACACCAGTCACAAAAGGACAAATATTATATGATTCCGGAAATTCTAGGGTTACTGACCGAATGCCACGTAACCCCCAACTCACCCCCTCACTGTGCTGCACCACGGTGCCAATGTTTTGCAGCGACTGGAAGTTTTGGGTGTTTACGGAGCCAAACTCCACAATCTCATCATCCACTTGCAGACCCTAAAGAAAGAAGAGATGGAAAACCAGGCTAGAGGTTAGATGTGCTTCTGGTGTTCTTTACCCTTCCATACCTAATGAATGTCAAGGCCAAGAGCGTGTTTTCTACCGGGGACAAGGACAGGCCCAAAGCGAAGAGGTCATGCAGAAGGCAGATAATTGGGCACCTCCTCCGGGGGGCTCCTTCTAGGGCAGATGTAGTAGAAGGTGGCCAGGTCTGCCCAGTGTCTGATAAAAGCTGGCGGTTGTGGAGGCCTTGAGATATGTGGGGAAAAGCCAACTGCTGCTCTCTGGGGTCCTGACCCAGGTTCGGGGCAGACAGACGCAGGACAGTCTGGACCTCTTTTGTTCAGGGGTCAGAACTTAGATAAGTTTGCCCTCAAATGAGCAGCCATAGGCACAAGGCTGACCACAGGCCTTAGTGTGACCTTTTCATTCTAAGAATACAGATGGTGATGCACTCATCCCTTCAACAAATATTTGCTGTGTTCTCCTAGCCAGTTTGGCTCAGTGGATAGAGTGTTGGCCTGCAGACTGAAGGGTCCTAGGTTCAAGTCTGGTCAAGGGCATATGCCTGGGATGTGGGCTTGGTCCCCAGTGGGGGGTGTGCAGGAGGCAGCCGATCAATGATTCTCTCTCATCATTGTTTCTATCTCTCTCTCCCTCTCCCTTCCTCTCTGAAATCAATAAAAATATATTTAAAAAATATATGTTTGCTATGGGCCAACGACAGCCCTGTGCTGAATGCGTGGATACAGTGGTGAACAGGACAGAGCCTCTGTGTAACAGGCCCTGGCTTACCGCGATGCTCGCGGGGGAGCCGGGGCTGATGCTGTTCACTTTGGCAAAGGCCTGAGGGGGGCTGAGGCCCTCGCTCTGGCCCAGGCTTTGGCTCATGGCCTCTTCCTGGGCCTCGGCCATGTCCCGGGCCTGCTTCTCCTTGTCCCGAGCGTGCAGCTGGTGCAGGGCCTCCTCCACCTGCTTCATCACCGCCTTGTGATCGTTCTGCAAGCCTGGGAGGAGGAAACCGGATCAGGGGCCAAGGATGACAGCCGAGGACACAAGACTCCCTCTTTCATTCACTGAATACTCAGCGAGCACGGCCTACATGCTCGGCCTTATACTGAAACACTCAGATGGAGTCATGATTCAAACAGTAACAGAAGTCAGGAAGCAGAAAATGTAGACGATAATTCCCTTCCTTCTCTTAAAATGCTTTTTATTAATTTGAGAGAGGAGAGAGAGAGACAGAGAGAAACACTGATGTGAGAGAGAAATATCGATCAGGTGCCTCAGGTACACACCCTGACCAGGGACCGAACCCACAACCTGGGCATGCACCCTGACCAGGAATCGAACTGGCGACCTCTCAGTGATGATGCCCAGCCAACCGAGCCACACCAGTCAGGGCGATAATTCCCTTCTAATATGACTTGGTGGCAGACCACTGGCTGCCCACCTGTGGCAGTGTGAACAAGGGCCCCGCAAAGATGTCCACGTCCTAATCCCCGGGACCTGTGACTGTGCTGCTTTACATGGCAACAGGGACTTGTCGATGTGATTAAGTTTATGACCCTGAGAACGAGGTTATCCTGGATTATCGAGGGGGTGGGCCCAATACAGTGGTTCTCAACGTGGGGCACACGCCCACAGGGGGGGCAATTTGATTTTTAAGGGGGGCAATTCGAGAATGAGTTATTAACAGTGAATTTTTGTATGTATTACGGTTCTAGGAGCCTCGGATACAGTATATATATATATATATATATATATATATATATATATATATATATATAATATATATATATATATATTGTGACATATTTATGCATTTCAGTTCTTTATGTTTTCAAACTTTATTTGCTATTTTTCATACCACTTCATATTATTATTTTTTAACAATTTCTTAGTAATTTCTTCCTCAGTACTTCAACTGTCCTTTCCTTCTTTTATTTCTCTTTCACGGATGCCATGTTCTTTGGAAACTTGTTTAGACCAAGTGAATGGCCTTTTAGGCTTCCTCCCCGTGAATAGGAGTTCACTTTTTGAATAATAAGAATTATATGTCATAGGGGGGCATCAGGATTTTAGAGATGCTTAGGTGGGGCATGGCCAAAAAAAAGGTTGGGAACCACTGGCCCGATGCCATCATGGGTCTTTTTAAGTGAAGGAGGGAGGCAAAATGAAAGAAAGCGATGTGACAGAATCGGAGTTGGAGGGATTTGACTGTCAGCTTTGAAGATGGAAGGAGCCACAAAACAAGGGATGCGGGCGGCCTCTAGGAGCTGGAAAAGACAAGGAACCGGGCTCGCCCCTGGACCCTCCGGCAGGAACACGCCCTGCCCAACACCTTGATCTTAGCCCAGTGAGACCCATTTGGAGGTCTCACCTCCAGAGCTGTGAGATAACAAGTCTGTGACGTTTTAGGCCACTAAGTATGAGGTGATGTGTTACATGAGAAACAGAAAACGAATGCACTGCCCCACCTCTGTTCTCCCTCCGTTCCTGGGTCACTATCATCAACAGCGAAACATAATTCCTAACACATAATCGATGTGGTTAGGATCGTCAGCAATATCTGACCTGGGTTTCTATTGTTATTTCAATAAAGTTTCCAGAATGAAGTAAAGCTCTTAAAAACAAAAGGAAGCTATAAATACAGAACCCTGAGTTTAACCCATTCCCTGAGCTCTCATTCCTCCATGGAGACAATGAGATAACCCTGTCGCGGCAGCAGATAACATGGGATACTGGTGATTTCATTTGTGTGCCTTTAATGTCCCCCTCTGCAAGGTGGGGCCCCACGGGTCACTCACAGACGATGTTGTGCCTGGCAGTTC